>NC_142871.1:125669696-125972727 GCF_051225735.1 Oryctolagus cuniculus
CTCCCAAGGCTGTCAGGAGGAACAGAGATGCTGAGGGGGTGCACCCTTCTAGAAAGGGTCCCTGTGCCTCAGGAAAAGCATCACTCAAATGCGATAAATGCCAAGTAAGCCATAAACCAGTACACACTAACAAGACTCTAAACACTAGGTAATAGAAAAAATGATGCAATAAAAAAAAAAATCTCAAGAGAAGGTTCTGATGGCCACAAAAGAATCTGGGGGGAATGAGAGTTTAGGAAAAAGTCTGGTTCTTTGGTACCATCTGTGGGATTCAAGATACTGATTTCCATTTCTTCAGGCAGGAATAACACCTTACATAACCACAGTGCTCTCACACACTTCTCATCTTGGCTGATTTTCACAAACGCTCAGTCTACCGGGGAGAACAATACATCAAGTTATGTTCCTTTACTGGGGAGACCTTTTCAAGCAAACACCTGGTTTCCCAGCCCTGCTTATCTGCTCCACAAGCACCGTAAGTTTCTAGAGCACTGGCGTATGTAGCCCTTTTCACATTATAGAGCTGCTTCCCTCCTTGAGGAGTAATAAAAGCAGTGAGGCCGGCGCCGCGGCTCACTAGGCTAATCCTCTGCCTTGCGGCGCCAGCACACCAGGTTCTAGTCCCGGTCGGGGCACCGGATTCTGTCCCGGTTGCCCCTCTTCCAGGACAGCTCTCTGCTGTGGCCCGGGAGTGCAGTGGAGAATGGCCCAAGTGCTTGGGCCCTGCACCCGCATGGGAGACCAGGAGAAGCACCTGGCTCCTGCCATCAGATCAGCACAGTGTGCCGGCCGCAGCCCGCCAGCCGCGTCAGCCATTGGAGGGTGAACCAACGGCAAAAGGAAGACCTTTCTCTCTCTGTCTCTCTCTCTCTCTCACTATCCACTCTGCCTGTCAAAAAAAAAAAAAAAAAAGCAGCAGTGGGTGGCTCTCCCTGCTAGAAACACACACACACACACACACACACACACACGCATGTATCGTCAACTAATTTGTGCAGCCCCTTCCTTCCTAAGACCCAGGGACTCTATATTAAACTGGTCCGAGTGGACACACCAACAGAGCAGAAAATGAGGGGCAGGTGCCGTGGAGCACTGGGCTAAGCTCCCCGACTTGAGAAGCCAGCATCCCACGTCAGATCATGGGTTCCAATTCTGACTGTTCCATTTCCCATCTAGCTCCCTGCTAATGCACCTGGGAAACAGAGAATGATGGCCCATATGCATGAGCCTGGGAAACCTGGATGGGGCTCCTGGCTTCCTCCTGGCCCAGCACTAGCTGCTGCAGCCATTGGGGAGTGAACTAGTAGATGGAAAATCGCTCTTTCTGTCATTCTGCCTTTCAAATCAATATATCTTTCAAAAGAAAAGGAAACCAGAAGTCTTCGGTTAATGCGATCTGGTGAATCCCAGGGCCTCCCGCTCTGCTGGCACCACTAACTCAGGAACATGGAGCTTACCTGGTCTACCCTATAAATAGCAGCTTCGTTCTTGACCCCAAACCAGAGTAGGAACAGCAGAAAGTCTGGAGTCTGAAGTTAGAATCCCGGAACCCTGTTCTCCTCGCCCTCTCAGCCATGTGGAGCTCTTACTGGTTCTTCCTCCTGCAGCTCTCCTGGCCCCGGGGTGTCGATGACTGTACCTGCCTCTCCTCTCCGCCCTGTGAGGACGAAGGCCGCCTCCCTGGGTTATAGAAGACCAGGGAGCAAGCTAAGGTCCTTTGGGACAAAGATGGCCCATTCTACAGCCCCCTCCTGCAGCACACAGCACGCTGGAACAGGAAAGCCACACCCAGAGCACATGCTCAGCCCAAGGCATTCTGGGAGACTGTTCTGCTCCAAGTGCTCCCAGACACCTCCTCTGCCAGAGGAGCCAGCTATTACTTCGGGGGAGCACTGGACCTAGCAGGTAAGAAGCCGGGGACCCAAATCAGCGTCCTTGGGTTTAATGCCTGGCTGTTCACCCCAGCTTCCTGCTGCTGCACACCCTGGCTGGCAGCCGTGATGGCTCACATGGTTGGTCCCCGACACCCACATGGGAGACCTGGGTTGAGTTCCCAGCTCCCAGCACTAACCCCTGCCCAGTCCCAGCTACTGCAGCAGGTATTTGGGAAGTGAACCAGTGGATTGGAACGCCCTCTGCCTCCCAAATTAATTAAAAACAATTTTTTTAAAAAAGCATCCGTTTTAGAGCTACCAGCCGGTACTCAACTTCAGCCTTTCCTTAGTGTTCCTGATCTCCACCCAAGCTGCCCATCCAACAAACAGTGCCACAAATCTGCTAAGGTCCGAGCAGAGGAAAAACAGAAAGGGTAGGGGCCTGTGGAAACGCAGCCTCACGCCAAATCCCAGCCTCACGCCAAATCCCAGCCTCACCGGCGTGCACCAAGCACTGGACAGGGCAGCCTCTGCTCCCTGCCTGGTCCGTAACAGACTTCCCGCGCTGTTCCGAGCGAGGTCCCGGCCGGGTAAGGGAGACGTCAATCACTCCCCAGACAGTCCTTTCCGTGTGCCCCAAACTGGCCTGCCCGAAAGCTTCCCACCACGCCCCTGGGCCCTGGGATACCACGACCGCCGGATGCACACCCAGCCCTCAGCCTCTCCAAGAACTCAACTGTAACTCCTCTGGTCCTGGGCCATGCCGGCATCCCTTTCTCTGGAACCTTCTCCAGCTCTGTGCTGCAGATAGCTCTCGACGTGCTGTGGAGGTGGCGACTCCGCGTGCGGCCCCCTTGGGAACATGGAATCCTCTAAGCACGAGGTGATGGGAAACATTAGAAGCAACCGAGACACACACAAAAAAAAGCGCCCTGTGAGAAAGGAGCCAGTCGCAACAAACCGCGGCACCCCACGCGCCCTAGAGAGGCCAAGGTCAGGGCTGGCCTCCCCCCACAGGTCGTTCGCACCTCCGCGGCTGCCCAGCCCCTGCCCAAGGGAGGCCCCAGGCTGTGCCCGGATCAACGCACCGAACTGCCAGGTGCCTGGCGGAGGAGCCGAAAGCCCAGCGGCGAGAGCGAGAAGGAGGTCGCCGCCGCCGCCGCCGCCGCCGCCGCCGGGCGCTTCCATCGCTAAGACGCGTTCCGCGGTTGCTGGGACACCGCGCCCGCCCCGCGCCCAGCCGGGCCGGGCTTCCGGGTCCTCCTCTCCCGCGGCATCCAGGCTCCGGGTCCCTCTGTGCAGGATGGAGCCTCCAGAGAGGCGGCTCCTGCCAGGGCCAGCCATCGCCGCTTAAATGTTCTCGGTTGTTTTTCTTTTTTTTAAGAGTTAGGGTGCTTTTCCAGGACATTTTTATTGCTAGAACGGTAGCCCTCCAGGAGCTGGGAATGCGCCTCCACAAAGCTGGCTGGTGCCCTTACAATTGGCCTGGATTGGACAGGATTCACCTGCCACTTACAGAGTGCCTTTTCTGGGCCAGGCGCCCTGGTGATGCTATCTTCCTAACACAGCCTGGTGCGTTTTTCAAAATAGGAAACTGACCTTGAGCAAGGGCCTGCTCAAGGTCGCCGGGAAGGCTGGGTTGCATTTCCGAGTCTGCTCATTCCAAATCCACCACAACTTTGATGACTCTTTCCAATCCTATTAGGTCTTTTACACAAAACTTTTTGTTTCCAAATCTAGCTTAAGCCCCTAAATTCATATTTAGACTTAGTTTCACCTTTAATGAAGTGACCCAAAAAATGTGCTTTTATTTTTGATTTAAAAAAATGTGCAGATAACAAAGTAAGTGGTCCTCATAGAAATCTTGGGAAACATTGAAAATTATTGCTAATACCCGCAGTCTCACAATTCAGAGATCAACCACTGTTCCAGGTATGTAGCTACTGCTGAATAACAAGTCGCTTCAAATTCTGTGGCTTTTAACCACAACAATCACCATATCTCTGGGTTTTGAGGGCTGGCTAGGTGAAGCTGGGCTGTTCACCCTCGGGGTCTCTCCTGTGGTGGCATCAGGTGGCGGATAGAGCTTCTGCCGAAGTCTGATGACTCAAGTGGATTGTCCGCTGGGGCCTTTGCCAGGTCACCTACCTATGGGCATCCCAGAAACACCAGGCAGGAGCAGTACTGCCTTGCAAGTCTCCACTTCGGGGAGAGGGAACCCAGGCCCCACCTCCTAGTAGGAGAATCAACACATTGTATGAAGAGCCTGGGGGATGGGGGATCTTACAGCTGTCCTGGAGAACATAAGATGCCACACTCCTTAAGTATAAGGGCTACTTCCTCTCTGTCCTTTCTCTTTTCTTTTCTTTCTTTTTTTTTTTTTTTTTTTTTTAAGATTTATCTTATTCATTTGAAAGACAGAGTTACAGAGAGAGGTAGAGACAGAGAGAGAGAGGTCTTCCATCCACTGGTTCATTCCCCAGATGGCTGCAACAGCCAGAGCTGTGTCAATCCGAAGCCGGAGCGCCACACAGGTGCAGGGGCCCAAGGACTCAGGCCATCTTCTACTGCTTTCCCAGGCCATAGCAGAGAGTTGGATTGGAAGAGGAGCAGCCGGGACTAGAACTGGCACCCATATAGGATGCCGGCACTTCATGCCAGGGCGTTAATCCGCTGCGTGACAGCACCAGCCCCTCTGTCCATTTTCAATGCACATATATGTTAATGTAATTACAATCTAGCAATATATCCAATTGGGCTTTTAAGGTATTTTATCCTGAGCACTTCCCTCTGATTAGAGTTTTTCAAAACATAAGCATTTTGTCTGTTTAATTCTCCTGTGATAGAAGAGATAATAGCTTTATCACAGAAATGTTTGCTGGGCAACAGCAGAGCTATTAATGGCGTCACCCAGGATGCTGGCAATGATAGGAAGACAGTGATTTTTGTCTTAGTCCACTGCTCTGGGCTAAGCACCTAGCAAAGTGCCTGGCACATAGAGACACTCAGTGACCATTTGTTTCAATGAGAGAATAGTTGGGTGGATAGGAGGGTGGGCAAGTGGATATATGGGTGTATAGATGGATGGATGGATGCATGGATAGATGGATGGATAATTTAAAATGACTGAGCTGAGCCTCGCTCTCTCCTGTTTGCCTTCTCCTGAGAGGAAAGAAACCAAGTTACACACACACACACATACATACACACAGCCAAGATGTCAAGATCTAGCTGTTGGGCCAGTGACAGCAACACAAGTGTGTGACCTGTGGCTCACACCCTGCTGTTACACTGCTGCTTAAACCTCCCAGCCGCTTTGTTCTCCACCCTTGGGCAAGTTTTATTTATTTCCATGTATTTGTTTTTATTTGAAAGGTAGAGACAGACAGACAGACAGATAGTGAGAGAGCTCCCACCTGCTGGTTCACGCTCCAAATGCCCACAACAGTCATGGCTGGGCCAGGCTGGAGCCAAGGACCTGGCGCTCAATCTGGGCCCCCCATGTGGGTGGCAGGGACTTACATGCTCAGGCCATCACCGGCTGCCTCCCAGGGTGCATACTCATTAGCAGGAAGCTCAGGAGCCAGGACTTGAACCCAGCACTCTGATACAGCATGTGGGCATCCGATGCTACAGTGATCTAAATCTGAGATGCCTGCTGCATTGGGGCCTGACGGGCAGCAATCCTGAGGCTTGGTGGACACCGGAGCCACCTAAGGGGGTCCCTGAGGCTGCAGAGCTGCCCCAGGTCAACTTGGCCTCCTGTGCAGCCTACAGGTGCCCAGGACTTCCCATGCCTAGCAGCCCTGTCAGCAGAGACAGGAGTGGGGGATACTGGTCTGCCCTCAAAGCCTGCTGAAACTCCCAGAAAACCTTGCGCACCACCAGGAGGGTGAATGCCATAGAGAAGAAGGGCTTCTCCAGGGTTCCCTCACCAGCCCTTGGCCTCAAACCAGGCCCAGTCTGGAGGTCCCTGTGGCACCTGCACAGGAACACAGGGGCGTGGGGCTGGCCCCAGGCCTTGGAAGCCAACTCTGCCTGCTGTCCAGCTTCAGGGCTCTCCTTCCAGCTCCACAGTCCACACGCCTGATGTGCCCAGAGCCTGGCTCTCCCAGATGCGAATGAGCCCAGGAATCTTGGGGCTGCAGGTAGCCTCAGCGCATGCAGGGCTTGGGCAGGAAGAATTACGTGCTAATTCAGTGCTAACTAAGTATTAAGTACTAAGCACATGGAGTTGCTGTTCTGGAGGTCAAACAGGATCCCACATCAGCAATTTCATGCTAGCCAACCTAGTCGTGGAAGGTGGCCTTTCTAGTAGGTTCCAGGGCAAAGTCAGAGGAAGAGGGGGCTGGACTTTAGCCCCCAGCTCCCCTCTCTGCCCAGGAGGACCCCATTTTGCTGCCAGGGATGAAAGTGTGGCTCTGGGAAGGGTGACAGACAATGAGGCACCTGGGCGAAGCCATAAGAATGAGGTGCCCATGGCCGGCACCGTGGCTCAATAAGCTAATCCTCCACCTAGCAGCACTGGCACACCGGGTTCTAGTCCTGGTCAGGGCGCCGCATTCTTTCCCGGTTGCCCCTCTTCCAGGCCAGCTCTCTGCTGTGGCCTGGGAAGGCAGTGGAGGATGGCCCAAGGGCTTGGGCCCTGCACCCCATGGGAGACCAGGAAATGCACCTGGCTCCTGCCTTCGGATCAGCACGGTGCGCCGGCCACAGCACGCCAGCCGTGGCGGCCATTGGAGGGTGAACCAACGGCAAAAAGAAGACCTTTCTCTCTCTCTCTCTCTCTCTCTCACTATCCACTCTGCCTGTCGAAAAAAAAAAATGAGGTGCCCAGGGGTCAGTGCTGTGGCATAGTAGGTAATGCCGGCAATCCATATGGGCGCCAGTTCAAGACCTGGCTGCTCCATTTCTCATCCAGCTCTCTGCTATGGCCTGGAAAAGCAGTAGAAGATGGCCCAAGTCCTTGCGCCCCTGCACCCACGTGGGAGACCCGGAAGAAGCTCCTGGCTCCTGACTTCGGATTGGCGCAGCTCCGGCTGTTGTGGCCAATTGGGGAGTGAACCAGCGGATGGAAGACCTCTCTCTCTCTCTCTCTCTCTCTCTGCACCTCTCCTTCTCTCTCTGTGTAACTCTGACTTTCAAATAAATAAATGAATCAGAGCTGCGCTATCCGAAGCCAGGAGCTTCTTCCGGGTCTCTCATGTGGATGCAGGGGCCCAAGGACTTGGGCCATCTTCTACTGCTTTCCCAAGCCATAGCAGAGAGCTGGATCGGAAGAGGAGCAGCAAGACTTCAACCAGCGCCCATATGGGATGCCGACGCTTCACGCCAAGGTTTTAACCCGCTGTGCCACAGCGCTGGCCCCAAATAAATAAATAAATCTTTAAAAAAAGAAAAAAGAATGAGGTCAACAGAAAGCAGAGGGAGGAGAGACACTAAACAAATTCTAGCCTGTTTCTCTCAGGTCTCGGCAGAGCAAAAAGTGCCTGCATGGAGGGAAACTTGAGCTTAGCAGGGTGTGTTATTCGATGGCTGAGGGATCCTAGACGTTGATAGAAAATCCCTGTTTGCTAAACCTCAGGAGCTGCAAGCTACAGAAGGGGTGGGGGCGGGGCGCTGGGGAGGGTGGTCTGGGAGGAACCGCTCTTCCCCAATGTCAGGGAAAGGTCACCCACCACAAACTGCGTCTAACCAGCTCATCCCATAAAACCACACCAGAGGGCAGTGTAGACCCAGACATGGGAACTGCAGCGCGAGCCCAGGATCTCTGCTGTGGCCTCCAGGCTGAGGCGCCACAGGGCCTTAAAAAGGGCGCTGGGAGGAGGTGTTGAGTGGATTACTGAGCACAGCTGCCTGGCAGGCAGAGGGCCCCGGCCAACCCGGGGGCCAGGGAGCTCAGCTAGCTCAGAACTGGCCACCACCAGCAGCACCCCCCAGGCCTTTCAAATGCATCGCCAGCCGTTCAAGTCAGGAAACAATTGTCAAGCACCTACTATGTCCCAGGCTCTGTGCCAGGCACAGGGGTTCCCAGGTAGGCAGAACGCAACCCCTTCACATTCGTTACCTGTCAGCTATTGCACAGTAAAGTGAAAATAGAGTTAGCCCCATGGGTTGGTTGGTTGGTTTGTTTAAGATTTGTTTATTTATTTGACAGGTAGAGTTACAGACAGAGGGAGAGACAGAGAGAGAGGTCTTCCATCCGTGGGTTCACTTCTCAATGGCTGCAACATCCTGAGCTGGGCCAATCCAAAGCCAGGAGCCACGAGCTTCTTCTGGGTCTCCTAAGCAGGTGCAGGGGCCTAAGCACTTGGACCATCTTCTACTGCTTTCCCAGGCCATAGCAGAGAGCTGGATTGGAAGTGGAGCAGCCAGGACTCAAACCATCGCCCATATGGGATGCCGGCACTGCAGGCAGTGACTTTACCCACTATGCCACAGCCCCAGCCCCAGCCCTGTGGTTTTTAAGATTTTTTTTTATTTGTATTTGGAAGGCAGGGAGAGAGATAGAGACAGAGACAGAGACAGAGACAGAGATAGAGACCTTGCATCCATTGGTTCTCTCCTTAAATGGCTGCAACAGCTAGGGCTGGGCCAGGCTGAGGCCAGCAGCTAGGAACTCCATTGAGGTCACCTACATGGGCTCAGGGGCCCAAGGACTTGGGCCATCCTCCACTGTTTTCCCAGGAGCATTAGCAGGGAGCTGGTTTGGGAGTGAAGCAGAAGGGACGTCAACCAGCCCTTGGACATGAGCTTGCCAGTGTCACAGGCAGTGACTTAACCTGCTGTGCCGGGAAACCAGCCCCCAGAGTCATCCCCATTTTACAAATGAGAAAGACAGGCTTGGGGAGGGGTGACTAGTCAGCCCAGCTAGTAAGTGGCACAGCTGGAGCCCGGACCCAGGCTTTCTGGATTCCAAGCATGGACTCAGCACTGCCCGGAGCCTTCTTCATGTGTGCTGTGGGCATGGAAGGCCCACGTGTCCTCTCAGTGCCTGCCAGGCTACCATCACGCCCACCGAAGGCCGTCAGACCGTCGAGGAGCGGCCTGAGAAGATGCCCATCCCCGGAAGCACAAAAACCCCTTTGGACTTGCATTTCGGAGTAGCATAACCCCATGACAGAGATTTAAGAACAGCCCTAACGTGCACAGTATATAGAACAGACGGAATGAGGACGCCGGCTGAATGAGTGGAAGACCTGTTCTCGCCAGCAGGAAGGAAACAGACTGAATCAGGTGGGGAGGTGGTGGAACTCCTGGAGCACCGGGTTTTACCCAGGCTGGAATAGGAGGCCCTGCCAATCTCTGGCATCAGAGGATGAGGCAAAGGTGAGGCGTGTCCAGCACCCCCATCCCCTCCCTCTGCCCATCCAGGCCCACTCCCGCTGTCCCCACCCTGCTGTGGGTGTGGGAGGTTGGCTCATGTGGACTATCACCCCTAGCTCCCACGGGAGGCCCTGGGGGCAGGCGGAGGGGCTTGAAGGCAGGTACTTACTCCCTGGCCTTTGTCTTGGGGTTTCAGTCATCTGTCCCTCTCAGTAAGGCCACAGCTCCTGCCATGGGGCTCTCTGCACACAGCTCTCTCTGGAGCCCCATAACTGCTTTTTCCCTGGATCCTGTGGGCCTAGGGGTGGCTGTGACGTCCCACTGTTGCTGCTCTGGGCAATGCCCCATCCCTTGCTGGTATTCCTAAGCCCCGCCTGCACCTGTGTGCATAGTCCCTTTACCCCTCCCTGTGATCTCCCAGGTTGAGGGTGGCACTGGTAGCCTGGAGCCCTATGGAGATCAGTGTGGTGAGGCAGAGAGGCCCATGGGAAGGCCCCTGTCTGCAGAGGAAGGCTCTCGGCCAGGCCGGAAGGGACTTGCTGGATGTGAGAAGCCGACGGAACAGAGGAAGACACCAGGTCTTGGAAAACGGATGTAACTGTCCGTTAGCTTTGGTGTGAGCTGGAGAGGAAAATGGGTGGTGGGGGAAATGTTGAGGCTGGCTTCAGGCAGGCTGAGTGGCAGATGCTGGCCAGCTAATAGGATGTGGAAAGGACTCTTCCTGTTGCCTGGAATGGGGAAGAATCTGGGCTCCAGTTGGACACAAAGAGGCATTAAGGAATGCACATTCTATAGAGGACAATCACCAGTGGAGGTTGGGTTCTCCTGGGGCCTCAGAAGAGGCTGCCAAACCTCTGAACCTTGCTGAATGCTTGTTACTTTCCCAGAAAAAAAAATAGGTCAGTACATGTTACTGTAGCCTTCCAGCCAGCTAACACCGTGGAAATAAGCAACCTGACCCAGCGGGTGCAAGAGCAGGCTTCAGGGCCGGGCTCCCTGGATGCAGATCTTGCTGCACCTGCTTCCTGGCTGCACAAGTGACTCAGTCTGCGTGAGCCTCAGCTTCCTCATCTGCAAAGGGGGACCACAACAATACTTACGTCACAGGGCTGTTGAGATGACTGGTGAGCAAATCCCTCTCTGTCACTTAGAATGACACACACATGGTAAGAAGTCAGTAACTGCAGGTGGACATTTGGCCTGACAGCTAAATGTCTATTAGGATGCCACATCCCATGTTGGAGTGCCTGGAGTTCAAGTCCCAGCTCCACTCCCAACTGCAGCTTCCTGCTAATGTAGACCCTGGGAGGCAGCAGTGATGGCACAGGTTTCTGGGTTCCTGTCACCCACGTGGGAGATCCGAAGTGAGTTCCTAGCTCCTGGCTTCAGGCTGACCCATTGCAGGCATTAGAGAGTAAACCAGCAGATGGAAGTTCTGTCTCTCTCTCTCTCTCTCTCTCTCTATCACTTTGGTTCTCAAACAAAATAAATAATAAAATCCATTTAAAAGTCAAGAACTGTGCAGTTTTGTCATGGAGAGCGTTTCTTTGCAGGACCGCTATCATAATGAAATGCAAGATCAGACCTGAAGCCAGAGGAACTGAACAGCTCGTTCTCTTGGAGAAAGATCGAGGAGAGGAAACAGCAGAAAAGAACGTCATTCCTGCTACGGGCCTTTTGGGAAGAAGCTAGGTCACCCCCAACCCTGCTCACCACGCACTGCACAAGGAAGCTACTGAATCCTCTCACATCCCCACCCGGACCTCGCGCCAGCACCAGGGACAGACAAAGAGCCTCCAGGAGGGCTGGCTTTAGGGAGAACGCGGGGAAGCGAGCCTTCCCGGGACAGATGGGTTTCTCCACACAAACTCAAGGGTAAATGCAGAAATGGCTGGGCAGGGAGCCCACTGCTCTGGGAAATTCTCCCCTAGAAAAGAAGCATGCAAGGCCAAAATGGAGCAAACCCCTACAGTAGGCTAGGACGAGAAACGCAAGTTCCCGTCAGCAGATCGGTCTGGCTAACAACGCCTTGACTGCGGTGCAGAAGGGTCACGTGCTGTCTCCCAAACCACAGGCACGGCAGGGCGGCCGCCTGGCTCCTGGTTGGGGAGCCCACTCCAGAGTGACTCAGGCACTCCAGAAAGTTCATGGAATAGGAAGCCAAAAGAGAAGTTTATTTCAGCGCAAAAATGTTTTGAAATCCATGCATACAAGAGTTCTTTCAAACAGCTCATGGGAAATGCATATTGTGGGGAAAGCTGTGCATGGATTTCAAAGTTTTTTGCATCAAAATGAAACTTCTTTAAAATTTGAAATGCAAAGAGAGAGAGAGAGAGAGAGAGAGAGAGAGAGAGAATCTTCCATCAATTGGTTCATTCCCCTGAGAGCCTGCAGAGCCTGCAACAGCCAAGGCTGGGCCAGGATGAAGCCAGGAACCTAAGCCCTTGGGTGCCTCCCAGGCACATTAGCAGGAAGCTGGATTGGAAGCAGAAGAGGACTCAATCTCTAGCATTCTGATATACAATGCAGGCTTCCCACGCAGTGGCCTTACCTGCTGTGCCACAACACCCACCCCTGAACTTACCCTTTAGTGCTATTTCTCCCTGAACACCCTGGAATGCCCCCGGTGTGCACAGCCCAGGCTGGTGGTGAGGTAGAGCATCCGGCTGGGCTCAGCCACCTGCTCCTTCAAGTCCGCCTCCACCTTTCTCCCCTACGTGCATGAGAAGAGACAGATTGCCCCAAGGAAGAGGAAAGCAAATGCTGGCAGGTTGGCTGAGGTACCGGAGGCGTGACTGCTGCTCCGGGTATGGCCCGTGAGCATGCAGACTTGGTGCTACAGCCCACTTGGCAGGACTGCTGCTTTCCATCAAACTCAGAATAACACGGTGGGTCCATTCCCTACTGCAGCAGATACCAGTTCAGCAACAGCACAGCTGTTGATTTAATTCATGGAGGGCTTCCTCCTGGGCCAGGTTGTGTGCTAGATGCTCCTTCTTATTTAACTCTCGTATCTGCCCTGTGGGTTAGGTACGGATATTATCTGCAGTGTCTCCAAACCTCTGCACGGACAGGCTAAGGCACTTCCCCAAGCTCACGGGACCTGGCGGAGCCCAGCTTCTGCTAGTACAGCACCGAGTCTCCACTTTGGAGGGCTGATTCCCTGTGTAATGACTGTTGAAAGCGAGGAAGCACTCCAGCTAGTGGTGCCAATATTCCCTTCTGGAGAGTTCTGTCCTTAGCGCTCACAGGCACCTGCTTTCTGTCGTTGCTACATTGAACATGACCATGAGACCAAGTCGCCCTCAGAACTGGAAGTCTGGACTGCACTAGGAATCAAAGGGCTACTTTCTGGGTGCCTCCCAGACACTGGCAGCACTGAACACAGGCAGCAGAGAGGCCCAGAGGAGGGTGTGTGTGTGTCTGTGTGTCTGTGTGTGTGCGTGTGTCTTTGTGTGTCTGTGTGTGTGCGTCCTCCTCCCTCTGCCCAGCCAGCAAGTGGTGGAGCTGCTGCAGTATTTGATTCCCTGCCACGATCTCTACCCTGTTCCTCCTGGAGGCCCCTCCCTCCCTGCTCCCTGCTCAGACCCCACCACCACCACTTCCTTCTGACACACAGGTCAGCTGTTTGCTTAGCTCTCCCTCTTGACTCTGGCCTTCTGCATTTTGGTCTTTGTATGCGTGGGCAACTGCCACAATCATCTTGTGTAACAGAGGGGCCTACAACACAAGAGTTTTCTCACCGGTGGGCCTGGAGACCAGTCAGAGCTGGCTCCTGGGTGCAGCTCACGTTCAGATCCACCCCCTGGAATCTGACTTCCCCGGCGGGGGGGGGGGGGGGGGGGGCAGCTGCCCGAGGTGTGTTCTTCTGGTATCAGATGGCACCAGAGGCCTCCGTCTGATATTGTCACACTGTCACTTCCACCCTTCCTGAGTTTCCACCCTTCCTGAGTTTCCCAGGGGGAAACTCGCAACCAGTGCGATGAGGTCACACCCCCTCGGCACAAGTGGGAGAGAACACAAAGGCACAGGGCTCGGGGTGCCGCTGTGCAGTTCTAGTCCGGGAGGCTGGGCTAAGTCGACAGCAATGATTTAATCCTGAGCTTTGTCTTCAACAGCTCCTCCAAGGCATCTGGGGCTGGGGGAGGGGTGGTCCCTGTTGCTTTACCCGTGGAGGAAAAAAATGCCTCCCTCCTCAGTCTTCTCCCCCTCCCGAGATACCTGCGGTCCACGCCTGTGACAATGGGGCTGCCCGCTGCTCCATACTGGGCTTTGGGGAGAGCAAGGCGCCTGCTGCCCCGCTGCCCACCTCCTCAACCCACACATCTGCAGGCTCTCATGCTCTGGATACTTCGCCCCGGGGCGTGTTTGCCCGACACACTTCCACCTTTGCAAATCCCTTTTCTGCTTTCTCACCCTCTGGCACAATTCTAAGCCAGATGTGCCTTCTCTGGAGGATGGGACGAGCCTTCCAAATTCCAGATGTCCCTGGCTTGGCCAGGCAGGATTCAGGCTCAGGGGGCGGGGGAGGGCGGGAAAGAGGCGGAATTGCAGACTGAACACATTTTTTAAAAACAGACACGCTTTCGTGTATAAAACCAACACTTTTCGGCAGAAATCTTTCAGAGCAGATGTGGACGAGAACTCTGACATCCTCACTGACAGCAGCACCCCTCCCACGTGGCTTCCACTTATTCCAAGAGATGTTCAGGCCACCTGCCAGCCCTTGGTCGGCTCCGCGTAAGCGGAAGGAAGGCAGGGCTGGCTGTGACGCTAACTGCCGCCTCCAGCTGGAGACCACAGTAGGACACTGAGACGCGTGCTGCAGGGCAGTGTCTCACAGGGACTGTGGGAAGTCAGAGAAAACCGGTGACAGCAGTCTTCCAGGCACGAGAGCCAGCTGGGGGCTGCGATCACACGGTTGAACACTCACACGGCATACAGAGAATCGGGTGGCACGTCGCTCGCGTGGTGCTCAGGGTCACGGCCAGGCCATTGCATAGCCAAAGCCCGAGACTGTACGAGAGAAAGCTGGAATGGTCAGACTCACAGTGGCAGAAAGTACAACGGTGGTAGCTGCCGGCTGGGGGAGGGAAGACGGGGCGGGGGTTCGTGCTTAGGGGTGCAGAGCCTCAGTTAGGTTGACGCAAGAGTTCCAGAGATAAATAGTGGTGACGGTTGCACAACAGTGTGGACGCAAATTTTAAGATAGTTAAAATGGCAAATGTTATCTATATTTTATATTAAAATATGCAAGTAGAATGTTTTTTAAGTCCATACCACTGGAGAAACCCTTCGGATGCGTTCACCTATGTGCACCTGTTATACTTCCATGACAAACGCTGAAATGGCAGGAAAATAAGTAAGAAAATGAGAGAGAAATAAAGAAATGCTATGAAGAAAATGACACAGGGTGAAGGCATGCAGAATGCAGGAGGCAGAGACGGGGCTCAGGACACAGAACTTGGTAGACTATGCTGTGAATTTAACTCTCCTAAGAACATCAGGAAGAAATTTTACACATTTTCTTTTTGGATGGGGAGTGCAGGGAGAGATTAAATTAAAATCAAGAACTCAGTACAGTGTGTCAACTATCTACACCTCAATATATTTGTCTATTATGACAAATTGGAAAAAGCTACCTAAGGGTAAATAGGGTTCTCATTTCCAATTAAAATTTCATTTCAGCAAACTTCAAGGCTTTTCATTTAGCATTTATTTATTCTATTTTAATATCTTTTTTTTTTTTTTTTTTTTTTTGACAGGCAGAGTGGACAGTGAGAGAGAGAGACAGAGAGAGAAAGGTCCTCCTTTTGCCGTTGGTTCACCCTCCAATGGCCGCCGCTGCAGCCGGCGCACCGTGCTGATCCGATGGCAGGAGCCAGGATCCAGGTGCTTTTCCTGGTCTCCCATGGGGTGCAGGGCCCAAGCACCTGGGCCATCCTCCACTGCACTCCCTGGCCATAGCAGAGAGCTGGCCTGGAAGAGGGGCAACCGGGACAGAATCCGGCGCCCCGACCGGGACTAGAACCCGGTGTGCCGGCGCCGCAAGGTGGAGGATTAGCCTATTGAGCCACGGCGCCGGCTATTTTAATATCTTTTAAAAATTTCAGTTGCAAAGTTTTTGCATGAAAAACAAAGGAATAGATCTTTATTAAAAGCCAAATAAAATATTTATATTATATGTGTATGTGTGATATACATATGCTCATATATACACACCTATGAGGGTATGTCAAAAAGTTACAGAAAATGGAATTAAAAGGTACGTTTATCTTGGTGCAAAATCTTTTGAAATTCATTCATATGAGGACCTTCAAAGAGTTCATGGAAAATATATAATATGAAAAGCCTGTGCATGGATTTCAAAAAAATTTTGCAGCAAAATAAATAACTTTTAATTCCATTTCCACAAATCCTTCTTTTTAAAGATTTATTTGTTTAAAAAAAAAAAAAGATTTACTGGGGGCGGTGCCATGGCGCAGTAGGTTAATCCTCCACCTACAGCGCTGGCACCCCATATGGACACCATTTCGAGTCCTGGCTGCTCCTCTTCCAATCCAGTTCTCTGCTACAGCCTGGGAAAGCAGTAAATGGCCCAAGAGCTTGGGCCCCTGCACCCTCATGGGAGACACAGAAGAAGCTCCTGGCTCCTGATCGGCACAACTCTGGCCATTGTGGCCATTTGGGGAGTGAACCATCAGATAGAAGACCTCTCTCTCCATCTCTCCCTCTCGCTGTCTATAACTCTACCTCTCAAATAAATAAATAGATAAAATCTTTAAAAAAGATTTATTTATTTTGTTTGAAAGGCAAAGTGACACAGAGAGGGAGAGACAGAGATCTTCCGTCTACTGGTTCACTCCCCAGATGGCCATAATGGTCAGGACTGGGCCAGGCTGAAGCCAGGAGCCGGGAGCTTCAACCAGGTCTCTCAGGTGGGTGCAGGGCCTCAAGTACTTGGGCCATCTGCTGCTGCTTTTCCATAGCAGAGATCTGGATCAGAAGTGGAGCAGCCGGGACTGGAACTGTCGCCCACATGGGATGCCGGCACTGCAGGCAGTGGCTTAACCCGCTACACCATAGCGCCGGCCCCTCCCACAAACCTTTTAAAGTACCCCCATATAATTGTATATTAATGTATATGCATGTGTGTATATGTGTGTGTACGTATATATGTGTGTGTTTATTTGAAAGAAAACAATTTCCTTTAAGCTGTAATGAATCACAGGTAATCTTTTTAAAAGTCCATAACCACGTGTACTGCTGGATTTTGGCTTTGACTTAGGACTCAGCCAAAATCAGAGCCAGATCTGTGAGAACTACAGGGGTGAGGGGGAACTGTGCGGCTGAGACCCCAGGAAGCCAGCCTCAAACCACATTGCAGGCAACGGAAGCTCTTGTGACCCACCCTCCTCCGCCTCTCCTCTGTGTCCTGCTCCCCCCCCTCCCCCGCCCCAGCTCCTCAGATCTGAGCTCTTCCTGAGTCAACACTGTGTGAGGGGAAAAAAATGTCCGGTGTCTTTCAGGCATCATGTTTCCGTGAGCCGGCTCCCAAGCCATGAATTACGGGCGTCTTTCCCTCCGGCTGCCAAGTGCCATCTAATACCTCCCATTTGTCATCCGGCACAGTCCCCAGCTGGGGGAGGACTGCAGCAGCATCCGCTGAGCCGACACCTGGGCTGAGCGATGTCCCGGTCACCGGCCCGCCTGTCACTGACAAGGACTGGCACACACAGGGCTTTTGTGGGCTTTGCTTCAATCTTCAGGCCCGGCTGCCCCTCGGCCTTCACCTCTAGGGTCCTGGAAGGTGAAGGAAGAGACACAATCAGCTGGGCTGACAGCTCCTACCCGTGTCCCAGAGAGCAACGGCCACCCTCAAGTTCCCCTGGGACGAGCTGAGAGGCGCTTGGGGCCAGAAGCAAAGGGGCAACCTCAGCTTGGGTTTTGTTGGCCCCATTTCACACGGCCCAGGAGCCTCTGGATGGGCCCTCTAGCCCCTGCCGCCTGGAAACACAGATGCAACACTGCTGCGACACCAGCACCCCACATCACCACGCTGGTTCGAGTCTTGGCTGCTACGCTTCTGATCCGGCTCCCTGCCAATGTGCCTGAGAAAGCAGCAGCAGAGGGCCCAAGTGCTCCTCCCATGTGGGAGACCAGAAGGAGTTCCAGGCCCCTGGCTTCAGTCTGCTCCAGCCCCGGCTGTTGCAGCCATCTGGGGAGTGAACCAGCAGATGGAAGACCTCTCTCTGTCTCTCTCTTCCTCTCCCTCTCTGTCATTCTGCCTTTCAAATAAATAAATAAATCCTTAACAAAGAAAAAAATCAACAACAACACTGCTGCCCAGCCAAGCTTCCCCTCCGGGAACTTCGGACTCTGCCTGGACGTCTCTTCCCCTGCCCGCCTCCCCCACCTCGCTGCCCCAGCCCGGAGCCAGGCTGCTGCACCACGGGGTCCACGGGCGGCGGGGAGCTGGGCCTGCTTGCCTCTCTCTGTCCCGCACACCCTGAGGGCGAGGCCTCCTCAGCCTAGCCTGGCACACAGCAGCCGTCCCAGAAACACCTGTGCTCTCCTGTCACATCGGCCACGTCGGGGACGCCTCCTCTCTCTCCGCCATCACTAAGGAATGTCCCAGGAAGATTTCAGTAGGAGTAGTACCCCTACTGAGCCTCAAAGCCTATTTTTTTTTTTTGTTACCAAAATGCAGCAAACATAATACAACCTTTCTTTTACCTCCTGGGATGGATTCACCGGCCTGTGAGTTGGGCTGCTCGAACAAGAGGGGGCTTCCCGAAGCTCGTGGAAGACGTGCCTGTCTTTGGATTCCATGTAACCGTGACCTCCGTGTAGCCCCCACACAGAGATTTAAAACGGCTTTGACGAGAGAGGTTATTTCTCTCTTGCATATGCCACTGCGGGAATTAATAGCTCGAGGCTCCCACAGGGCCAGGGCCCCGGGCCCTTTCCATCCTCTCACTCAGCCACCCCTGGTGTTGCCCTTCTCTGACCCCCTAAGACCATATCACAGCTGGTGAAGAGGGAAAGGCGGGAGGGCAGAGCTTGTGCGACTCGGCGCCTGCCACTTCTGCTCCTGCTCCAGGGCCACATGCAGCCCAAGGCCATGGCAAGCAGTCACAGACTGGGCAGCTGTGGCCCATGTTGTTCTGCTGCTAAGAGAGAAGAGGAAATTGAGTGTTGGGGACAGCTTACGTGTCTGCCATGGTCATCTACATAAATCCTTTTTTTAAGTTTATTTATTTACTTGAGAGGCAGAGTTACAGAGAGGCAGAGGCAGAGGTAGAGAGAGAGAGAGAGAGAGAGAGAGAGAGAGAGGTCTTCCATCTACTGGTTCATTCCCCAAGTGGCTACAATAGCCGGAGCTGAGCCAATCTGAAGCCAGGAGCCAGGAGCTTCTCCAGGTCTCCAACGTGGGTGCAGGGGCCCAAGACCTTAGGCCATCTTCTACTGCTTTCCCAGGCCATAGCAGAGAGCTGGATCAGAAGAGCAGCTGGGACTCGAACGGGCGCCCATATGGGAAGCTGGCACTGCAGTCGGCGGTTTAACCCAGTATGCCACAGCTTCGGCCCCCATCTTCATAAATCTTAATCCTGGCTGCTCCACTGCATTGAGGTGGCCCCCGCAAGGACATATGAAGTGTGCAGGGCTGACCCCTAGCAAGGCCCCAGCTTGCCTGAGTTTACGGATTCCCCATCTCCTCGGTCACCACTGGCTGCCAGGCTGCCTCTCAATATGAGGTGTATTTGTCTCTTACGAGCCTACTTCCTAATCTGCTGACAGGTGGAAAACCAAATACCTAAGCTTTTTAAAGCTGCATGTTTTAAACACACACACACAAATCAGAAGGGATCCAAACGGAGCGTGGTATTTAATAGAATAGGTTGTGGGACCAGGCTGCCTGGGTTCAAATCCTTGCTATGCCACTTTCCGGGGTCGGCGCTGTGGTGTAGTGGGTAAAGCTGCCTCCAGCAGTGCCAGCATCTCATGTGGGTGGTGGTTCAAGTCCCAGCTGCTCCTCTTCTGATCAGGCTCTCTGCTATGGCCTGGGAAGGCAGTAGAAGATGGCCCAAGTGCTTGGGTCCTTGCACCCATGTGGGAGACCCAGGAAAAGCTCCTGGCTCCTGGCTTCAGATCGGCCCAACTCCAGCTATTGAGGCTATCTAGGGAGTGAACCAGCATATGGAAGATCTCTCTCTCTCTCTCTCTCTCTGCCTCTGCCTCTCTGTAACTCTGCCTTTCAAAAAAAAAAAATAAATCTTTAAAAAAAAATAACAGTAACTTCCCTCATTGGGTTGTTGTGAGGATTAAATAAGCTATTACATATGAAGCAGGATACCTGGCACACAGCACAGGCCCACTAAGGGGCAGCTATTATTATCTGCATGGAGTCAGCCTCCGATTCCACAGGCCCCACGTGTGAGAGCCCCTCGTCTGAGCAGAGCAGTGTCTCACTGCTCAGAGCCCTGTTCCCTCACTCTCCTGCTCTGGTTTAAAGCTGCTGGAGCTGAGGGGCCAGAGAACGGAGTGCCACTGTCGATTAGCAACGACTTGAACTTCGATATGCTTTATCTCACTCACATCCTGCATGCATTTTTAAAAGCATCCCGAAGACGAAGGAGTAAACTGATAAGAGGTGGAAACTGCATTACTGGTAGGGTTCTTAATACTGTATTTACAGGTCCATTCTCCAGACAGCTTACAGACAGACAGAAGCCCCATTTCCGGAAGGGATAATGGAACTCTCTGCTCTAATTTATTAAATACTTTTTGCAGAAGCGCTTCCCGTCATGTCTCCAGACCAAAGCCGGAGCCACTCTCTCCACGCTCGTCAGCTCAGATGGAGAGAAGGAAGCCACAGGGAAGTCATGTGCTCTGATAAGTGAGCCAGATCCACTCCCAACCGACACCTGCCCCTGTGTTCCAGACAGCAGCACAGTATCTACAGCTACCACTCCCACCTTCAGGAAGGGGTTTGCGCAAATAACCTTGTGCAAGGGAAAGGACTTGATCATAAACTTACCTGTAGAATAAATGAACGGACTAAGAAGCCAAGCACAGAGAAATAAAACTGATCTCAAAATAACGTAGCTCGACAGCAGGTGCACATGACAACGTTTATTAAAACAGAGTCTTAGAGTCTTAGAGCAAGCGTTGAGCCTAGTGGCTGAGACACCTGCCTCCCACATCGGAGCACCTGGCTTCAGGTCCTGGCTCTGCTCTTGGCTCCTGCCTCCTGCTAACGCAGACCCTGGGAGGCAGCAAGTGATGGCCCAGGTAGTTGGGTTCCTGCCACTCAGCAAGGAAACCTGGTTTGGGTTCCCAGCTCCCAGTTCTGGCCCGGACCCGGCCTTGGCTGTGGAGGGCATTTGAGGAGTGAACCAGCAAATGGACGAGATCTCTCTGTCTCCCCTTCTCAAATAAATTTTAAAAAATAATAAAAAAAATTTTAAATGGAGTCTATCACAGCATAGTGATAGCCTTTGTCACTGATAGTACAATGACTTAGAGGAAAACACAGCCTTAAAATATTCCTTTTGTTTCTTTGAAGGAACTAGAGAATATTATTTCATGTTACTCTCCATTCTATCTTGTCAGACTGCACTCAACTTTGAACAGGAAATTCATTTACCTAGCTTGCAAAATGAAAAACAATAAAGAAGACATCCAGGGAAAGCCCCCACCCCGCACCTGGCGGGCCCCTACCTCCACCAGTCCCAAGAGGAACTGTGGTTACTTCTTTTGTGCCCCACCCTCCAGTGCCACACAAGGGAGTGATGAGAGTACGCACTCTTCCCATGCCTTTGTGTGCAGGGGCAGCACAAAGCCACACTACCAGGCATGCTTTTCCTCTCACTTCTGGAGATCTGCATTACATCAAGCACTTCCTTAGGCCAGACTTTTCTCCAGGAAGGACAAAACCCTACACAGGATCCCCGACCTTGGCCAGGGCTGATGACAAACGTGGAGCTCCTGGAAAGCTGCTCTGACGCCGCCTCACTTGAGCTTCGCTGGCGAGTCAGGTGCACTGCGTGCGTGGTTCCCAGGGGCGGGCTCCTAGCTGCACTCTTTGTACATCTTCGCCCCTCCTCCCCTCCCGTTCCCAGCACCAAAGCGTCTCAGGCCAATGACTTGCAGGTAGTTTTCTAAACAACACGACTGGCAGCACAAACAACCACAGCTACAAGAAACTGCTAATGTTACATGGTTTTTACAACACACATGCACTTCTTCCAAATGAGGAAAAATATATAATAAATGCTACTTTTTAAAAATCAGTCAAGGGGCTTGGGGATAGCCACATCCCATATCAGAGTGCCGGTTCAAGTCTGGGCTCCTCGGCTTCTCACCCAGCTTCCAGCTAACATGTAGCCTGGGAGGCAGCTTAAGGACCTGGGTCACTGCCACCCACGTGATAGACCCAGATGAAGTTCTGGGCTCCTGGCTTCAACCTGGTCTAGCTCTGGCTACTGCTGACATTTGGAGAGGGAACCGGCATATGGAAGAGCTCTCTGCATCTGTGTCTCTGCCTGTAAAATGGCATGAAAATAAATAAATAAGGCATTTTAATAAAATAAAATAAAAACACATCAATAACTGATGCTGATCTGATAACATGTGAGCGATTGTGTATATTTACAGGTTCAGTGTAGTGCTTTGATGAATGTATACATTATGGAATGATTCAAGCAACCTGATTCATGTCATCTCATCTACTTACTACTTTTTTTTTTTTTGACAGGCAGAGTTAGACAGTGAGAGAGAGAGACAGAGAGAAAGGTCTTCCTTCTGTTGGTTCACCCCACAAATGGCCGCTACGACCAGCACACTGCGCAGATCCAAAGCCAGGAGCCAGGTGCTTCCTCCTGGTCTCCCATGTGGGTGCAGGGCCCAAGCACTTGGGCCATCCTCCACTGCCCTCCTGGGCCACAGCAGAGAGCTGGACTGGAAGAGGGGCAACCAGGACAGAACCAGCACCCCAACTGGGACTAGAACCTGGAGTACCGGCACCACAGGCGGAGGATTAGCCTAGTGAGCCGTGGCTCCAGCCTACTTATTACTTTCTTATGGTGCAAACATTTAAAATCTATTCTCTCTGCAATTTTGAAATATAAATTAAATTATTATAAGCTAAAGTCACCATGCCATGCAATAGTTCTTTAAAAAAAAAAAGACTTATTTATTTATTTGAAAATCAGAGTTACACAGAGAGAAGGAGAGGCAGAGAGAGAGAGGTCTTCTATCCACTGGTTTACTCCCCAAATGACCACAACGGCCAAAGCTGGGCCGATCCAAAGCCAGGAGCCAGGAGCTTCTTCCTGGTCTCCCACGTGGGTGCAGGGGCCCAAGGACTTGGGCCATCCTCTACTGCTTTCCCAGGCATAGCAGAGAGCTAGATCAGAATTGGAATAGCCAGGACTTGAACTGGTGCCCATACGGGATGCCAGCACTGCAGGCAGCAGCTTTACCCACTATGCTGCAGAGCCAGCCCTGCAATAGTTATTAAAAACTTTAGATCTTAAAAAGAACTGGGGGGGGGGATTTCCTCTCTTGGATGCCCCCCTCCATGCCACTCTGGCTGGAGGTTTTTGATTCTAATAAATACTTTTAAATCTCAAAAAGAAGAAAGAAGAAAGAAGAGGAGGAGGAGGAGAACTGGGGCCAGTGGTACAGTGGGTTAAACTGTTGCTTCTAAGGCCAGCATCCCATAATGGAGCACAAGTTTGAGTCCCAGCTGCTCTGCTTCTGATCCAGCTCCCTGCTAATGTGCCTGAGAAAGCAGCAGAGGATGGCCTGAGTGCTTGGGAGGCCCCTGGTTTCAACCTGGCCCAGCCCTAGCCACTGTGGTCCATTAGGGGAGTGAACCAGCAAATGGAAGATCTCTCTCTGTATCTCTCTGTAACTCTGCCTTCCAAATAAACAAATAAATCTTTTTTTAAAAAAAGACTTTTTTTAGTTTTTCAAATAAAAAAGTCTTTTAAAAAAAGATTTATTTGATTTATTTGAAAGATAGAGTTACAGAAAAAGGTAGAGACAGAGAAAGAGGTCTTCCATCCACTGGTTCACTCCCCAGATGGCTGCAAAGGCTGGAGCTGCGCTGATCCGAAGCCAGGAGACAGGAGTTTCTTCTGGGTCTCCCACGTGCAAGGTGCAAGGGCCCAAGGACTTGGGCCATCTTCTATTGCTTTCCCAGTCCACATCAGAAAGCTGGATCGGAAGTGGAACAGCTGGGACTAGAAACAGCATCCATATGGGATGCCGGTACTTCGGGCCAGGGCTTTAACTCGCTGTGCCACAGTGCTGGCCCCAAACAAATAAATTAAAATAATAATAATAATAATAATAAAGGTCTTGGGCCAGCATTGTGCCACAGAAGATCAAGCCATCGCCTGTGACATTGGCATCCCATATGAGCGCTGGTTCAAGTCCTGGCTGCTCCACTTCCAATCCAGCTCCCTGCTAATGTGCCTGGGAAAGCAGCAGAGGATGGCCCAAGAACTTAGGTCCCTGCACCCACATGGGAGACCTGGATGAAGTGCCTGGCTCCTAACTTTGGCATGGCCCAGCCCTGACTGTAGCAGCCATTTGGGGAGTGAATCAGCAGATGAAAGATCTCTCTCTCTCTCTCTCTCTCTGTGTGTGTGTGTGTGTGTGTGTGTATCTCCTTCTCTCTGTAACTCTGCCTTTCAAATAAATAAATCTTTTTTTAAAAATTAAAAAAATATAAATTTTACACACTCTGATCAACATCTCCCATACACCACACACACACACACACACACACACACATGCTCACACAGCCTAGAAGGTTTGAACACCTTTGAATTCATCCTATTTTTGATGCATTTCAAAGTGGTGCAAATATCAGAACACTTCATCCCTAAACACTTCTGCACGCATGTCATCCACCAGGAGCCAGAAGCAGTTCTTGGTTAGCTGTTTGAGGTTTTTTGTTTTTGTTTTTGTTTTTTGGTAAAATCTACAACCACGCAGGGTTTTGAAATGAGTTTTCACAAATGCACATGACACCTGTATCAGCTAAGGGAGTGATGCTTTAGAGATTTTCCATCTGCCAATCAGGTAAAGAACGCTCAGGGGCTACAGCTGAGATAAGGAGAGAAACTCCCATCCGCGACAGCGTGAGTGATATGCGCAGAGACTTATTTTAACTCAGACCACAGATGCACTGGAGGAATAAAGTGTATGTAAAAATTCCACTCTCCAGGATCCCCAAAAATGGTTCTGTGTACCAGCTGGAAAGCATACGTGGGAGGGGTGAAAACTCCCAGGAAAGGATCCAAACAGAACCATGAAGACCATGAACTCTGCAGAGGGTCTGACAAGCAATCTGAGGAGTGAGCCAGAGAATGGAAGCTCGCTCACTTGCTATCTAGCTAGCTAGCTAGCTCTTTTCCACACATACTGCCTTTCAAATAAATAAATAAATCTTTTTAAAAAAAAAAAATAGTGTGAGAGTGTGTCTTCAGCCCCCTCCAGGAAGAGTGTGCCAAAACTCTGGCCGAGGAGAATGTTCCAGATGGCTTAGCAGGCACGCATCTGGCCACCCCAGTCGATGATGCTGGTCACTAGGCCACTGTCCCACTCACTCTCCCCTTGCCATGACACTGCTCCCCAAGGAGGCTTCTGTGGACACTTGCTTCTTGTGCCCACAGGACACAGCATGCAATGACCACCTGTCCCAAGCGGCTGATCCACCTGGCAGCCCCCATCTCGCCACTTTGGTTTGGGCGTCATTACCTGGGGACTGAGTAGTGTGACCAAGGCACACACAGGACACTCAGACGCTTTTGTTTCTGGACTTGCAAGCCTGGAGCCCAAACCCTGAGCCTTTGGTGCTGTGACGCCATTGGAGCCCCTTCCCGAGGGACCGCCCCTAGATCACACTGCCCTCTTGATTCTCTACGGCCGTGCTGCCTAGAACCATAGTAATACTATAAGTGCAATACCAGCAACGCCCTTGTCCAGACAGGACTCCGTCACCCTGATACACACGCTCCAGGGCCCTGGCTCCAGGCCAACTGCTCCTGCACAGCTTCTCCCTCAGGCCTCTGCTTTGCAGGAGGGGTCCTTTCAGTCCTTCAGACCCCACATTCACTGAAGGAGTCTCAGCCCTTCCCAGCAAAGCTTCTCCAATACCTAGAGAGTTTCTCCTAACTACGAAAATTTTCAGGGGCCGGCGCTGTGGCACAGTAGGCTAAGCCTCTGCCTGAGCCACCCACATCCCATACAGACACTGGTTCATGTCCCAGATGCTCCACTTCCAATCCAGCTCTCTGCCATGGCCTGGGAAAGCAGTGGAGGATGGCCCAAGTCCTTGAGCCCCTGCACCTGCGTGGGAGACCCGGAAGAAGCTCCTGGCTCCTGGCTTCAGATCAGCCCAGCTCTGGCTGTGCAGCCATTTGGGGAGTGAACCAGCAGATGGAAGACCTCTCTTGCTATCTCTCTGTCTGTCTGTAACTCTGCCTCTCAAATAAACAAATAAAATCTTTTTTAAAAAATGGCAATTTTCAAACATACCTGGACTCTACGATGTAAGCTTTTCCTATGTTTTCCTTAGCACAGTGTCATACATCTATCCATTCATCAATCCATCCTGTTCTGATGCATGTTCAAGAAAAATGCAAATACCAGGACACTTGACCCCTAAACACTTCAGCATGCATATCATCAACCAGCTTCAGTATTTGTTTAGGTTTGGGGGGTCAGGGGACTTGCATACTGTGATCAGTGTCACCTCATACCCATCAGGATGGCCACTCTAACAAACAAGAGAATCACACGCACTGGCAAAGATGTGGAGAAATCGAAATTGCGCACTGTCAGCAGAAATGTAAAATAGTGCAGCTGCTCTGGAAAACTCCTCAAGAACTTAAAAATGGAGCTACCATATGACCCATCAAGTCTATTTATTTTTAAAGACTTATTTATTTATTTATTATTTGAAAGGCAGAGTTACAGAGAGGCAGAGGCAGAGAGAGGGAGAGGTCTTCCATCCACTGGTTCACACCCCAGATGGCAGCAACGGCCAGAGCTGTGCCGATCTGAAGCCAGGAGCCAGGAGCTTCTTCCAGGTCTCCCACATGGGTACAGGGGCCCAAGGGCTTGGGCCATCTTCCACTGCTTTCCCAGGACATAGCAGAGAGCTGGAAGTGGAGCAGCCAGGACTCAAATCAGTGCCCATATGGGATGCCAGCACTGCAGGTGGCGGCTTTACTCGCTACGCCATAGCACCAGCTCCCATCAATTCTATCTTTTAATATAAAACCCAAAGAATGCTTAAATGAGTCTTGAAGAACTATTTGTATTTCCATGTTCTCAGCAGCATTATTTGCAATAACTAATATGTGGAGGCAGGGACAGGCATTTGACTCAGCAGTTAGGTTGTCACTTGGGACACCCACATCCCATATCAGAGTGCCTGGTTTGAGTCCTGGCTACTCCAGTTCCAATCTAATTTCCTGCTAATGAGCATTCTGGGGGACAACAAGTGATGGCTCAAGTACTTAGGCCCTTGCCACCCATGTGAGAAACTCGTATGGAATTCTAGGCTCCCAAGGTTAGGCCTGGCCCAACCTTGGCTGTTGTGAGCATTTGGGGAATGAACCAGCAAATGGAGGAGCTTGCGCGCGCTCTCTCTCTCTCTCTCTCTCTCTCTCTTTCAATGAAATGAAAATAAATTAACATTTTTTAATGCAAAAGCAGTCCTCAAGTGTCCACTAATAAGTGAATGGATAAGCAAAATGCAGCTCAATGGAATATCAATCAGCCTTAAAGAGAAAGAAAATGCTGACATACACTACAACATGGGTGAAACATGAGAACATTATGTGAAATGAAATAAACCAATCAGAAAAAGACAAATGCTGTATGATTCCACTGAAACCAGGTCCTTAATCAAAAATCATAGAGATGGGGCCGGTGCCGCGGCTCACTAGGCTGGTCCTCCGCCTTGCGGCGCTGGCACACCGGCTTCTAGTCCCGATCGGGGCGCCGGATTCTGTCCAGTTGCCCCTCTTCCAGGCCAGCTCTCTGCTGTGGCCCGGGAGTGCAGTGGAGGATGGCCCAAGTCCTTGGGCCCTGCACCCCATGGGAGACCAGCGCGCCAGCCGTGGCGGCCATTGGAGGGTGAACCAGCGGCAAAGGAAGACCTTTCTCTCTGTCTCTCTCTCTCACTGTCCACTCTGCCTGTCAAAAAAAAAAAAAAAAATCATAGAGATGGAAGTGGGAGGGGGTTCTAAGAGTTGGAGGGAGGGGAGATGGTGGAATCATGATTTAATGAGTACCAGGCTTCAGTTTGGATTACAGAAAAAGTTCTGGAGATGGCTAGTGGTGATAGTAGTACAATAACATGAATATATTTAATACCACTGAACTCTGCACTTAAACTAGTTAAGATAGTAATTTGCTAGAAAATATAGGGCCAGCACTGTGGCTCAGCAGGTTAAGCCACTACCACCTGTGATGCTGGCATCCCATGTGAACACAATCTCAAGACTCAGCTGCTCCAGTTTTCATCCAACTCCCTGCTAATGTGCCTGGGGAAGCAGAGAAAGGTAGCCCAAGTGCTTGGATCCCTACACCCACATGGGATACCTGAATGGAGTTCTTGGCTTCTGGCTTCAGCCTGGCCTAGCACTGGCCACTGTGGCCATTTGGGCAGTGAACCAGTGAATGGAGAACCTCTCTCCCTTTGTTCTTCTCTCTTTCTCCATAACTTCACCTTTCAAATAAAGTAAATATTAAAAAAAAAAACTAGAAAAAAAAGTAAATACTATGAATCGTTTGACATGAATGTTGACAAATGCATACAACAGTATAACCTGAACACCTCTGCCCAAAAACACTCTGAAAAGTCCCTTCAAATTCTTCCTTGGTCTGTTCTTGTCTGCACCCTCTAGAAGCAATCACTTTTTAAAAATCAGATTAAAAATGGATTCATTTGCCTGTTCAAGAGTGTCCTACAGATAGAACCATTGAGTGTGTCCTCTCTGCCATAAGCGTCTCTCACTCACTTAGATTCCTCCATGTTGTGTACGTCAATGGTTCTTCCATATACTGGGTTGCAGCTCATTATAAACCACAGTTTGTTGAGCCATTCTCCTGTTGATGCATATCTTTACTGCTTCAAGTTCTTGACCATACAAGTGAAGTGCTATGAACATCCGTGTGCAAGTCCTTTTGAAGGTAAATGCTTTCATTTCTTTCAGTTAAATACCTCGCAGAAAAATGGTTGGTTTGCAAGTCATATAATTATGGACATTGTTGGATTCAGTTCTACCATTTTGCTATTGCTTTATCTGTCCCTTATGGTTTTTTGTTCCTCTTTTCCCATTCTCTTTTCAGTTAACAAAATACATTTTACAATTCAATTTTACTTTCTCTAATGGATTTTTAGAATTTTGTTTTTGTTTTTATTTGAGAGGCTAAGATTCAGAGAGAAAGAGACACAGAGAGAGAGAAAGCAAGATAGAGAGAAAACTTCCATCTGCTGGTTCACTCCCAAAATGCCTGCAATAGCCAGAGCTGAGCCAGGCAGAAGCCAGGAGCAAGGGACTCATCTAGGTCTTCCATATGGGTGGCAGGGACCCAACTGCTCAAGCCATTACCTGCTGCCACCCAGGAGCTGCATTAACAGGAAGCTGGAGTCAGGAGCCAGGGATTGGACCCAGGTACTTCTGGATGGGATGTGGGCATCTTACCCAATAGGCCAAATGCCCACCCCTCTACTACTGGCTTTTTAATAATGCTTTACCCTTTTTTATTCCACTGAGATGAAATTTACATAACACAACATGAACCACCTTAAGTGTACAGTTCAGTGACATTTAGTGCAGAAGCAATAGTCACAGTGCCCTGCAGCCACCATGTCCATCTGGTTCTAGAAGATTTTCATTATCCCTAAACGAAATCCCATGCCCATTAAGCAGCACTGGTCATTCCCCCCTCCCACAGCGCCTGGTACCATCAATCTGCCATCTATTAATTTACCTACCCTGCACATTTCATGCAAATGGAATTGTACAATACAATATTGTTTTTCTTAGCATGATGTTTTTGAGGTTCATCCACATAGGGGTATATACTTTTATGATTTTTTATCTATTTATTTATTATATGCAATGCAGAGAGAAAGAGAGACTATCCTGTGATTCATTCCCCAAATATTTGCAGTGGCCAGGGCTGACTAAGATAGGCAGAAGCCAGGATCCAGATCCCCCATGTGGTGGCAGGAACCCCGGCACTTGCGTGATCACCTGCTGCCTCCTGGGGTGCACATTATCAGAGGCTGGAGTCAGGAGCAAACTCTAAGCAGGCTTTCTGATATGGGATGTGCACATCCTAAGGGCCAAATCAACCACTGTGCCAAACGCCCCGCCCCTAATACTGAGCAAGCTTCTACTGTATGTACCTACCATACTTTGTTTATCCATTCATCCACTCATGGGTACTTGGCTCTGTTTCCAACTTACATATAGTGCCGTTCGTTGCACTATTTTTGAGTAGTTGCTATGGAATAGAGATTTTCAACTGTCCTGGTTTTATGCCACCCTCGGACAAAATACTGAAGAGCCCCAAAGAACGCCTATATGTGTTATGATCATGAGAAATTAAACCTGAGGACTTTTTAAATATTTATTTTTAATTAAAGTAAAATTTAAAAACTATCTACATGTTAATATAAATGACATACTTTTATAAAAATAACTTGATTTTCAAAAATAGGGAGAAGAGTGACACCATTTTACATTTTTGCAAAGCTCTGATGTCTGGCTTCCTCGAACACAGATGGATTTTCATACTCACTTTCACAATCTGTTGCAATGTGTTGTTCTGGTTGACATACGTCAAGAAAATCCAACCTCCCACAGAAATGGGGAAACTTGCCTCCTTCCTCAAAGGACCTACAAGGTCCTCGCTCCACACTCTGAGAACCTCTGCTCTGGGGGTTGTAATTTATACCCTTAACTTTTCAGTCGGCCTAGAATTAACGCACTGCTTGGTGTCAAATGTGAGAGCTTTACAACTGTGTAGCTCCCCTGACTCCTCCCGTTCTTCACGCGGATCTGTTGGTTTATTTGCTGAGAGACAGAGAGAGACGGGGCTCCCACCCTCTGGTTCACACCCTAACACTGTGTGTCAGTCCGTGACAGCAGGGACCAGGCCAGGGCCAGAACCAGGAACACAAGGCAGGCCTCCTCGGTGGAGAAGGAACCCAATTACTCGAGCCACTGTCGCTGTCTCCCGGGGTCTACATCAGCAGAAAGCAGAGACGGGAACTGAACGCAGGCACTCTGATGTGGAACTCAGATGTCTTAACAGGCATCTCAATCTGTAGCTAGACACCTGCCCCCTTGTTTCCACCCTTACGTCATAGTCCTATACAACAGACCTTCAGAAAGGTGTGGAAATGCATATCTTTTTAAAATTATGCAGATTTCATTTTTTTGCACCCAAATAAGCTTATTTTTAATTCTACTTTCCTACAGATTTCTTGGTGTACCTGTGTATATTACACATATGTTACATAACAGGAAGGATAGGAGAAATAAATAGTACTAACAGTTGCACAATTCCATTGCTTTAAACCATCAGGGATAGTTTAAGTTAATTAAGGAGAAAATGATGGCCTTTGGTATGCAGCCGCAGATTTCCCGTTCCTGGTGTTCTTCATTCCTCCCTGAAGACTCCCCACCCGCCAGGCCCTCCCTTCAGTATCACCCCCCAGCCCACTGCCGACACTCGCCCGGGTTTTATTTGAAGGTTTTGTTTCATCTTCATTATTGAAAATGTTTTTGCTGGATACAGAAACTCTGCTAATAGTTTTTTTTGCCTTTCCACGCTTTAAAATTGCTTTGCCAGGGGCTGGTGCTGTGGTGCAGTGGGTTAACACCCTGGCCTGCAGTGCTGGCATCCCATTTGGGCGCCAGTTTGAGATCTGGCTGCTCCACTTCCAATCCAGCTCTCTGCTATGGCCTGGAAAAGCAGTAGAAGATGGCCCAAGTGCTTGGGCCCCTGCACCTATATGGGACCTGGAGGGAGCTCCTGGCTCCTGGCTTCAGATCGGCGCAGCTCTGGCCATTGTGGCCAATTGGGGAGTGAACCTTCGCATGGAAGACCTCCATCTCTCTCTCTCTGCCTCTCCTTCTCTCTGTGTGTAACTGTGTAATTCTGACTTTCAAATAAATAAATAAATCTTTAAAAAAAAAAAAAACTGCTTTTCCAGTGGGCCAGCATTGTGGCTTAACAGGTTAAGCCACCACCTTCGGTGCTGGCATACCATTAAGAGCGCTGGTTCGAGTCCCAGCTGCTCCACTTCTGATCCAGCTCCACACTAATGTGCCTGGGAAAGCAGCAGAGGATGGATCAAGTAAGTGCTTGGGCCCCTGCACCCACATGGGAGACCCAGAGGAAGCTTCTGGCTCCTGGCTTCAGCCTGGCTCAGCCCCAGTCATTGTAATCATTTGGAGAATGAACCAGGGGTTGAAGACTCTCTCCCCTTCCCCGCCCCCATAACTCAGCCCTTCAAATAAATGAAATAAATGTTTTTAAAAATGCCTTTCCGGCCGGTGCCACAGCTCAATAGGCTAATCCTCCACCTGCGGCACTGGCATACTGGGTTCTAGTCCCGGTCGGGGCGCCGGATTCTGTCCCGGTTGCTCCTCTTCCAGGCCAGCTCTCTGCTGTGGCCAGGGAGTGCAATGGAGGATGGCCCAGGTCCTTGGGCCCTGCACCTGCATGCAAGACCAGGAGAAGCACCTGGCTCCTGGCTTCGGATCAGTGCAGTGCGCCGGCCGCAGCGCGCCGGCCACGGCGGCCATTGGAGGGTGAACCCACGGCAAAGGAAGACCTTTCTCTCTGTCTCTCTCTCTCTCTCTCACTGTCTACTCTGCCTATCAAAAAAAAAAAAATAAAATAAATTTAAAAAATGCCTTTCCATTGTCTTCTGGCCTCCATCGTGTCTGACGCAGTCAGCTTACACACAGACTTGTCTCTTACGAGGCTAGTGACTACCTTGGTGACATAATTTTTAAATTTTAATGGACTAACAGTCTCTTGCCTCTTTTCCACCTTGAAAAAATAAACAAGACCAAGCTTCCTTAGGTGAGAAGGGGTCGCAGGGCACTTTTTTGTGATGTCTGTGTATTAGGTTTGCATTTTTCAGTTTGTGCCAGGACCCCACAGCTATTTGATGAGAGAAGGCCCCTCTATGGGGAGCATCTGCAACCAAAGACTAAACAGGATTCAGAACCGTACCCACCTCCTGCAAATGCTGGCGCTTGCTCCCCACTCTGCCCACACTCAGACTGCAGAAGCCCGCTGCTGAGACCCAGTCATCTGCCTGCTCTGGGGCTGCACCTGAGCCGCTGAGCCAGGCTGGAGGATATCCCACTGCGCTCAGCAGGCCCGGTGAAATCAAAGGCCTCCCATCTCCAGCTGCAGCCGGCAGGTCAGCTAACCCTGGTCCCATCCTTGGTAAATCCCTGCTCTCTTCCACCGCTGCCCTCACGGCGCGCTCCTGAAGGAAACAGATGCAGAGGGATGCGAGTGCTCACTTTCCCAGCCTGGGAGCCACGGACCTCCCGGCACTTTTAGCCACAATCTCCCTCTCTCCCCTAAATGGCAGGACAGTCTACGCATGGCTGTGGCCTCTCCCTCCACTTTGTCCTGAATTCATGGCTTCAATGCTAAGACTCTGCTCCTGAAACAATCCTCATTCTCTTGCCTTAGCGCTTTCTTCTCTGAGCTGGATCACTCCCAGCTGCACATAATACAAACAAGCCTTCATGTTACTTTTCTTAAAAATAAATACTTAGGGCCGGCACTGTGGTGGAGTGGGTCAACGTCCTGGCCTTAAGTGCTGGCATCTCATATGGGCGCCGGTTCTAGTCCCAGCTGCTGCTCTTCCAATCCAGCTCCCTGCTGTGGCCTGGAATAGCAGGAGAAGATGGCCCAAGTCCTTGGGCCCCTGCACCCATGTGGGAGACCCAGAAGAAGCTCCTGGCTTTGGATTGGCGCAGCTCCAGACATTGCGGCCATCTGGGGAGTGAATCAGTGGATGGAAGACCTCTCTCTCTGTCTCTAGCTCTCTCTGTAACTCTTTCAAATAGAGGAGGCAGCAGGTGATGACTCAAGTACTGGGACCCCTGCCACTCATGTACGAGGCCTGGACTAAGCTCCTGGCGCCCTCCTTCATCCTGGCACAGCCCTGGTTGTTGCAGGCATCTGGGGGAGTGAGCCAGCGGCTGGGAGATACCGATATCCCGTCTTCACTGGCTTGCTCACACCCACCGTCTATCCTGCAATGAAACAAACACTCTGCAGAGATCAGGTTCCCTTCCGGACTCCACTATGCCCCACCTCTCCTGCCTGCAAAATCCCTCTGGAGCTGTCTCAGCCTCCTGTCTCCACCTTCCTGCCCCACCTTCTCACTCACTCCAGCAGTGCTTTCTATCCCACTGTCCCCAGGGAATCCTTCCATCCTATGCAGTCCACTGATCATCTTCCTGAACCCTCGGCAGCACTTGACACAAGTAGCCACTTCCCCCTCCCTCCCCAGAGAGCAGCTCCTCCCCTCTCCCCCACCAAGCTCCCACCTTCGGTGATCTGATCTTATCACAACCTCTGGTGACACCCAAATCCACGGCTGCTGCCTCCATCTTGCTGTTGTGCGCCACACTTTTATGTCCAGAACATTGTGTGACACCTAATTCTAAACGTGGTGGGTCCACAGGGAACTCTTCTTTTTTGTAGGCAGATTTAAAAAAAAAATATGTAATGTATTTGAAATAAATATAGTTGGGGCCGGCGCTGTGCCGTAGTGGGTAAAGCCACCATCTGTAGTGCCAGCATCCCATATGGGTGCCAGTTCAAGACTTAGCTGCTCCATTTCCCATCCAGCTCTCTGCTATGGCCTGGGAAAGTAGTGGAAGATGGCCCAAGTCCTTGAGCTCCTGCACCCACGTAGGGGACCCAGAAGAAGCTCCTGGCTCCTGGCTTCAGATCAGCCCAGCTCCAGCTGGTGCAACCATTTGGGGAATGAACCAGAAGATGGAAGATCTTTCTCCGCCTCTGCCTCTCTGTAACTCTGCCTTCCAAATAAATAAATAAATAAATAAATCAAAAGAAAGAAAGAAAGTTACTAGAGGAAGAGAAGAACAGGGGGAGGGGAGAATCTTCCATCATCTGGTATGCTCCCTTAAATGGCCAAAACAGCCAGGGCCAGGCCAGACCAAAGCCAGGAGCCAAGAGCTTCTTCTAGGTCTCACGTGGGTGTCAGGGGCCCAAACACTTGGGCCACCCTCTGCTGTTTTCCCAGGCACATCAGCAGGGAGCTGGATCAGAAGTGGAGCCAGGACTCGAACTGTTGCCCATATGGGATGCTGGTGTCACAAGCAATGGTTTAACCTGCTACACCACAATATCAGCCCCTCTAAAGTAAACTCTTGACTTCCCCGAAGACCTGCTCCTTTCCTAAGCTGTCCCTTCTGAGTGGATGGCACCACTATGCACCCAGTGAGTCAGGTCACACACGGACATTAGCCTTTTCCATCTCTCCCTGCAGCCCATCCGTCAGCACACATTGCCCCCTCCACAAAGCCTTGATCTCGGGGCCGGCGTCGTGGTGTAGTGGGTAAAGCCACCACCTGTGATGCTGGTTTGATTCCCAGCTGCTCCACTTCCAACCCAGCGCCCTGCCAATGGCTGGGAAAGCAGCAGGGGATGGCTCAAGTGCTTGGGCCCCTGCCACCCACGTGGAAGGCCCGAAATAGTTGTGGTAGCCATCTGGGGAGTGAATGAACAGATGGAAGACCACCTCTTTCTCTTTCTCATTCTCGTTCTCTTTCTCTCTCTCTCATACACAAACACTTTCAAATAAATGAGTAAATCTCTAAAAAAAAAAAAAAAAAAAAAAAAAAAAACCAAGCCTTAATCCTACCACTTCTGGTCCCCATGCTGCAGGCCTGTCCATCACCCCTCCTCTGGACAAGGTCAGAAGAGATCCTTCGAGGCATAAAGCAGATTACGCTGCTCCTCTGTTTCAAGTTCTCAAAGGTAGCATTTTATCTGTGAATACAGTAGTCCAGCCCGAACCCGCTAGGGATATATTCCTAGTCCCCCAGTGAATGCCTGAAACTGGATCCTACATGTACTATGTGTTTTCCTATACACAAACACCTATGAGACACTGTCACCCTTTCCCTCCCAGGATGTGATTTATGGCTTCCTTCTGGCATATGCAAATTACCAGCATCCCTACTCTTAAGCTTTGGGACACTATTAAGTAATGTAAGAATTAATTAATGCAAGCAACGTGATTGACAGTGCCACAGTCAGTCTGATAACTGACACGGCTACAGGGACTAACAGCAGAGTAGGACATACAGCGTGGAAACGCTGGACAAAGGGGTGATTCATGTCCCTGCTGGATAGCACAATACTCTTCTCAGAACAGCATGCAATTGAAAGCTTATGAATGTTTTATTTTTCAAATTTTTCATTTAATACAGCAAAACTGCAGATAAAGGGGGATGACTGTATACACTCCTTCTACCTCTGTTCTCTGTAAAAATCTAGAAACAGTGACCAATCCAAGAGCAATAAGCATTCTTAGTACCTAGACTACAGTTTTGAACACTATTACCCACTAAAGCAATCCATTCTGGAAGCAGCCAACTGCAGATCTGGAGCAGCAAACATTAAGCCAGAAATATGTTGTCAGGATGGAAGGCAAGAAACTGAGCAAAGACAACTAGAGTCATGTCAAAAGAATGCAGAAGCCACATCAAAGAGTTTCCCTCTGACCAGAGATGGGACCATTTGACCTTCAACAGAATAGCGAATGCAATGGATTGAAATCATCACGCATTCTGGAATCCAGAAGTTCATAATGACACTGAAAATGCAATAATAACTCACCTTTGAAGGATGACAGGGAACAAATCTATTATCTTGAATGAAAGCAGGGAAGCCCAAGCCTTTATTTACCCTTTTCTTCATTAATTGTACCACCAGTTAACAGATAGTAGGTTAGGGGAAGCATCTCTTTGTAGAACGACTCCAATTGACAAATGAAAAAGAGAAAACAGGATTAGGATAGCACCATGCCGCAACCTTTGGCGAATTAACATATGTAGGCATTACATTATCACCAGCTGCCAGGACCACAGAAAGACAGGCACCCAGGCATTAACACACCCTCTGGTGAAAGAGCATCTGTGCTCTTGCCAAAGGGATCCAAACCTGTGTGTAATCAAGTGTGGACATCCAGGTGCTGATTTGCATGAGATGGCAAAGACAGAGGAACATGTTGGATGTGAGGTGCATGTTGAATATGCAGTCAGCAAAACACTAGCCTGGGAAACTCTGCAGGCCAAACCTCCCAAGCTCTGCAATGGACACAGTGTAGGGAAGGAGATGACGAGGAACACGTGAATGGAAAGATTCAAACAGGCTAGCAAGTCAACTTAAGAAAAACAGGCATAACTATGACTTCTAAGGGTGTACATCTGGGTGCTAACACTACAAAGAAATCCCAGGCAGTGGTTACTATCGTTACCAAAAACGTGGTCCCTGTCCCTGGTGCTAATCACAAGAATGAGGACAAAATTCCGGGGTGAAGGAAAGGGAAGATTTAATCCACCAATGGATGAGGGCGTAGCAGACTTGCAGAGCTCAAGGATCACCACTCTGCTGGATGAGGGTGTTGGCTTGCAAAGGGTTTCCAGGGAAGGGGATGCTGGCCAGGCGAGATCACCAAAGAGCTGCAGGGCTCTGGTGTCGGGTGCCACGGCTTGTCACTAGCTAGATGATAACACAGTCCTCTTCTATTTTGTCCTGGTGGTCCTTGGGCTCTAGCCTGAGCAGGTGCTACTGCTCAGGAAAACAGGTTGAGGTGAGTGACAAGGCAATCGTGTGCCTAGGACGTAGGCAGGAGGAAGCCAGCATCAGCATCCTGGCTTTACACTTCAGTGGTAAAAGTTGTCTGCTTGGGGCCAGCGCTGTGGCGCAGTAGGTTAATCCTCCGCCTGCAGTGCCGGCATCCCAAATGGGCACCGGTTCTGGTCTTGGCTGCTCCTCTTCCAATCCATCTCTCTGCTATGGCCTGGGAAAGCAGTAGAAGATGGTCCAAGTCCTTGGGCCCCTGCACTCGCATGGGAGACCAGGAAGAAACTCCTGGCTCCTGGCTTCGGATCGGTGCAGCTCCGGCCATTGAGGAGTGAACCAACAGACAGGAGACTTTCTCTCTGTCTCTTCCTCTCACTGTCTGTAACTCTACCTCTCAAATAAATTTTTTTTAATCTTTTTTAAAAAAAAAAGTTGTCTGCTTTTGTGGTTTTTTACCTGACTACGCCAGGAGGGCCAGGGGACTGGTCACCCTTGGGAGGAGGAAGGAGGTGGTTGGGGGGTGGGGGAATAGAGTCCCTGGGGCTTCCTGCTGTGGCTGCAAAACTCCATTGCATGACCTGGGTGACAGACAGAAAGATGTTTGCTTTCTAATCATTAAGCCACACATTTGTTTCGGTTGATTTTTTACATCTGTTTTGTTAGGTGATTTTTAAAAGATTAAAAAAAAAAACTTCCAATGTATGCAGGTAAGTAGGTACTCACATAACCATTTAACATTTAATTATTTTAAAAGGCACAGGGGTGGGCATTAGCCTAGCAGTTAAGACAGTGGTTGGAACACCCCCATCCCATATCTGAGTGCCTGGGTTCAAATCCCAGCTTTGGTTTCTGATGCCGCAAATGCACGCACTAGGAGGCAGCAGTGATGGCTCAAGTACTTGGGTCCCCGTCACCCAAGTGGGAGACCCGGGCTGAGTTCCGGGGTCCTGGGTTTACGCTGGCCCAGCCCAAACTGCTGTGAGCGTTTGGAGAAATGAACCAGTGAATGGGATATCTGTCTGTCTCTCTCTGCCTTTCAAAAATAATAATATAGAAGATAAAACTGCAGGGTTGTGACTCTCAAGGATCCACTAAACCTTGAAATCCTTTTTGGGGCAGCTCTCACCCAGCCACCAAGTGCCCTGATGCCTTTGCCAGATTCCTAGGAACGCCGCTCCCTTCTCCCGCTGGTTCCCAACATCCTACTCGTCTCTAAGCAACAAGCAGACGACGCAATCGCCACCCTCACTTGCCTAAGACAGGTGGAGGGAGGGGAGTGAGCACGCATGCGCACTAGCTCCCAGCTCCACCCTGCCGCTCTGGGGACCGGCCTCTGGCGGGAGACTGGGACGTATACTGAGCACCCAAGCCTTGGGCCCTGGGACCAGGCTAAATAATGTTTCCTAAAACCTGTGTCCAGACTCCCCAGAAGTCCCCTATTACACCCTTCTCGGTCAAAGTATGGTCTAGTGCACTAGCAACAGCTCTGCCTGGGAGCCTTGGAGCAATGCAGAATTTCAACCTCATCCCAGACCTGCATCACTGTCTGCGTTTTTAACGAGATCCCAGGAGATTCGTGTGCACATTAGGGGTTGCTTTTGCAATCCAGATAAGGCAATGTCATAAATAAATACGTCAAACCAGAAACACCTCCTGTAGTTTGAACTTTTAACCTCGACACTAAGAGTCTGACTTACAAGAGGAAGTTCCCAGGGATGAATTCCCTCTGCTCAGTCAGGGTGAGAAAACCCCCTCGTGTCTCCTCTGCTGTCAGTCCAGGTCAGAATGCATCACTGACCTCGGTCGGTTCCTGCTCTCAAGTCGGTGGGGAAATCAGAGAGGACGATTTCCACCCCCAGAGTGCATGCTGCTACTCGTTAGCAAGGTGGAAAAGGCATGGGGGCTCAAAGGCAGGTACCTGGGACCTGCCAAGGTAAGTCAGCCAAATGGCAACACCAGGCAGCTCCTGGTCGGGTTCACAGAACCCAAACAGCTCACAGAATACAGATTCCAGCCCTTTTTAAAAGATGTATGTATTTGTTTATTTGAAAGGCAAAGTGACAGGGGAGAGAGACCTTCCATCCACTGGTTCACTCCCCAAATGCCAGCAACAACCAGGGTTGTGCCAGGACAAAGCCTAGAAAGAGCAGTTCTAGCTGGGTCTCCCACGTGGGTGGCCAGGGCCCAAGCATGTGAGCCATCATCTGCTGCCTCCTAGGCATGTTAGCAGGGAGCCAGATCGGAAGCTGGGAGTAGCCGGGACTCAAACTGACATTCCCATATAGGATGCTGGCATCCCAAGCAGCAGCTTAACCCTCATCGTCACCACGCTCCCCCTGCATGTGTTTTTTGTTTTGTTTTGTTTTGTTTTGTGTGTGTGTGTGTGTGTGTGGTTTTTTGTTTTTTTTTTTGTTTGTTTTTTGGTTTTTTTTGTTTGTTTGTTTTTTGGTTTTTGGTTTTTTTTTGACAGGCAGAGTGGACAGTGAGAGAGAAAGACAGAAAAAGGTCTTCCTTTTTCCGTTGGTTCACCCCCTCAATGGCTGCTGTGGCCGGCGTACCGTGCTGATCCAAAGCCAGGAGCCAGGTGATTTTCCTGGTCTCCCACCACATGTGTATTTTAAGCCCCGAAATGGAATTCCTACAGATGCTGAGACAGTGGATCAGTACTCCCAAGAGTAGTTCCCAGGCCGGTAACTTCCCTGTCTGGTGAGGTCTCCCAACCTCCGTCCATCTAGGGAAGCCGTAGACCTGAAGTTCAACTTCCCCATCAGATGGCAGCGGCAAATCCGAGCAGACACATCCCACTCCCAGGAGAACCACTCTGCTTTGCTGGGAAACACTAAACAGAAGTGACTCACCAAACAACACCAAATGCAAAAAATAGGAAACGATCCTTTTTTTTTTTTTTAAGGCTTGGACAAAATAATAAGATGGGGTGGGAGAGTACTTACTTCAAATAGAAAGTAAGGTAAGAAAAATTCTTAAAATTTCATGCTTCGTGCCACAACACAGCTGTATCTTGGAAACATTATGCCAAGAAAAAGAAACCAGTCACCCAGAACCACCTATAATATGATTCCATGTACATGAAATGCTCAGAGTAGGCAAATCTATAAAGATGGAAATAGATTAGGAGTTGCTTAGGACTGGGCGGGATGAGGGGCTTTGGAGGTTCATGGCCACAGGACACAGTAAGCTGGAGGGAATAAGTTCTAATAGGGACTGTGGTATTGGACACACACCTTTGTGAATATACTAAAAGCCACTGGGTTGTCCACTTTCAGTGGGTGAATTATATAGTGCTTAAATTCTATTTCAGTAGAGCTTTTTCAAACAAAATTCATGGCTCCACACCAGGTCCATGTTAGCCTAAACCGTGGAGTTCCTCTTATGAGACAAAGACCTTCCAAGCAAAATCTGAAAAAAGTTTGACATGAGTACTGAGGAGAGACCCTCCGTGAATTTATCTGACAAAACACTCCCCTGGCAGTCTGGGGAAGAATTTCACAGCCTTGTCTCAGGATCATCAGACACACAGAAATCCCCATCTGGCTTGAGGTTCCTGTTCCAGAAAGTCTGGGAAAACCAGCCCCAGCCAAACAGGCTTTCAAAACAGCATCTTTCATCTCCCTGGGCACGGGGAGACACAGAAGACCATGGGTTGAGGGACGTATGGCCCCCGTCGGAATACAAAGCGGATAACTCACTATTGCCATAGAAACTCGAGTCCAAAATAGACTTCACATTGCCCAAGGAACTGTGTTCCAAGAAACCCCAAATAGCAACACACAAAAAAACGGCAGCTAAACAAGCTCCCACTTCCCCAACCCTGGACAGAAATGGCCTCCTCCATGACCTGTCTGACCTCCATCCTGCTGCCCGGCACCTCTCCTCAAGCAAGGGCAGAGGGCATGGAGAGAAGCCCAGGGAGGACGCCGGCTGCCCCCACAAAGGGCAGTGTGGGCATCCCGGGCACAGCTGTCACCACGGAGGGAAAGCCAAAAAGGGGAGGTGGGACTGAGGCTCTGGAACACGCAAGCCCAGGGCACCGCAGCGATCAGCCAACAGCCTCGTCCTGCCCTGCCAGCCTGGATTCTCTCATCCCCACGCAAATTAAAACACCAAATGTTCTGTGCTCCGATTCATAATGCAGCAGATGTCGCTGGCTTGTCTCCGACAAGCTTCAGCCCCGAAGGACAAAAGGCCACCTTGAGCGCCAGGGACAAGGGAGCCAGCAAGTGTCCAGGGCCCTGCACACGGAGGCACTCGGTAACGATTGGCTGGATGCTGAACGCTGACCTTGCCCTGGCCTGGAAAGCAAACACACACACAGACACACACACACACACACACGTGTAACCTTGCAAAAAGCACCACGTTACAGAGGGCAAAGCATTTCGTCCATTTTGCTACTAATGTACCCTAAGCGCCTAACACCATGCCTGGCACGCAGAATGTTTGTCTAAGGCTGAATGAAGGGACTACCATGGCCAGGCGCCGATCCGGGTCCGCTCTGGCCGGTGTCCTCGCCCCATCACTTCCACGTGGGTGGCAGAGGCTGCCCCGAGGCCTCCGCTCGCCAGGGGCCGCTGTAGGAACGACCCAGCTTCCTTTCCCACGTCACTCTTTGACCCTGTGAAGCCGCTGCCCGGAGCTAAGATGGCGGCGTCGGTGGCGGCTGCGGCCGTGCGGCTGCGGCGGGCGCTTCAAAGGTCACTGTCAACCGCGCCCCCCGCAGTCCCGGCGGCAGCCGTGCGGGACGCCTTCCTGACCTTCTTTCGGGACCGCCATGGCCACCAGTTGGTGCCTTCCGCTTCCGTGCGGCCCCGAGGCGACCCCAGCTTGCTTTTCGTTAACGCCGGCATGAACCAGGTAGGGGCGGAGCCATGCTGACTGGGGCGGGAATTCGCGAGTTTTCCAGAGAGAAAGCCGCTACGGGATTGGGCAGAAGAAGCTAGGGGGCGGAGCTCATGGCGTTTGGGAAAATAAGACGGTGTGCGATTGGGTAAAGTGCTTGGGGGCGGGGCTCAGTCCAGTTTGGACTTAGGAGAACTTGTCCTGGACAGGGGCTGAGATGAATTCTAGGTCCGGGAATGGCAGATGTAAAGTCCCGCGGGGAAGGTCTTTATTCTTTATGTAAAAATAATTCACCCATTAGATGAATGTTTATTGTACAGCTACAGCTTAATAAGCTTCCAACTTTGAGTTTACCCACTCTAGACTTCATTGTTTCGTCTGTAAATTGGGGACAGTGATGCAGGAAGGTTCACTTTAGAGGTAGTCCGAGATCTCTGCTAAAAGCTGACATTCTGGCCAGTGCCCTGTACCGTGTGGCCCCAGTGTTGTCCCCTGGTGTTACTGATGTGGTCGAAGCAGCCGAGATGGAGGATTGCCTTGCAGTGTCCTGTCTCCAGCCACCAACATGTTCCTCCTCCTGCTGCCTTGCCTGTTTTGCTAGCAGAGAGTCAGAGGCTCTGTGTGGTGATTTACTGTCCCTTCTCTGTCTCCCACACCCGATACGTGTGCCTCCAACTTGCCCCCACACTGTATCCCCAGAGGCATCGGCCACCTTCAGTCTAAACAGCCATGCCCACCCCCACTCCCCCACAGTCCCTTCTGATGAGGCCCTGAAATATTCCCCTGACCATTTTTCATGCTCCAGTTCAAGCCAATCTTCCTGGGCACCGTGGATCCACGAAGCGAGATGGCAGGCTTCCGACGCGTGGCCAACAGCCAGAAATGCGTGCGGGCCGGAGGCCGCCACAGCGACCTGGAGGATGTGGGCCGGGACCTGTCCCATCACACCTTCTTCGAGATGCTTGGCAATTGGGCCTTTGGGGGTGAATATTTTAAGGTGAGTCTCCAGGGAGCGCTCTGGGGCTAAGAAAGGGTCAGGGTCAGTCCTGTCTGCATTTGCCTGTCTGCTTAGAGACAGAGGTGAAGTTCTCGCCGGACACATGTAACGGGAACGCATCTTACCTCTCCCGTTGGATATTAAATCACTGGAGGGCAGTGATGGTGCATCCTGCCTCCTGGCTGGTCCAGGAGTTGTCTGAATAAGTGGTCAGACGGTAGTGGAGTGAAGGATCATCCCAAGCTAGGGTGGGCAGAGGTTCCGGGGAGAAGGCGGCACTTGTGCTGAGACCTGAAAGAAGGTTGAGTGAAAAGAAGGCGAAAGCTTTCTGGGCAGGAAAGGAACTCAGGCAGAATCAGGCCAGGTGTGTTCTGGGAAGCAGGTGGGCGTGGAAATGCTTTTGTGTGACGCTGGAGCCTGGACTCAGGTGGCCTGGGTGGACCTCACCCACCCGCCCTCTCCCTACGTCTGGGTTCTGCCGCAGGAGGAGGCGTGCAGCATGGCGTGGGAACTGCTGACTCAGGTCTATGGGATCCCCGAGAACAGGCTCTGGGTCTCCTACTTTGCTGGCGACCCCAAGGCAGGGCTGGACCCAGACCTGGAAAGCAGGGACATCTGGCTCAGCCTAGGGTAAGTCAGCCCCTTCCACATGCACGCCTGGAGGGCAGGAGGACTGAACATCAGAGACTCCCGGCACCAGTGCTGGTCTCAGCGTGTCCCAGGATGCTGTGGGGTCCGCTCTGTCCCTGCTCTTGCTGGACTGGGACAGGAAGGAGGGGCTGTCGTGGCAGGGAGGGGCCCAGCTTCTGGGGGCATCCAGCTTGCACCACTCACCTGCCTGTCTCCCCAGGGTGCCCGCCAGCCGTGTGCTTTCCTTCGGGCCACAGGAGAACTTCTGGGAGATGGGGGATACTGGCCCTTGTGGGCCCTGCACCGAGATCCACTATGACCTGGCTGGCGGGGCGGGGGCCCCCCAGCTGGTGGAGCTCTGGAATCTGGTCTTCATGCAGCATAACAGGTAACAGTGCTGCCCCGGCAGGAGGAGGGTCCCTGGCCGGAAGCAAGAAGACTTGGGTCTATTTCCTGTTTCAGTGAAATGGTGCCGATGGGGAGCCAGACACCTAGTTGCTTTCTGAGTACTGTTCCCATAATAACTGGCTTAGTCCTGTCCTTGCCCGTGACAGCTCAGACTGGCCACTGTTGCCCTCTGGCCTCTTAGCATATGGCGGAGTTGAACCTGATGATCGAGAAGGTTTCCTTGGAGCCTTTACATGTTTCTCCCCAAGGGCAAAGAATTCTGTCCCAGAAGGGGATGTTTGTACCCTGGCTTTGTCAGGCATGGGTTGAAGAAGCTGAGACAGGGCAGATAGAGGACTGGGGGATGGGAGGAGGCCATGATGGTCCACTCTTGGCTGAGGGGTGATTCTGCCTGTCCTTTTTCCCTCTGCCGGCCCCTCGGGCCCCTCGCTCCTCTCCTCACACTTGTAATCCTGGTGGTTGGGGGGGACCCCTCACCTTGTTCCCCTTCCCTGGCCAGAGAAGCAGATGGGAGCCTGCTGCCCCTGCCCCAGCGGCACGTGGACACGGGAATGGGCCTGGAGAGGCTGGTGGCCGTGCTGCAAGGCCGGCGCTCCACCTACGACACCGACCTCTTTACTCCGCTGCTCGACGCCATCCACCAGGTGAGCCTGCCTCCTTCCCCTCCCCCACCCGAGCCCCTGCAACCTGCTCGTCCCCAGTGCCCAGCCCCTTCCATCCTTGTCGAGAGCTCAGAGTGTTTCCAGCCAAGGACCCCACGGCGTCAAGCATGGGACCAACATGCGGCGTCTGTTGCCCGATGCCCCTGTCTCCCTCCATTGTGCACAGAATAGATGTTGGGTGCCTACTCTGGGTCAAGTCCTTTGTACCTGGAACAGAAGACAGTAGACAGTGGACAGAAAAGAGATTGATCGCTAGTGAGAGAAAGAAAGCTGGGGAACGAACAAGATAATAACTTGCAGGTTGGGAGCAGGCAGTAAATGTGGGTGATGCTTGCTGGGAGGAAGAGGGGTGGATCTTAGGTCTTTGGGGAAGGCTCCCCAAGGAGGAATCAGCCATAAGAAACTCCTTCTAGCCAGAAGGGACAGCAGGTACCAAGGCCCTGAGGCAACGAAGAGTTCGATGTGCCAAGAACAAAAAGGCAACCAGCCAGCTAAAGCAGAATCATGTGGAATGCATCTGGAGCAAGTGCCAGTTAGCTTTGGCTGCATAATAACCCCTCCTAACGCTCTTAAAACAGGCACCATGCATTTAGCTCGTGGGTCTGGGGGCTGGCAGTGTGGGCTTGGCTTAGCTAGGTCATTCTTCTGCTCTTACGTGGCGTGTGTATCTGTGGTTGGCTGTGAGGCCATTCCTCTGCTGCAGGGAGGCTGGCTGGTGGTGTAGGGCAGCAGGGGTGGCTGTGTCGTCGTCCAGCTGGCTGGCCCGAGCTCCCTCACGTCACAGCTCAGCAGGGTTCCAAGAGGCAAAGCCAAAGTGCAGGCTCTGGAGAGAGCCGTCTCCACCGTGCGCTGCCGGCCAGCACAGACCAGGGGTGGAGAAGCAGATGCTGCTCTTTGATGGGAAGAGACTGTAGTCACATCCCTATGGGGCATGTGCTCGGGACAGGCCATCTGTGCAAACGGCCTGCACAGGAGGAAGACAGGAGTCAAATTCCGAGGGTGGTGAGAAGGGTCTGGGGGCTCCCGAGGCTGGTGGAGGATGGGCCAAAGGAAGACAAGAGGAAAAGCGGAGATGCCAGTTGGGAGGCTGCTGTCGGTCTAGGCAGGAAACCCAGACTTGCGTCGGTCCCAAAGCCGACCTCGCCCGAAACAGCCTTGCGGGGCTGGCCAGGCTGGGGAAGCCTCTCAGAAGAGCCAGCAGCGGTCGCTGCCCTGGGGGGCGGCGCACAGCCATCGCTCAGGGCCATTGTCACTGTGCTCGCTGAATCCCTACAGCAGAACCGGGCGGGCACTTGAACAAGGCGACTTCTGATCTCTCAGCCCCTCTGGGAGCTGTGTGGATCCCACTCTACAGGAGAAAGAGGCCGCTGCCGGCCCAGGTGGGAGGCTGTGGGCCTGGCCTGGCTGGCGGCGGTGGAGGTGGAGACAACAGGTGAATGGGAGCACTCAGGAGCGACCCGGAAGGACTCGGGGGGTCGGGGCGGAGTGGACTGAGGGGTGCCTGGCTGTGGACTGGAGCTTGTGAGACAGGGAAGAGGCAGCCTGGGAGTAGCTAAACCCGGCTCTGCAGGAGCGCTTACACCTGGACGCAGCCTCCACCTGCCCTCCTGCCCCCTCTGAAGGCTGAGGGGTGGGCCAGAGCTCCAGGCTGCTCCTGCTGACCGGTGGGCGCCCCCCTGAGCCCAGTGGATCATCACACCTCCTGCTGCCTTTTGCCCTAGGAATTCAGTGATCACAGTGATGGTGGCTGTGAGTGCGGAATATGCGCCCTGCCAGGCCGGGGACTGGCTCCCATTCTGAGCGGCTTCCCCAGCCGGGCCGGCCTGGCAGGGCCATTCTTTGGGACCGAGGCAGTGAAACGCGTGCACCTGGGCCGGGTCAGGCAGGACCCACAGCCACTCCTCCTCCTCTGCTGCTTTCTAGGGCTGTGGGGTGCCCCCTTACCTGGGCCGGGTAGGGGTGGCAGACGAGGGCCGCGTAGACACAGCCTACCGCGTGGTGGCCGACCATATGCGCACACTCAGCGTGTGCATCGCCGACGGTGTCTTCCCCGGGATGTCAGGTGCCCCGTGAGTTGAGAAGGAAAAGGAGAGGCGGGGGATGTTGGGATGGCAGGGGGGGACCTTCAGGTGGGAGCATCTGCTCTGGGCCTCGCGCCTCCCCTCCCCGGAGCCCCTGGGGCTTCATTTCTGGGCTCTGAACCCCCCAGGCTGATTCTTCGCCGGATCCTCCGTCGAGCTGTGCGGTTTTCCATGGAGATCTTACGAGCACCCCCTGGCTTCCTAAGCAGCCTGGTGCCCGTCGTGGTGGAGACGCTGGTAAGGGCACGTGGGGAGCCTGCCCCGAGCCCAGTGAGTGCACCTGCCCAGGTGTCATTGGCCCCACCCTGGGTGTGCGGCTGGCTGAGAAAGCTGCACTTGCCGCCAGGCTGCTGACCTCTTGACCTTGGGACCCCCTTCTTCAGTAGACCACCCCACAGGGAAAGTCATTCGCAGCGGGGGCCCCGCCTCCAGGGCAGGTGTCCTCCAGGAGGCCGGGGTGGACAGGTGGAGGATGGGCTGGCTGCTTCTCGGCCGCCTCAACCCTCTCTGCATCTCCCCAGGGGGACGCTTACCCGGAACTCCGAAAGAACTCGGCGCAGGTACTGGATTGGGGTCGGGGTGGGGTGATGGGGGAGCTGGGGAGAGAGGCGCAACCTCCCCTGAGACCGGCGCCGCTCCCGCCTGCCTGGTGCAGATAGCCGAGCTGGTGGCGGAGGGCGAGGTGGCCTTCCTGGGCTCCCTGCAGCGGGGGCGCCGGATCATCGAGCGGACCCTGAGGCGCCTGGGGCCTTCCGATGTCTTCCCTGGTGAGTGTGGGGGAGGGGACTCCCTGAGACCCTCCAGGATGGGCAGAAGAGGAGCTAGCGGCCAGCGCTGTGCCCCGTCCACACTCCCCTCCACCTGACGCTCCTCCCAACACCCGCCCAGCCACCCTCCACCCCGCCCGCCGCACCCTGCCTCCTGTCGCTGCACTCCGAGGTCATGCTTAGACCCAGCTTCCCTGCCTCTGGCCTCGGAGCAGGAAGCCCAAAGGTGACCCTCACCTGAACTGCCCGGTGTGGGGAGGAGGCGCTTGCGCTTGGTCCCTGGTGGCTTCTCCCTCGCTTCTCTGCCCCATCTCTGTCTCACCCCTCCTCTCCCCAACACCCATTGCCTTCCTTGCTCATAGCTGAAGTGGCCTGGTCCTTGTCACTGGCTGGGAACCTGGGGCTCCCCCTGGACCTGTTGGAGCTGATGCTGGAGGAGAAGGGGGTGCGGCTGGACTCCGCTGGGCTGCAGCGGCTGGTCCAGGAGGAGGCCCAGGTACAGGCTGGGCCCCACGCTGGCTTCTCTTGGGACCTCCAGCTGCTCCTCCAGCGCTGAGCCCCCGGTCTGTGCTCCTATCCTGGAGGATGGTGGGACTGGCTTTCCAAAACCCCAGGCCCTGCCCGCAGCTGTAGGGAGGAATGCCGGTCGGCTGGGCTAAACAGGAGCAGAAGCGGAGAGGCCAGCAGCGCCCTACGGAGGGGTCCTCCCGGGCCGTGGTGGGTGGGGGGCCTGATCCCGAGGAGCCTGCGCGATGGGCATCTTGCTCCAGAGAGGGGCTGCAGGGTCCCCATGTCCCGTTGCCTTCTCCACGCACTCTGCGGTACACGCCTGTCCTGCAGCATCGGGCGCAGCAGGCTGAGCCGGCAGCAGAGCAGGGACTGCAACTCGACGTCCACGCCCTGGGGGAGCTGCAGCGCCGAGGGGTGCCCCCAACTGATGACAGCCCCAAGTACGACTATTCCTTGAGACCCAACGGTGACTACGGTGAGAGCCTGGAGCAAGGCGGGACGGATGCCAGGGGCAGTCACTGCTAGCCCAGGGGGTCGGTCCTCCAAGGGTTGCTGCAGCCCCCAGCTAGGAGCACCCTGAGCCAGGGTCCTGTTGGCCGCTAGTGAGGCTAAGACGCATGTGCAGGACCCCAGCCCCTGGCCAGCACTGACAAGCGCTCTGCACCCTGGCAGAGTTTGGCACCTGTGAGGCCCGGGTGCTTCAGCTGTATACAGAGGACGGGATGGCCGTGGACTGCGTCAGGGAGGGCCAGCGCTGCGGCCTCCTCTTGGACAGGACCAACTTCTACGCCGAACAGGGCGGGCAGGCTTCAGACCGGGGCTACCTGGTACAGGTGGGGCAACAGGTAAGTGCCTCCCCCGCGCACCCCCCGCTGCCCCCAAGGTGCCTTTCGTGGGAGGTAGCCCTGAGCCTGGATGGGAGCCAGGGAGAGGGAAAAGCTGCAGCGGTCACCCCCGCACCTCGGCCCTTGCCTTTCCCCAGGACGTGCTGTTCCCAGTGGCCCGGGCCCAGGTCTGTGGGGGCTTCATCCTGCACGAGGTGACAGCTCCCGAGTGCCTGCAGGTGGGGGACCAGGTGCAGCTACATGTGGACGAGGTAAGGACCCCACACACTCCTCCTGAGACCCCGCAGCCCCTGGCACTCCCCCGCCCTCACCCAGGACCCTGGGTAACCAGAGTGTTTCAGGCCTGGAGGCTGGGCTGCATGCAGAAGCACACGGCCACCCACCTGCTGAGCTGGGCGCTGCGGCAGACCCTGGGCCCCGGCACAGAGCAGCGCGGCTCCCACATCCGCCCCGAGCGGCTGCGCTTCGATGTGGCCACCCAGGTGAGCCAGGCACAGAAAGACAGTCACAGGGCCTGGGCCGCAGGCCCGGTGCTGCCACTCCATCACAGTGGGACCCTGGGCAGGGCCCTTCCCCCCAGGCTGCCCCTCCATCGGCAAAGGTCGGGCAAGGATGTCAGCCCTGGTGGGGTGGGATTCTTTTTATTTTAAAGATTTTATTTAAAAGAGTTACACAGAGAGAGGAGAGGCAGAGAGAGAGAGAGGTCTTCCATCTGCTGGTTCACTCCCCATTTGGCCACAACGCCCGGAGCCAAGAGCCAGCTTCTTCTGGGTCTCCCATGGGGGTGCAGGGGCCCAAAGACTTGGGCCATCCTGTACTGCTTTCCCAGGCCACAGCAGAGAGCTGGATCAGAAGTGAAGCAGCCGGGACTCAAACTGGTGCCCATAGGGGATGCCAGCACTGCAGGCGACAGCTTTACCTGCTACGCCACAGCACCAGCCCCCATCCCACCTACTGCCCCATCCTGGCTGCCCCTTGTTGTAAGCTGCCTGAGGACAGAGCCTCCCTTTGTATTTTCATTGGCTCTGGAGCCCAGTGAATGGCCTGCATCTCCCATGGCTCATCACTTAGAAAAGAGCCACCTGCTGCCCCAGTGCTCACGGAGCACGTGTCGGGTGCCAGCCCCTGGTCTGGAGCCATGGAGTGGCTCAGCGGACAGCACCTGCTATCCAGTGCACGCGTTAGGGCATCAGAGGCAGGCTGACTGTCACCCTGTCCGTTTCCCCTGACCCCACCAGGCCCCACTGACTGCAGAGCAGCTCCGGACAGTGGAGGCCACTGTGCTGGAGGCCGTGGAGCGGGATGAAGCCGTGTACGTGGAGGAGGTGGCCCTGGCGCTCACCACCCGTGTCCCTGGCCTGCGCTCTCTGGATGAGGTGAGTTGGGGAGCCCTTTTGCTATAGATTGTCTGCCTGCTTCAGACACACTGGGAGGCCGCCGCCTCCCCCTTCCCCTCCCCCCTCCCCCTCCTCGGGCTCCTGTGCCTGTCTCCTCTTCCCTCAGGTGTACCCAGACCCTGTGCGGGTGGTGTCAGTGGGGGTGCCTGTGGCGCACGCGCTGGAGCCGGCCTCCCAAGCTGCACTGCGGACCTCGGTGGAGCTGTGCTGTGGAACGTGAGTGGCCGCTTTGGGCTGCCTGGCCCTGGGGCCCTGCAGCCTCACCCTGTTCCATTTTTGGAGCCACCAACCCTTGGTGTAGGGCTCAGCCTTTTCCTTCCACCCCCATCACCTCGCCTGACTGTCTCCTCCCTCCTTCTGCCCACAGACACCTGCTGCGCACAGGGGCTGTGGGGGACCTGGTTATCACTGGGGAACGCCAGCTCACCAAGGGCACCACCCGCCTGCTGGCCGTCACTGGGGAGCAGGCCCAGCAGGTCAGCCCGTCAGCAGGCCCTGGGCGGCTTGCGCATGCGGACAGGGGGCTGGGGCTGCCCTCAGCAAAGCGCGTCCACACACGCACACTGGGACGGCCCCGGCACTGGTGGCAGCTGGCACCCATTATGATTACTTGGTGCTGATGCTTTGGTTGGGCCATGGTTGTGTGGTGGTCAGTACTCTGTGTTGGGATGCCTTGGTTGGTTCCAACCGTTAAATATGTCTAATTTGGCCCTGCCTGGCAGTGGGTTGACAGTCCCCGTCCTAAGGAGGTGAGTGTAATCCTGGCACCGTGACCGCCTTCTCCCCCCCACCGCAGGCCCGAGAAGTGGGTCAGAACCTGGTGCAGGAGGTGGAAGCAGCTGCAGAACGGCTGAGTCGGGGCAGCAGGGATGTGGCCGAGGCCCGGCGGCTGTCCAAGGACGTGGGACGACTCACTGATGTGAGGGCCACCACCTGCCCCCCACCCCCACCCCGCGCAGGGCTGCGGCCCACCTTCACCTGGCTCCATGCCCTCCCCTGCGTCTCCCTGGCCCCTTCCAGTCTCTCCCCAGCGCTTGAACGGGGTTGGGCTCCTGCTGGCCCAGCTGGCTTCCCCGGTGGGTATGGGAGGTGCCGTGTCTTCCCTGGCCCTGCGTCAGGCTCTGGCTGGCTCAGGGATCGGTGGGGTGATTTCTCCGCTTCCTGGCCGCAGGCTGTGGACACTGCCGTGATGCCCCAGTGGCAGCGGCGGCAGCTCCAGGCCACCCTGAAGGGGCTGCAACGGCGCGCCAACACCGCCATCCGCAAGCTGGAGAAGGGCCAGGTAAGACGAGCCTGAGCCGCTCCAGCCCTACCCTGAGAAGCCCCGGCCGTGGGGCGAGCCAGGTCATCTGAGGACACAGGACGGGGGTGATGGCAGCTTCCTCCTCCTCCTCCTCCTCCTCCTCCTCGTCCTCCCCCTCCCGCCAGCTGGGAGTCTCCTCCAGGCTGCTCCTTGACTTTTCTTCCTGCCCAGCTGTGTCTCTCCCCCGGCTCCCAAGTCTGGCTCCGACTCTTCCTCCAGGAAGCCTCCAGTCTTGACTGCCACCATTCGGCCCTCATTGCTCCTTGACTGTCCTCCCCCTGCCCCTCCCCTCCTAGTCCATCTGTGCTCTGGCCTTCCCCCCGTCACCTTCAGTGCCCCATATGTTCAGGCCTCGAGCCACAATGACAGGGAAGAGGCAGAGGAGATGAGGAAGGGCGCGGGCAGGACCCGACAGAGGTGGCCCACCTAGGCAGAGGCCCTGCAGCCCCCTCCCTGGGGGAGGCTGGGACTGAGGGCAGACCTGCCCCTCTGCTGCCCTCCCCGGTCCACAGGCTGCAAGGAGAACCCAGGAGCTGCTGGAGCGGCACCCAGGCGCGCCTCTGATCGTGGACACAGTGTCCGCTGAGTCCCTCTCGGTGAGTGCTGGCGGAGGGGGCTGCCTGGGAGGTGGCCGGGAGCCCGGGGAGCCGTGGGGGCCACCACCTGTCCTCTGTCGCGCAGGTGCTGGTGAAGGTCGTACGGCAGCTGTGTGAGCAGGCACCCAGCACATCTGTGCTCCTGCTCAGCCCCCAGCCCGTGGGGAGCGTGCTCTGTGCCTGTCAGGTGGCCCAGGTGAGAGCAGCCGCCATCCCGCCCATCTCCCAGTCCAGCTCTGACCCCCCGCCCCATGCCTTTTATTCCTTTCGGGCGAGGCACCCAGGCCATGTGCGGGTGACCTGTATAAGACACCACCTGGACAGGGATAGGGCCGTTCCCTTTCTCACTAGACAAGCTGGGAGTCCCTCTTCCACCTGCTCCCGGGCCTCACATCCCTTGCAAGTAGCAGACATTCCTGAACTTGCATCTCCCTTCCCGGCCCAACCCTTCTCCTGCCTCCTCACCAATGCTCCCGCCATGCACCTGGCTCCGGGGCAGGGGGGGCAGAGGTGCTGGTGGGGCAGGCTGCTCTGCATCGCGTCCCCTGCTGTTCGTTCCCAGGGTACCACGCCTACCTTCACAGCAGAGGCCTGGGCGCTGGCTGTGTGCGGCCACATGGGGGGCAAGGCCTGGGGCTCTCGAGTTCTGGCCCAGGGCATAGGAAGCACGGCTGACCTGGAAGCTGCCCTCCACACAGCCCGAGCCTACGCCCTGACCCAGCTCTGACCTGGGCCCCCCCAGGGATATCCGGCAGTGGACTACAGGCAAGTGCCAGGCACCCTCAGGGAGCCAGCAGGACCTCCACAAAGGCCTAGAGGCTGCAGGGCAAGCAGCTGAGCCAAGAGTAGCCCGGACCGGGACCCTGACTGCCCCAGAGGCAGAAGCCATCAGAAATACACAGAACACATCGGGGAGCGTGAAGATGTGGGCTGCACTGGCCGAGTGCTCACTGGGCACTGCCACCTCCTCGGGGCTGGTGCCGCGGCACAGCGGGTTAAACCTTCGCTTGTGACACTAAAGCATCCCCTATCAGAGTGCTGCTTTGAGTCCCAGCTGCTCCACTTCTGACCCAGCTCCCTGCTAATGCTCCTGGGAAAACAGCAGAAGGTGGACCAAGTACTCAGACCCCTGTAGCCACAAGGGAGACCTGGAAGGAGTTCCTGGCTTCTGGTTTTGACCTGGCTGTCACAGCCATTTGGGAAATGAACCAGAAGATGAAAGACTGCGCGCTCTCTCTCTCTCTCTCTCTCTCTCTAAAATTCTGCCTTTCAAATACAAAATTAAATAAATATTTTTTTTAAAAAGTATTTAGAAGGAGTCAGCATTGTGGCATAGCAGGTAAAACCCCATATGGTTCCCAGTTCAAGTCCTGGCTGCTCCACTTCTGATCCAGCTCACTGCTAATGCTCCTGGGAAAGCAGCAGCAGATGACCCAAGTCCTTGGACCCCTGCACCCATGTGGGAGACCCAGGTGAAGCTCTTGGCTCCCGGCTTCTGGCTTCAGGCTGGCCCAGCCCCAGCCATTGCAGCCATCTGGGGGGTGAACCAGCACATTGAAGATCTCTCTGTCTCCCCCTTTCTCTAACTCTGCCTTTCAAATAAAAAAGTAAGTAAGTCTTTTTTAAAAAATGTTCATATTTACCCATCATTGGACTTTACACAGTATACACATGTGTTCACATATTAGGTAATATTAGGTATTCCATAAATGTGTACAGCTTTTATGTGTCTATTAAAAAATTGTAAAATATTTCACAGTGGCTAAGAAGCAGTGGAAGATCCCTTTTACTTGGGAAAGCAGCCTTCCCCCGCCTGGCAACCTGCTATGGGTGCCCCACCATCCGGTCTTGCCTTTCACACCAGCATCGTCTGCAGGAGTGCCCAGGCTGCAGGCCTGGCTACCACCGGGCACCAGTAGAGGGCGCCCTGTCCACCAGACAGAACCGTCAGGTGACAGGACAGCTGGGCGGACCTCTGGTGTCATTCAATTAGCAACGACCTTGTTTTAATGAAAGCCCTGCTGGTTTGTTGATAAACGGAGCCCCGGGTGCTGGGCAGCGGCTGAGAGTGTGGCAGGCACGCCGTGGCCCACAGTTCCTGCCAGCCAGGGGGAGCAGGCCAAGAGACCAAGTGCCCGGCAGTGAGGAGCACTGGAGAAAGAGCGACACTGGGATCCCGAGGGTGGAGGTGGTGCTGCCTCACCAGGCCATGGGGCTGGGGGTGAGGGAGTGAGCCATGTGGACAGCTGAGGGGACACCCAGTGCAGAGACCCTGGGGTGTGGGGAAGCCTGTGGCTCTGAGCAGCAAGCTGGGTCAGTGGGAGCTGGTAGGGTCCTCTTGGGCAGGGGTCACACCAGCCATAAGCTCGCTTTTCTTTTTCTTTTTCTTTTTTTTTTTTTAAGATGTATTTATTTGGCCAGCGCTGTGGCTCAATAGGCTAATCCTCTGCCTGCAGCGCCGGCACCCCGGGTTCTAGTCCCGGTCGGAGTGCCGGATTCTGTCCCGGTTGCCCCTCTTCCAAGCCAGCTCTCTGCTGTGACCCGGGAAGGCAGTGGAGGATGGCCCAGGTGCTTGGGCCCTGCACCCCATGGGAGACCAGGAGGAAGCACCTGGCTCCTGCCTTCGGATCAGCTCATGGGAGACCAGGATAAGCACCTGGCTCCTGCCTTCGGATCAGCTCAGTGTGCCGGCCGCGGCGGCCATTGGAGGGTGAACCAACGGCAAAGGAAGACCTTTCTCTCTGTCTCTCTCCCTCACTGTCCACTCTGCCTGTCAAAAAATAAATAAATAAAGATGTATTCATTTGAAGGAGTTACAGAGAGAGATCAATCTTGCATATGCTGTAATGGCCATGAGCTTCATCCAGATCTCCCACGTGGGTGGCAGGGGCCCAAACTTGGGCCATGATCTGCTGCTTTCCCGGGCACACAGGGAGGTGGACCAGAAGTGCGGCAGGCAGGGATACCTGTACAGGATGTCAGCATTGAAGGCAGTGGCTTTACCTGCTGTACCACAACACCAGCCCCCAGCCATAGGTTTTGTAAAACAAGTTGCAGAGGGGCCAGCATTGTAGTGCAGTGGGTTAAGCTACCACCTGCAATGCCATTATCAAAACAATGCTTCAAGTCTTGGCTGCCTCACTTATGATCCAGCTTCGAGTAGATACACCAGAAGACAATGGATGATGACCCAAGGACTCCAGCCCCTGTCATTCACATAGGAGATGTAGGTGGAGTTCCTGGCTCCTGGCTTCAGCCTGGCCCAGCCCTGGCCATTGCGGCCATTGAACCAGCAGATGGAAGATTCATTCTCATTCTCTCTCTCTCTCTCTCTCTCTCTCTCTCTCTCTCTCTCGTGCTCTGCCTTTCAAATAAATAAATCTTAATAAATAAATACAACAAGTCACACAGCACCTGCCCCAAACTTAAGCTGAAGACAACAGGGGGAAGCCAAGGGATGGAGGGCAGCCCCCCTTCCCTGCCACCGGAAGGAACGCCCCTCAGGGGCTGCGCCTGGCGTCCAGGTACGGGACTGAGCAGCACTCGTTACTGGAGTGGGGCGGCCCCGCCTGCCCTGATGAAGGCACTGATGGTGTGTGAGTGAATCTCTGATGGGGGCTTCAAGGGAGCCTGCCTGGCTGCTGGCAAAGCTTTCGTCAGGATCTTGCCAACAGGCAGTGGCCACCTTGCGCGGTGCCCAGCACAGGCCGGGCTCCTGCAGGCTCCTCCCTGCCCAGGTGAGGCTGGTGGGCCCCGTGTTTTATGGTGGGCAGCAGGGCTGGCGTGAAAGCTCAACTCTGCCTTCCTGGCTGCCTCTCCTTTCCTGAAACGTTCTTATTTTACCAGCCAGCCCCGCCCCGCCCCCCCCCCCACAACGGCCACTCCCTCCTGCATGGGAAAACAGGACATCAGCTACATCGTGTCACGCCAGGACTGGAGGCTGTGTGAGGCCCCCTCCTCTGGGGCCCTGTTAGCACCTGGAGAGAAGTGGAAATTGCCCCCCCCCCGCAGTGCACGGGGCCAGCGGGGGCCTCGGGGAATTGGGGGTGCCCTGGAGCGCTCCTTCCACCATCACCTCCACCCCCGCACCCGCCCAGCCATTTCCACACCAGGGTACCCGACAGGCCTCAGTCCTCCAGGCCAGGGGCCCTGCCTCGGCCTCCCACCTCCTCTCACCGAACCCCCAAAGCCCACCCATCCCTAACTAAGCACGCCCACCAGAAGCCCAGAGCAAACCCCAAGGGAGCACAGTTCCCAGCCTGCAGAGGCCACCTGCGCACCGGGGAGCGCAGCCTCGCGGGACGGCCCCGCCTCACCCAGTCCCGCCCCTGGCAACGCAGGCGTCCCTAACGACGGCGACCGGAGCTGCAGCGGCCGTCTCCCCACATCCCCACCTGGGGTTTCCCTGTCAGCCCTCGCCCACGTTGGCCTGAAGCAGGTAGGCAGCCATCGCCGTGGCTCCGCATATCTCCCGCGTCGCAGAAGGGCCGGTCTGTACCCCCCGGAGCCCCTCACCCACTCCAGGCAAACCGGTGCCTCCCTCGCCCCCCAGCCTTCGTCCTCAAGTGTCTGGGAAGGAGGAGGGGGCGAGTGGCCCGTGGGCTAGGTGGTGAGGAGCAGTCCTGAACCCCACCCCGCCCCCGTCCAAGGCTGGGATTCCTCCCGCAGGGCTGGAAGCCCGCTCACCCCAGGTAGTTGGGGGAGGGCCCCACTGGCCTTTGGACGTGAGCGTCCCTGCTGGGAGTTCTGAGCTGAAGGTAATGGATGGGTGAGGAGCAACAGGACTAAGTGGGCAGGAGTGGGAGGACAAGTGCAGCCTGGCTGGGCCCAATGCCGCTGGGGTGGACCCCTGCTCCAACAGAGAAACGTTCGCCCCTCATATGATGCTGTACACTAAGATCCCTGATGTGGGAGTGACCTGCCCACCGCAGGATGTGACAGGCACGAGATCAAGGCAGGTGCAGACAGAAGCCCAGGGTCCAGCTGTCTGCTGAGGGTGCTGGGGTGGAGGTGGGAGGAGCTGGCTAAGCAGGCAAGGGGTGGGGTGGGGGTGGGGCTTAGTCTGTCAGGCAGGCCATCCAAGCTGGCACAGCTCAGGGGGAAGTGTCCCCAGGATGGGGATAGTCAAGGGCCAGGACTGTGATGGGCAGGAAGGGGAGGGGGCGGCCCCCCACATTTGGGCAGGTGGGAGGAGCTTCGGCCCACAGGGTGAAGTTCAGCCTGGAGAAGGTGTGTAAGTGAGGAAGGGGTGTGTTAGACACTCAGGCATTGAATCCAAGACCTGTGAGGTGCACGGAGGGCCCGGCATGAGCCGTGAGTGGGAGAGCACAGCTCTGCAGCCGGGGAACACAGGCCAGGGCCTCACTGTGGACTCCCCGGTGCCCTCCCCTGTGCCCAGCAGCGAGTGGGAGGAGGCATCCATGCCATTTAGGTCAGCACTGTAGGGAGCAACCCTGGGTAACTTTCTAAGCCTCAGTTTCCTCGTCTGTGAAATGGGCATAATAGTGTCATGATAATACTCCTCAAGAATAAATGTAAGGATGCAATAAACTTTGAAGGGAAGGCATCCAACATCTTTGTCATACTACAAAGCTCTTCAAAAAGTTCACAGAAATGCATATGATGAAAAGATTGTGCATGGATTTCAAAATTTTTGGCACCAAGAGAAACATCACTTTTTAAAAATTTATTTATTTATTTGAAAGGTAGAGAGACAGAGAAGAAGAGGGTCTTCCATCTGCTGGTTTACTCCCCAAACACCCACTATATCCAGGTGTGGGCCAGGCCAAAGCCAGGAGCCTGGAACTTCATCTCCCATGTAGATGGCAAGTACTTGGGGCATCCTCCACTTCCTTCCCAGGTGCGTGAACAGGGAGCTAGGTAGGAATCAGAGCAGCCAGGACTCAAACCAGTGCTCTGACATGGAATGCCAGTGTTATAAGCAGTGGCTCGACCCACTGTGCTACAATACCGGCCCCAAAATTATCTTTTAACTCCATTTCTTAAAAGATTTATTTATATGAAAGTCAGAGTTACACAGAGAGAGGAGAGGCAAAGAAAGAGAGGTCTTCCATTTGCTGGTTCACTCCCCCAGTTGACTGCAATGGCTGGAGCTGCACCAATCTGAAGCCAGGAGCCAGGAGCTTCTTCCAAGTCTCCCATGAAGGTGCAGGAGCCCAGGGACTTGGGCCATCTTCTACTGCTTTCCCAGGCCACAGCAGAGAGCTGGATTGGAAGTGGAGCAGCCAGGACTCAAACTGGTGCCTATTTGGGATGCTGGCACGGCAGGCGGTGGCTTTACCTGCTACGCCACAGCACTGGCCCCTTTAATTCCATTTTTATATGTCCTTTTAAAGAGTTTTTTATTTATTTGAAAGGAAGAGTTACAGAGAGGGAGAGAGCTTACGACCACTGGTTCACTCCCAAAATGATCACAACAGTGGCCGGGGCTGGGCCAGGCTAAAGCCAGGAGCCAGGAACTCCATCTGGATCTCCCACGTGGGTGCAGGGGCCCAAGCACTTGGACCATCTTCTGCTGCCTTTCCAGGCTCATTAGCAGGGAGCTGGGTCAGAAGTGCAAGAGCTAGGACTTGAACCAACACCCACAAAGGATGCTGACATCACAGGCAGCAGCTCAACCCACTGCGCCACACGATGGGCCCTTTTACACACACTTTTTGAAGTCCCTTGTATGTAGCACATATTTTGAATCCTGGCCCTGGGCCCAACATTGTATGAAGTATCTCACGCACCTCAGCTGCTCTGATCTGGCTAGCCCCAAGAAGTGGACACTATCAGTTATCATTCCCATTCTACAGACAACGAAACTGAGACTTAGCGGGGTTAAAGCACCTGCCCAAAACCTCACAGGTACTAGAGAGCAGAGTGGAAACTTGACCCCAGACAGTACAAATCCTGAGTACCCAAGCAGCCGCTGTACTGCCTCCTGCTGTGGCCTTGCTGTTGAGGACCTGGAGCTCAATAAATCACAGCCGTATGTCGCTGCACCCACCAGCACATGCAAAAATGAAGACCACCTTGGCCATCCAGGGGTGCTCAGCTCTTTTTACTACCTGTGCTTGGGCACACAGAGAGAGCACACCCTAACACCTAACCCTGTGAACGGTTTGACTTGGGAGCTGCTGTGGACTTTGTCCTCTGATTACGACTTCAGGACTCTGGACTCTGGTCCTGGAGACAGAATAGGGGAGAAAGCCGGGCCTTTCCCCAGGTACCATGCTCCTGGGTTGGCCTTGGGTGACGCTGGAGACATGGCTGGGTGAAACCCACAGGCCAGTGAGGCAGGCCCCAGGGAGGTGGAAGTCCACTGCGCAGGTCCTCACTCTGCCACTCTCCCCCTCCAAGGCCAAAGGGAGCCTTAGATGGGGACACAAGGCCGGCTCGCAGAGGCACTCACTCCCGGTGGCCCCCACCACCGACCCGCCTCTCTGCCGTGTCGGGGAGGATTCCTGTCCCAGTCCCCTCCGTCACTTCTGGAACTGCCTTCTGTGGGCTCTTGAGGAAATTTCTGGGTGCCCCCGGGCCCCCAGCCAACCGAGCAGGCGCTCCCCTACAGGTGCTACCTCCCACCACCCTCACCTGCAGCCAATGAGTGCGCAGCCAGATGAAGGTGAACTTGGAAGGGGGAGGAGTCATCTCCAGCCCCTCCCACACTCGCCCATCTCCTCTCCGGGGTACATTCCCCTGGCGCCTTCCTAATTTTGCCTTCCAAGTTCTGAATGCATTCACACTGCCATGTAGATTGTGTGCATGTGTGTGTCCCTCTTATTATCAATGCCCATTACGTATGTGCGGTTAATAGCCCTCCTACGCCAGGCCATCACTTCCTGTCCTGGTCTCCCGTTCTGGCCGGGGATAGGGAGCCTGTCCTGCCTCCAAGGTAGGGTGCTCAAGACTCAAGGGAGAGAAAGGTTGGGAAAGGACCAGGGACCTGCTAAGCGCTGGACGGTTGCTAGGCTGCTGATACTGCCCGAGGCCCCGGGAAGATGGGCCGTGCGCTCAGCTCAGGGGAGGCAGAGGCGGCGGGAGTGAGATGTGAGGCCCTGCAACCCTGCGAGTAACAACCCGGGCCCCGGGCCCTTCCCTCACTGTCCCCTTGAGCGCTTTTATCTGCTCATTTCGAATTTTTCCCACAGAATCCGGCGCCCCAACCGGGACTAGAACCCGATGTGCCGGCGCCGCAAGGTGGAGGATTAGCCTATTGAGCCACGGCGCCGGCTCGAATTTTTCCCACGATTTCATTCCTCGAACTGGGAGCCTATGAAAAAGGCAGGCTCCCTAGGTCTGGGAGCTGGAGGTGCGGCTGAGGGGCCTCAGGGACCGGGACCCAGGAGTTGAATGTCCCAGGTGCTGTTGCCGCCCGCCCGGCGGTCGCTTCTCCGGCTCAGCACCAGGCTTCCTAGCTGCGCGCGGCTCCTGAGGCAGGGCGGGCACATCCTTCGAGGACGCGTCCTCTGCCTGCCTCCCCTTGGAGGGGCCCAGGAAGGACTGTGATTCGCTCAGGAAGCCGCCCCTGCGCAGATCACTCTGACAGCGGGACGCCCTCCTTGGCCAGAACCTACAGATGGGATTCTCAGATGCCAGGGGCCAGCCCCGAGCGCCTGCCAGCAAGCCACCTGGCCCAAAGGGACCACAGAGGGACAAGAGTAGAAGACCGCGCCCGCACCGCCAGGAGCGCACGGTGTAGGGTGGGGGTGGGGAGCGTGGCGAATCAGATCCCCCAAGTGACACAGCTGCTGCAGACTTGGGGTTGGACAAAGGGAAGGCCGGTGGAGGGGACGGGGTGGGGGAGGGAGGGGTAGCCAAGAAAGGTTGGGGCAGTGGGGTTCAGCTCAGACTCAGGAGAACCGGGTGAATCTCGCCCTCCCAGGAGGAGGGACAGCAGCCTGGGCACAGGCAGGCAGAGCGCCCCGTGCAAAGAGGGGTTTATTGCTAGCACAGCGTCCGCTCAAGCCCGGCTTGACCCACTGGGTGGGGGTGAACAGGGACAGACAGACAGGCCTGTGCTGGCGGCTGGAAGAGGCCCAGATGTAAGAGAGCCGCTCCGAACAGTGGAGGCTGTGGTGTGGGCAGTGGAGAGGCCGCGAGCCGGGCAGCAGCAAGAAAGCAAAGGCGGGAGAGGCTGCCAGGGCGGGAGGGATCTGGCAGGACCCCGGGGACTCCATGGCTGCTGCTTCTGGGACATCACCTCGCTGGATCGCGTTGGAGGGGCCCCTGGTGAAACTCAGAGGAGAGGTGAGAGCTGGAGCCATCAACAGGAGTGAGGCTGAGCCCGGGAGGGGTGGGCAGCCCCCCTCCCCCCCCGCAGAGACTTCTCGAAATAGAGTACGGGAGAATGGTGCCAGGTGGGCAGGCAGGGTCGCCGAGGGCAGCGACCAGGCACCCGCCTGCCCAGGGACAAGCCCCCCCCCTCCCCGTGTGCGCCATCTTTATAATGTGGATGACTGGGAGGTGAAGAGTTCATTGTGCTCCTTGTTTTGTTTCGGAATTTTACTCATTTTGTAAAACAGATTTTAAAAAATTGGAACTCAAATCTGTAGAAGAATCCTCTGTGTTTGCTGATAGTTTGCCTGCCAAAAATATTTTTTGCAATATCTATTTTTTAAAAGATCTATTTTTACTTATTTGAAAGTCAGAGTTACACAGAGAGAGAAGGAAAGGCAGAGAGAGAGAGAGAGGTCTTCCATCCACTGGTTCATTCCCCAGATGGTCGCAATGGCTGGAGCTGAAACCAGGAGCCAGGAGCTTCCTCCGGGTCTCCCACACGGGTGTAGGGGCCCACAGACTTGGGCCATCTTCTACTGCTTTCTCAGGCCACAGCAGAGAACTGGATCAGAAGTGACACAGCTAGGTGTGGAACTGGCGCCCATATGGGATGCAGGCACTGCAGGTGGCGGCTTTACCCACTAGGCCACAGCGCTGGCCCCTGCAATATCTATTTTTAAGGAGCTCAGCAGTTAGGCCATCACTTGGAATGCCCGCAGCCCATGTCAGGGGGCCTGGATTTGAGTCGCAGCTTCCCTCCAGATTCCAGCTCCCTGCTCATGTGCACCTTGGGAGGCGGCAGGTGGTGGCTACCATGTGAGCCAGATTGAGTGAATTCCTGGCAACTGGCTTTGGCTTGGCCCAGCACCAGCTGATAGCATTAGGAATGAACCAGCTGATGGAGATATCTCTCTCTCTCTCTCTCTCTCTCTCTCTCTCTCTCTCTCCCCCTCCCCCTCTCCCTCCCCCTCCCTCCCTCTCCCTCTCTGTCTTTCAAATAAATAAGTGTAAGAATATCTGTTTTGTAAAAGTCAGCAGTAATGAACGCTGACCTTATTTTGCGGGTAGCGTTTTCAACATTTGCCTTGCAAATGGTCTCAGACCTCATGCAGAAACATCCAAGGGCAGCAGAAGCTGTTTCCTTTATCGGCCATGTGCACAGCAGCCATGTGGAACAAGGCTCTACCCTCAGATGGGTCCTGCTGTGCAAGCTGCAGGCACAAAACAGCAGCAAGAGCAACTCGGGCCAGACCTTAGGCAGAACCGCCAGGTCCCGAGAGTGAGGTACTAGGCAGTGGGCCCAGGGCCACCCCATTTCAGAGGGCTTCCTGCCTGCCCCAGGTGGAGCTTCCCAAAATACAGACTCCCAGGATGAAGGGGAAAGAACTGCCTGCCAGGACGGGGTGGGCACTGCTGGAAGCCCCAGGTCCAGGGCATTGCCCGCCAGTACCCAGGGGCTCCCCTGCCAAGCCTGGCCCCACTCCCCTCTGAGTGTGGCCCATGGGTGCCCAGGAATACAGCTGGGCTCAGAACTAACAACGTTGGAGGACTGGGAAACCCAGATGCACGGCTAGCAGGAACAGGGCTGCCTGTTGCCTCTGGCCCCCTTCGGCTGTCTCCACCCTGTTGTCCATCAAGCCCCCAATACCACCTCGCCCCCTTGACTTCACCTCTCCCCTGGAGGCAGAAAGGGGCCTTGGAACCTTGCGTGCACTCAGAGACACCACCTCGGGTCAGCGCTCAAGAGGCAGGTCTCCAGGGCGCGGTGTCCCCAGCAGCAGATCGCCCCCCACACACACACACAATGCCTGCATCCTGCACTCACCCCATCAGAGCCCTCTCCAAATACCCTCAGTGTGAATCACTATCTCAGAGGACTCACCACAGCCCACATAGCAGCTCTTATCAGCCCCTTTTACAAATAAGGAAAACAAGCTCAGATAGGTTAGGTAACTTGGCCAAGGTCACAAAGCAAGTAACAGGCAAAGTCAGAAATGCAGTCAGCTGATGGGCTTATTTTCTTTCTTTTTTTTTTTTTTTAAGATTTTTTTATTGGGGCTGGCACTGTGGTGTAGCGGGTAAAGCCACCGCCTGCAGTGCCGGCATCCCATATGGGTGCTGGTTTGAGTCCTAGCTGCTCCCTTTCTGATCCAGTTTTCTGCTGTGGCCTAGGAATGCAGTAGAAGATAGCCCAAGTCCTTGGGCCCCAGCACCCATGTAGGAGACCCTGAGGAAGCTCTTGGCTCCTGGCTTCGGATGTGTGCAGCTCCGGCTGTTGTGGCCATCTGGGGAGTGAACCAGCGGATGGAAGACCTCTCTCTCTCTCTCTCTCTCTATCTCTCTCTCTCTCTCTCTGCCTCTCCTCTCTCTCTGTAACTCTAACTTTCAAATAAATAAATAAATCTTTTTTAAAAAATTAAAAAAAAATTTTTTTTATTTATTAGATGGGTAGAGTTACAGACAGTGAGAGAGAGAGACAGAGGGAAGGTCTTCCTTCCGTTGCTCACTCCCCAAATGGCCGCTACAGCCGGTGCACTGCACTGATCCGAAGCCAGGAGCCAGGTGCTTCTTCTTGGTCTCCCATGCAGGTGCAGGGGCCCAAGCACTTGGGCCATCCTCCACTGCCCTCCCGGGCCACAGCAGAGAGCTGGACTGGAAGAGGAGTAACCAGGACTAGAACCCAGTGCCCATATGGGATGCCAGCGCCGCAGGCGGAGGATTAGCCATGTGAGCCACAGTGCCGGCCTTAAAAAAGAATTTTTAAAAGAACTGGTACCCACATGGGATGCTGGGGCTGCAGGCTGGGACTTTAACCCGCTGCCCCACAGCACAGGCCCTAGCTGATGGGCTTCTAACAGCTCCCCTTTCAGCACTGCTGTCCAAGGGGTATTCATCAAAAAAACAGGCTGGTTATCTCACAATTCTGTTTGTGGATTTGCATCTCATTTGCATGAGAGGTGTCACAATAGTTAGAAGTCCTCCCTGCCCTGTCCCCCCTCCCCTCACCTCCCTCCCATCAGCCAAGCTTTTCCTCCTTGGGATCCTGGCGGGCTGGGGAGCACCATCTGGTCCATTCCTCTGCCAAAGATGCCTCTGCTGCTTCAGAGTGCTCCTTCCCACTGGCCACCACCGGGAGCACGGAGCAGGACGGGAGCCAGGGGGGAAGTGCCTGGAGGAGGAGCCCCATGCTGCAGCCCCCTCTCCCCGTCTCAGGGTGGAGGCGTCTAAGGCAAGGGTCCAGGAATGGGCAAGCGGGACTGGGGGCGTCCCTAGACCCAGACACATCTTCTGTCTTCTGTGTTCAGCCCCAAATTTAGCTGCCTTCTCGCCTCCCACGCCTGCCCACTGCTGTCTGGAGTACCAGGAGGCTGGCAGCACGAGAGAAGACTGGGCTGGGGAGAAGGAAGGTGGGCGCCCAGCGCTGGCGCCCTCAGCAGCCCGAGGAAAGGCAGGTGCGGGCCCCCTGGGGCAGGGCGCGGGTCTGGCTTCCCTTCCCCTGGCTCTCTCAGCCTGCCCTGCCCCCGTGGAAACCCACAGGCTCCGTGTGCCCACTGAGCCATCAGAATCTGCAGCCTTAGTAAGAAAGCATTTATGTAAAATACCACAACCATTTTTATATAGATTGCATAGTTAGATGACAATGTTTGGGACATATTGGATGAAATATAAGATTAATTCCACTTGTTGCTCTTTTAATATGGGCATAAGCTCATTTTAAATAGCATATGTGGCTTGCATTATATTTGCATTGGTCAGTGCTGTTCTCAACCTGGTCCTCCAGCTCAGGCGGTCACTGTTCTGTGAAGTGCCTGGTGTAGGGAACTGTCTTGAGCCGAATGGGCCTTTATTTTTTATTAGTCCCTCTGTCTTTTGGACATTCCCTGTACTCGGGAGGACAGTACAATGTAGGATTCAGAGTATGAACTTGGTTGACTGAGTTTAAATCAACACTTGTTGCTTATAAGCTATGTGATATTGGGCAAGCCAAGTAACTTCTCATGCTTCACTTTCATGTTAGAAAAGTGGGAACATTATGAGCACCTGCCTTAAAAAAAAAAAAAAAACACTCTTGTGAGGGCGGCACTGTGGCGCAGAGGGTTAAAGCCCTGGCCTGAAGCACCGGCATCCCATATGGGCACCAGTTCAAGTCCTGGCTGCTCCACTTCAGATCCAGCTCCCTGCTGGTGGCCTGGGAAAGCAGTAGAGAATGGCGCAAGTCCTTTGGCCCCTGCACCCGCGTGGGAGACCCAGAAGAAGCTCCTGGCTCCTGGCTTTGGATCAACACAACTCCAGCCGTTGCAGCCATCTGGGGAGTGAACCAGCAGATGGAAGACCTCTCTCTCTCTCTCTCTCTCTCTCTCTCTCTCTGTAACTCTAGCTTTCAAATAAATAAATCTTAAAAAAAAAAAAAAACTCTTGTGAAGATGAAAGAGTTGATATGCAAAAAGAACTCTAGGGCGCTTCCAGGAGGGGGAGGCAGGTGTTCAGCACAGCGGCTAAGACGATGCTTGGGAAGCCCGCATCGAGTATTGGGCTGAAGTCCTGGCTACTCCACTTAGGACCCAGCTGCCTACCAATGCACGCCCTGGGAGGCAGCAGGCAACGGCCCAGGGACTTGGGTCTCTGCCACCCATAAGGGAGATCCAGATTGAGTTTTGGGCTCCTGGCTTCAGCCCGGCCCAGCCCTGACTGTTGTAGGCATTTGGGGGAGTGAACCAGTGGATGAAAGACCTCTTCCTGTCTGTCACTCTCTGTGTATGTGTGTTTCTCTGCCTTTCAAATAAAATGAAAGTAAAGACATTTCTAAACAGGAAAAAGAGAGCATCTGGCACACAGCAATGATGGTGGTTTGCTGTTCAGTTTATTACTATCAAAAAAAGCTGACGGCTCCTTGCTACGGTTTCATGTGTCCATATAGAAAACACACTGTGCATCTTTGGCTGCTTTTTTTATTCACATCCACTCTTCCACCCCTGCTAATTATTACCCTTACTTCACAGAGGCAGCATCTGACATTCAGAGAGGCTCAGTAATTCGTCCAGGGCCACACAGCGAGTCGGTGGGATTTGCACTTGGACCTGCTCCCCTGAGCACCACTCCATACTACCTCTCTTGGCAAATGCCCACTGACATCCTGCAAAGTAGCACCTCTGCTGTCTTCCCCTTGCTGCAGGTCCCCGCTTGCATCAAGGACCCAGGGGTCTGAGACGCTTCCTGTCACAAGGTCAGCGAGGGGCTTCCTGCCTCTACCCTGCCAGCCGCCAGCATGCAGGACCCCATGACGCTAGGCTCCAGCCAGTCCTCTGTCTCCACCCAGGAGCGGCACTCCGCCGCTGACCAACCTCTACCCTCCACGCCCCAGGCCTCAAAGCCCTTAGCCATGACCCTCCCTGCCAAGTCCAAGGCTCCCAATTTCCGTCGCATGCGCCGGGTCATTGCTGAAGATGCTGAGTGGACACTGGCCATCGTGCCTCTCCTCACGGAGCTCTGCATCCAGCACATCGTCAGGAACTTCCACAGTGAGTGTCCCTGCTCAGTGGGAGGAGCCCACCAGGGCTGGGGCAGGTGGGTGGGGACGGCCTGGCGCCGAGGCCTCAGCAGCCGGCACCAGGGACATCCTCAGACCCACTCCACACTTCCCTTCCGCTCAGGGCCAAGACAGCTCCTCCTGCCATGCCCACTGCCAGAGCCCACTGCACTCCCTCCCACACTGCACCCTCCATGCTGATGCCCTCAGCTAGCTGGGGCCAAGCCAACACCAAGAGCCAGGAGTTTTTTCTAGGTCTCCCACGCAGGTGCAGGGGCACAAGCACTTGGGCCAACTTCCACTGCTTTCCCAGGCCATAGCAGAGAGCTGGATCAGAAGGGGAGCAGCCAGGACACGAACCAGTGCCCACATGGGATGTTGGCACTGCAGACAGCAGCCTTACCCACTAAGCCACAGCGCCGGCCCCCACAGCAGGGTTCTTTTTGCTTGTTTGTTGTCTGCCTCCCTCCTCACTAGAATGAAAAAACTGGGAAGGAGACTGTCCGTTGTTTTTTTTTTTTTTTTTTTCATTCTTAGAGCTCTAGCAATAGTGTCCTGTGCATAGTAGGTACTCACAAAAATAATTATTTTGAACAAAGAGATCAAATTAGATTGGGAGCCTCCCAGGTCTGAGGTCGTCTCCTCCATCAGACTAGCTGATAACTGACCATTGGTCCCGCGTCTCAGACTGGGAGCTCCCTGAAACCAGACACTGATCTGTCCACCATCAGGCAGGGAGCACCCCAAAGCCAGGGGCCGTGTCCCCCCTTCAGCCTGGGGCTCCCTGAGAGCAGAAGCCGGCTGAGTTCTCAGACAGGAACTCCCCGGGGGGTACAGGAGGACCTTCCCTCTCCTCAGTGACCCCAGACAGGTGCAGCCCAGGGCGCTGTGTGAGCCCCCATCTCCTCCCTCTGTTCCCAAAGATAACCCGATCCTGAAGCAGCTGCTCCCGGAGCACCAGCAGAAGGTCCTGAGCCACCTGTCCCCTGACCTGCCGCTCGCTGTGACCGCTAACCTCATCGACCACGAGAGCTACTGGCAGCGCTGTTGCATGCAGCGCTGGCCGGTGTGCCACGTGGCCAAGCACGGCGGCAGCTGGAAGCGCATGTTCTTCGAGCGGTACCTGGAGAGCCTCCTGAAGCACTTCATCCCAGGCACCACGGACCCGGCCGTGATCCTCGACCTGCTGCCGCTCTGCCGCAACTACGTGCGCAGGATCCAGGTGGATCAGTTCCTGCCGCCTGTGCGGCTCCCGCTCCCGCCTCGCACTGGGGACCAGTCGGACTCAGGCAGCGAGGGAGAGACGGAGGAACCCGTCATGGACCACTACCAGCTGGGGGAGCTGGTGGCTGGCCTGAGCCACCTGGAGGAGTTGGACTTGGTATACGGGGTCAAGGACTGTGGCATGAACTTTGAGTGGAACCTCTTCCTCTTCACCTACCATGACTGCCAATCCTTGGCAGCCACCATCAAGGTGTGCCACACCCTCAAGGTACCGTTGGCCCCCAGCTGCCCTTCAGTCCCTGCTCAGCATCTCTGGGATTCCCTCCATTGCCATCTTCTTTCTCCCATCACCTTCCTCACTGACAGAGGTGTGTGTGTGTGTGTGTGTGTGTGTGTGTGTGTGTGTTTAATGCATCCTGCACCGAGCCAGCAAGTTCTGGGGCTGCTGACCTAAACAAGGCACTGCCCCCCATCTCAGCAGCCTGAGATTAGTCATGGAGCTACCATCTGCATTCCAGGCCCTGTCCTAGGTGCTGAAGACACAACAAGCCACAAAATTATGCCATTTGTGCCTCTGGAGCTGACGAGCTGGTGGGATGAATGGCGCTAATCAGCGATGATATAAATGTACAGTTGCAGCTAGAATATGATCGCCAGATTTAGCAAATAGAAGTGCAAGACACCCAGTTAAATTTGAATCTCAGGAGCAGGCGCGTGACCTAGTAGTTAAGATACTGCTTGGGATGCCCACACACACCATCATGGGGTGCCTGAGTTCAATGCCTGGCTCTGGCTCTTGATTCTAGCTTCCTGTTCATGTGTACCTTGGGAGGCAGCAGACTATGGTTCCTCCTTGATTTGGCAAGATAGAGGTCCCTGCACTGGGGGCCGTTGCGTGGAGTGCCAGGAGCCACAGTTTATGGGGCAAGCGGAGAGTGAGGGATGTGGTGACTGTGATCAGCTTTTTCAAGAACTTGGCTGTTGGGCCGGTGTTGTGCCTCAGTGGGTTAAGCTGCCACCTGCGATGTCAGCATCCCATATGAGTGCTGGTTTGAGTTCCTGCTGCTCCAATTCCAAACCAGCTCCCTGGTAAAGCAGTGGAAGATGGCCCAAGTACTTGGGCCCCTTCTATGCATGTGAGAGACCCAGGTGAAGTCTCTGGCTCTTGGCTTTGGCCCAGCCCAGCCCTGGCCAATTGGGGAGTAAACCAGCAGATGGAACCTCTCTCTCTCTCTCTTTCGTCTCTCTCTCTAACTTGCTTGTGTTTGCCACCAAGGCGAGGCTCCATCCAGCTGCAAGAAAGCGATTGGTGATAGCAGGGAGATCAGGGACAGTTCTGAGAAGGCAGGAAGGGTGGGATCTAGGACCGAGATGGCCCCAGGCAGGGGGAGAGGGAAAGCAGGGTGGCAGTGGGTCTGTGTTTGCTATCAGGAAAATGAGGGATTCCCCTTCCATGGATGGGAAACACAAAGAAAGTTCACTGAGAGCTGGCTCTGCTGGGAGGCCCCCTGAGGTCTGAGAGGGCTGAGAAAGGTTGAGACCACTGCTGTGGGTGATGAGAATGTCAGCCAGAGGAACGGACAGGCACACTGACCGAGAGCCCACAGTGGCTCTAGTGATGCACACCAGCCCTGCAGGGGACCTCTTCCCTATGTCAGGTGCTTGAGCACAGCACACAGGAAATAGGAGGGTTAATCCCATGTTGGATCCGTGCTGGTAGATTCAATGAGAAGATAAGAGGCCAAGAGATGTTAACCCAGGGCCAGCGCTGTGGCATAGTGGGTAAAGCTGCCGCCTGCAGTACCAGCATCCCATATGGGTGCTGGTTCCAGTCCCCACTGATCCACTTCCGATCCAGCTCTCTGCTATGGCCTGGAAAAGCAGTAGAAAATGGCCAAAATCCTTGGGCCCCTGCACCCACGTGGGAGACCCAGAAGAAGCTCCTGGCTCCTGGCTTCAGATTGGCCTAGCTCAGGCCTTTGTGGCCATCTGGGGACTGAACTAGCAGATGGAACACCTCTCTCTCCCTCTGCAAATCTGCCTTTTAAATTAAATAAATAAATAGGGACCAGTGCTATGGCGGTAGTGGGTAAAAAATGTCACCTGCAGTGCTGGCATCTCATATGGGTGCCGGTTCTAGTCCCGACTGCTCCACTTCCGATTCAACTCTTTGCTATGGCCTGGGAAAGCAGTAAAAGATGGCCCAAGTCCTTGGTCCCTTGCATCCACGTGGGAGACCCGGAAGAAACTCCTGGCCCCTGGCTTCGGATCTGTGCAGCCCCGGCGTTGCGGCCATTTGGGGCGTGAACCATTGGATGGAAGAACTCTCTCTCTCTTTCTCTCTGCCTCTCCTCTCTCTGTGTAACTCTGACTTTCAAATAAATAAATAAATAAATCTTTAAAAAATAAAAGAAAAGGGAGGACCGAAGGCTACAGAGAGACAGAGGAGTAGAACAAGCCAATGGGAAGGAGAAACGGAGGTTGCCCATCTATAACATTCATAATGCCAGCCCTACTCCCTTTCTTTCTTTCCTTCATCCCATTCATTTCCTGTGTCCCTCCCTCCCCACTTCCTCCCCAGATCTGACTGGCAAAATCCTCTGCCCCAAGCCTCCATTCTCCCTCTCTCCAAAATGGGAAGAACTTGTTCTACTTTGTCACGGTGCTGAGGGTTAGAGTTGATGGTTGCAAAACATTCTGGAAGCAAGCCAGCACGTAATTGCTCAGTGAATAGTGATCTTTTCCCCAGCTACCTGCCACCAATTCTGCACCACTTTGCCAGGCTGAGTAGGCCTGCCTCACCCAACACCAGCCAGGTGAGACAACCTCAGGCCTCCGCTGGCTTCCTCATCTGCCTGCAAAAGGTGGGAAAGGGGCAGGCCCGTGTCCTACATCACACAACCTGGGTTTGATCCCCAGCTCTGGCTCCTGGCTCCAGCTTCTTGCTAATGCAGACCCTAAGAGGCACTGGTGGTGGCTCATGTAATTGGGATTCTGCCACCCACATGGGAGATCTGGATTGAGTTCTAGCTCCTAGCCCAGCCTGGTCAGGCAGGAGGACCATCAAAGACATTTGGGGGATGAACCGGTAGATAGAAGGTTTCTCTTTTTGTCTATTTGCCTCTCAAATAATTTTTCCACTAATTTATTTATTTGAAAGCCAGAGTTAGAGAGAGAGAGAGAGATCTTCCATCCATTAGTTCACTCCTTGGCAACAACCAAGGCTACAGGGGGCCAAAGCCAGGAGCCAGGAACTCCATCCAGGTCTCCCATGTGGGTAGCAGGGATCCAAGTACTTGAGCCATCATCCACCACCTCCAAGAGTGCAAATTAGCAAGGAGCTGGATTAGAAGCAGAGCAGCTGGGACTCAAACCAGCCCTCCAAAGTGGAATGCAGGCATCCCCAAGCAGCAACGTAACCTACTGCACCACAACACCTGCTCAAAATAAGTGTTTTTTTTTTTAAATATTTATTTATTTATTTGAAAGGCAGCATTACAGAGAGGCAGAGGCAGAGAGAGAGAGAGGTCTTCCATCCACTGGTTCACTCCCCAAATGGCCACAACAGCTGGAGCTAGGCCAATCCGAAGCCAGGGGCTTCCTCTGGGTCTCCGACATGGGTACAGGGGTCCAAGGACTTGGACCATCTTCTGTTTCTGCTTTCCCAGGCACGTTAGCAGGAAGCTGGATCAGAATTAGAGAAGCCGGGACTCGATGCAGCACCCATATGGGATAGCCGGCACTGCAGGCGGCGGCTTTACCTGGTATGCCACAGCTCCGGCCCCGTAAATAAGTGTTTTCTAAATATAGGCAGGCAGGCAGATTATCCCTGGCTAGCATCTGCTGTAGCCCCTCTCTCTCTGCATGCAGATCTTCAGGCTGACCCGCAGCAGAGTGGATGACGACAAGGCACGCATCCTAATTCGGGGCCTGCTGGACCACCCAGTCCTTGAGGAGCTGGACTTGTCACACAACCTCATCGGGGACCGCGGTGCACGTGGCGCCGCCAAGCTGCTGATGCACAGCCGCCTGCGTGTGCTCAATCTGGCCAACAATCAGATCCGGGGGCCTGGTGCCCAGGCGCTGGCTCACGCCCTGGCGCACAACACCAGCCTCACTTCCCTCAACCTGCGCCTCAACTACATCGAGGATGAGGGCGGCCAGGCCATTGCCCACGCCCTGCAGACCAACAAGTGCCTCACCACGCTGCACCTCGGGAGCAACGAGCTCTCCGAGCCCACCGCCACGCTCCTCTCCCAGGTGTTCACCATCAACACCACGCTCACCAGCCTCAACCTGTCCTGCAACCACATCGGGCAGGTGAGCCGCTGGGCAGGTGGAGGCGGGGCGGGGTGTGTAGTCCAACTGCCCTGGGGAACTTGCGGGACAGGGTTAAGAACGCAGACACTCCCTGTCTATGCTGCATCAAGCATGCGTACAGACTGTGTTGATGTATAGCTACGCCAATGTGCGAGAGTTCTCCTTTCCTCCTCCGTTATCTAGTAAAATGAGTATTTTCCCTTCATTTTAAACAAAGTTTGATTAGCATGCAATATTTGCTTTTTTAAAATATTGTATTTATTTGGAAGGTAGAAAGAGAGAGAGAGAGAGTCCATCTGCTGATTCACTCTTCAAGTGGTCCTAACATGGGTGCAGGAGCTCAAGAATGTGGGCCATTCTCCACTGCTCTCCCAGGCGCACCAGCAGGAAGCTGGATTGAAAGTGGAGCAGGGGCGGCGCTGTGGTGTAGTAGGTAAAGCCACCACCTGCAGTGCTGGCATCACATATGGGTGCTGGTTCAAGTCCCAGCTACTCCTCTTCCTATCCAGCTTTCTGCTATGGCCTGGGAAAGCAGTAGAAGAGGCCCAACTCTTTGGGCCCCTGCACTCACATGGGAGACCCAGAAGAAGCTCCTGGCTCCTGGCTTCAGATCAGCCCAACTCCAGCTATTGCTGCCATTTGGGGAGTGAACCAGTGGGTGGAAGACTTTCTCTCTCTCTCTCTGCATCACTGTAACTCTGCCTTTCAAATAAATTGTTAAAGTCTTTTTAAAAAAAGAAGTAGCAGCGAGCCGGCGCCGTGGCTCAATAGGCTAATCCTCCACCTTGCGGCGCCGGCATACCGGGTTCTAGTCCCGGTTGGGGCGCCGGATTCTGTCCCGGTTGCCCCTCTTCCAGGCCAGCTCTCTGCTATGGCCAGGGAGTGCAGTGGAGGATGGCCCAGGTGCTTGGGCCCTGCACCCCATGGGAGACCAGGAAAAAGCACCTGGATCCTGGCTCCTGCCATTGGATCAGCGCGGTGCGCCGGCTGCAGCGGCGGCCATTGGAGGGTGAACCAACGGCAAAGGAAGACCTTTCTCTCTGTCTCTCTCTCTCACTGTCCACTCTGCCTGTCAAAAAAAAAAAAAAAAAAGAAGTAGCAGCAGCAGCAGCAGCCAGGGCTCCAACTGATACCCATATGGGATGTCGGCGTCACAGGTGGCAGCTTTGCCCTCTGCCCCACAGCGCCAGCCCCTCAAACTCGCTTGATCAAGTCCTGGAGAAGGCAGTGCAGTTTCCATGACACCCAGGGAACACATGCATGAACACAGCCTTGTTGAGACTTTCACTGCTTGTGGTATAGGCTGGGGTTCCGTTAGAGTCTACTCTATTCCGTTTTTTAAAAATGTTTCTGTGACTCATTAAGTTGACTCCATAACACACTATTGGCACAACCACAGAAGTGCAGCTTCTGCCTCCCAACATGAACTGCTCTCACATGGAGCCTGGCACACCCGATCCAGAGGGGCTGCAGCAGGGAGACCACCCTCTGCTATTAAGCCTCCCCCCGCCTCTCTCTCTCTCTCTCTCTCTCTCTCACACACACACACACACACACACACACCTGCACAACACTGTCTCTATAGGGGGTGCCCTTGGCTACAGTAACAGTAAGCTTAACCAGGAAGTGGCTTACAGAAGAGGAACAAGCAGAATCCCCCTTGGCTCAAGCCACCCTCTGCTCTGCTGTCCCCAGCTCTCTGGCCGTGGGCTCTCCAGTGCACTTCCCATGGACCCAAAGTGGCTGCCCCAGCCCTGCCATCTCACACAGACGGGCCACGAGGCGGAAAAGGGGAGACCTCTTTCTTTTGTTCTCTTTTCAAAGGGAGGGCAACTCCCCAGGAGCCACCCCTCCAAACTTCCCTTTCTCGTCCCATCAGCCACAACAACTGTGTGTCCCTGGCTGACCCAGAGAGCCATGTGTGTCACATCATCAGGGTAGGGAAATCAGTGTATTAGGTGCCGGCCACCCTGCCTGGAGCGGACTGGAATCCGCACGTCACATGCTGCATGAACAGGCGAAGTAGCGTTTATGAGCCTTGTTTTAGCCACGCCTGTATGTAAACACACGTGCACCTGACCCTAGGCAGTGACATCAAATGGCCCTTCCCTTCCACCCCGCCCCCAGGATGGCGGCAAGCAGCTCCTGGAAGGCATCCTAGACAACAAGACGCTCCTGGAGTTCGACTTGCGCCTGTCAGATATAGCCCAGGAGAGCGAGTACCTCATTGGCCAGGCCCTCTGTGCCAACCGAGAAGCCGCCCGCCAGCGGGTCCTGAATCCCAGCCACTTCATATCGTCCATCACCGCCAGCAGCCTGGAGAACTCTATGGGATAAGACTGTGGATGGGGGTGGCTGCTCCTGCCACCCCTGCCACACGCTGTCACGCTGGACCAGAGGGCGGGGGAGGGAAGACGCGAAGTTCCTTGGGCTGAGTGGTCAGGGTTGTACGGGTGAAGACGTTAGGCGGGGGTGGGGGGGGGCTGGGATAGGGTCTAAAGTGGGGACCCAGGCAGTTCCTGTGCCCAGAGAGAGGGTACACCAGAACCCCCACAAATGGCCAACTGCTTCTGGGAATGGGGAAGACACAGTGAGAGTTTGCCTGTCCAGACTCTCCCAAGGGGGCTGTCCACATCCCTGGTCTGAAGCCACCCCTGTCACTTTGCTGCTACAGGACAGAGCCTGGACCTTGCAACACACACACACTCTCACACACACCCCCCTCTGGGTACCGCAGAGCCCCCTCCCTGTCGCCTGACCCTGCCTTAAGTGATCCAGTTCTACAGGTCACACCACCCCCTAGGCCCCCAGCTCACAAAGAGGACAACAGAGATGACAGGAGGGCCTCAGATCCAGCGGACTCCCTCAGAAAGGCCACCGTGCATGAAGACTGCAGTTCCTACCCTTGCATCCACCCCGGAGGGCGCCCATCGGCGGGAGGGCTGGGGGAGGAGCAGCACCCTGGGAAAGGGAGTCAGTGAGTCATCTACAACTTTATTGTCCACCAGTTCGATTTGTACAATCTTTGCGCTTGGAAATCCACAACGGAAAGGCCACAGTGTGATGCACCCAATTGACAGAGACCTGTCTTCTCCCGAGCCAGGCCCAGCCCGCCCCTCAAGCCCTTGTCCCCAGGAGACATGGAGGCCTGCCAGGGGCCCTGCATGAGCCCTCGCACTCTGCAGCTGCGCACCCTTGCGGCCGCCTCCAACAGAACCAGCTCAGCCCAGGGGGCCCCAAGAGGCCCTGACCACTGGGTTCAGGCGGAGCCCAATTCCCCCACCCTCCTTGAGCAGAGGAGCCCAGAACCTTCAGACCCGGGGCTATAGCCTCAGCCCCAGGGGGTGCCTGCTCTGCTGGGACTCCTTCCAACAAGCAGGCGCTGAGCAGAGCACCGAAGGGGGCTTGGGAGTGACTGTGTGTGCGTGCCTGTCTCGGCGACCTAGACTCTACCCGACACCCTCTGACAGTTCCGGAGTGCAAACGTGTAGGTGTGAGGGTGTGTGTGAGTGTGAGTGTGTGTGTGTGTAGCCACAGCTGCTAGCAGAGGTTCTAATTACAGAAACAAGAACATTCAGTGTAAAGTTTAATTTTAGATTAATTAATTTTCGGGTTTTCATTTTCCTCGGCAATCAATAAAGCTACCAAGAAAATAGACCAAAGAATTGGTTTCTTTCTAAGTCTGTGCGTGTGTGGGAGGTGAGGCTGTGTGAGAAGACCGAGGCAGAGATGGTCGATACAGGCAAAAAAAGAATAACAGGGCTCCTGTCTGCTCTTCCAAGGCCGGGCTCTGTGGCGGGGCTGCGCCTTGGGGGAGGAGGAGCCAGGAGGAGGGCCGGCCAGCCAGGTGCCAGCTGGCCCAGAGATGGCGCCTGAGGCCACAGCTCACCACCTGTACCTCACAGATGTCCATTCAGAGGAGACAGGGGGTGCTCCGACTGCCAGCACCCCCGAGGAGCACAGACTCGGGGCGCAGGCCGCTTCGTGCCAGCAGGCGGGGAGAGGAGGCAGCCATCGCCTCCCACCCGGCTGACCCCCTCTCCGGCCCCCTCCGTCCTCACTCAGCCCTGTCTGCCCAAACATAAAGCTTGACCTGATGACAGGCGGGGGTGGGGGTCCACACAGCCCCCAGTGGTGGGGGAGGGGGGAGGAAGGGCAAAGGGGGGCCCAAGGTGATGTTGCATAGGTGGAGGCCTGGCTGGCTGGCCGTGGCTCAGGTGAAGTGAGAAGCATCAGGGGTCAGTGGTGCCTTGGGGGCCCAGGGGTTATTTATCCTCTCTAGCCGGAAATGGGAGCTCGATCCTCGGGCGCTAAATCTGCTGGGGAAACTTTAGCCAGGGCAGTGGAGGAGCAGGGCTCGCACACAGACATGCACACTGAAGCACATCGGGCGGAGGCCGGCACAGGGACAGACGGGGTGCCTGAGCCTCGGTGGGGGAACAGGACCGGGGCCAGCGTGGGGGGGGGGTGTGACAGGATGCCCCTCTGAAGACCCTGGGACACACAGCAGGGCTTCAGCTCATGGAACACAAGAGACTGCAGGGGCTGGGCAAGACGGAGAGAATTCCTGTCTCTGACCCTGCCACTGGGACTGAGTGGCCCTTCGGCTGGAGCTTGGACAACGTGCTCAGCCCCTAGGGGCAGATCCCAGGGCCAAGCAGTGTCCCCACCAGGTAGATCCCTCCATCTGCCCTGCACTGCCCCTCCCCCTTAACCCCCACCCGCTTCCAGAGCTGCTCCTTGTCACTCAGGTGTGTCCCATGCGCTCTCTGAGTCGCTCACCCTGGTCAGCTTCAGTAAGTGCTGCTTGGGCTCTGGACCCAGCGGGAAGGCTGCAGAGTTCAGAGGCAGGGCTGAGGCACAGGGCCTGCCACAAGCCGCCCCATCCCTGCCTCCCCCACCAAACAGCCGCTGCCCTGCTGCCCTGCGCCCTGGCCACGCTCCTTCCCCCGCCAGGGAGCCGGAGGTGAGCGATGCCTGTGCGATGTGCACAGTTCCACCGAGACCCGGACTCCTGGGGCCAGCGAGATAAACAACAGCAGAGCGGAGGGAGCTGTGGAAAGGAAAGCCCCAGCTTTGGGGCCAGCGCCAAGAGAGGTCGACATTTCCAGGGCGTTGGGATGGCACACTGGGGCTGCCACCTGGCCCCAGCCTCGGAGCCGCTGAGTTTCTCAGCTGGGGGGAAGCCAGCCCTGCTGTCCGCCAAACCTCGGCTGCCTCCGCAAAGGCCCCCGGAGCAACCAAAGAAGGGAAGCCCAAGTTCCCTTCCCCCACCGCAGCCCAGGGAGGGCCTGGACCAACAGGGCCCCAGCTGCACGCACCCGGTCGTCAAGTAACAGTCAGGAGGCCCCGGGGTGGGGGTGGGGGGGAATGGGAGAGGAGGTCTGGCCGGGAAAGGTCGAGTGGGCGTGGAGAAGAGGCGTCCCCCGAGGGACGAGGGGGCTGTTGGAGGCAGGAGCTGCCCACCCCTTCCTACCCACCCGTCTCGCTATATACAGGGCCCCAGCGGAAGTCTCCGGGGCGCCCTCACCTCCCCAGCCCTTGCGGGTCGTACCCTGCACGGCCTCGGTCACCGCGCGACGCCCTCCGCCCGCTGCACGCGGGGCTCACGGGAGGGCAGCGAGCGCGGGTCGCTGCGGAGACCGCAGGTCACAGTGAGGTCTCCACGCAGGAGCCGTGGCGGTGCAGCGGCCGGTGGTTGTGGCCCAGACACCCCTCCTGCCGGTGGACGATCAGAACCGGGAAATAGAGGGCGTCGTGGTAGGGCGGCGGCGGCCCGGCCTCGTCGTCGTCCTCGTCCTCGTCGTCGCCCATGCTGGCCTGGCTCGACAGGCGTGTCTGCTCCGTGGGGCAGCTCGCCTCGTTGACGCTCCCGCTCCGGCTGCGCCACAGACAGCTGCGCCGCGAGCCGTAGAGGCGGCCGAGCGAGAAGCGGCTGCCCCCGCAGCCCGCGCCGCCGCCGGGCCCCGGGCCGGCGCGCGGGCTGGCGCAGATGCTCAGGGCGCTGCGCGAGAAGATGGATGAGCTGCTGACCGCACGCTGGCAGTGCTCGCAGCTGCGCCGGTACGGGGCCACGCCCGCCGCGCCCGGGCCGCCCACCCCGCCGTAGCGGCACGTGGGCGCGTAGCCACCGCCCGCCGCCGATGCGCCACAGCGCGCCCCCAGCCCCGCCAGGTCCATGAGCACCGCCTCCGAGTAGCTGGGCACCAGCTGCTGGTTGGAGCGGATGTGCCACTCGAGCTCCGTGCTGTCCACCGTGTTGACCCGCGGCAGGCGGTGCGTGAGCGGGGGCAGCAGCTCGTCGCTGGGGCTCAGGCCGCCGCCCGCGCTGCTCGCCGAGCCGGGGCCCTCCAGGCCGAAGAGCTTCTCCACGTGATAGTGCGCATAGGCTGTGCGGTACTCGGCCAGCACGCGCAGCGGCCAGGACAGCGTGAGCAGCGCCGCGGCCCAGAAGGCCGACGAGCAGGCGTACCAGGGCGGCCTGGTCGGGTCCGGGAAGGCCACCATGAACTCGCGGAAGTCCACGTTCTTGAGATGCATGCCCTCGCGCGCCTCCATGTAGTCGTCCAGGCCTTCGTTTTCGGCGAAGAAGCGCGCGCGCTGGCACAGGTACGCGTTCTCGGCCTCCACGCTGGCGAAGCTGAAGCACTTGGTGAAGCGCAGCCGTGTGGCCGGCGCGCCCTCCAGCCCCACCAGCGCCTTGGACACGTCGCGGACGCCGCAGCGCGCGTAGTCAAACTCGGCCTCGGCCACGTGCGTGTTGACGCGTTCATGGTAGACCTGCGTCGCAGGGGAGGGAGGTGGACCTGGAGTGGCGGGCGGCAGCCTCGCGGTGCCCGCCTCCTCGCGCCTGGTATTGCCTGCTCAAACCCTAAGCCCTGTCCTGACTTGGACACCTGCTGGAGCCAGGTAGGATCTTGGCCATGAGCACCTGAGGCCCTCAGCCTAACCAGCAAGTTAGAGATGAGAATGGGGCTTGTGTGCATTGCGAGTTGGGTTAAGTGCTGCTTCCTCTGGAGTCATCCCGCCCAGGGCATGCCTGATCCTTTTGCCCCTGCTCTCTGTTTCCCTTTTGCAGATGTGTTTGCAAATGGGCCCTCCGAAGGAGGTCCCCAGAGACCCCTTCTCTGTGTGGCCTCCTGTAGTCTGCCTTAGCTCTCACTCAGCCGCCTTCCTGCTGCTCACTGACCCTGGCCTCTGCCTGCCGAGCCCAACTCCCCGATGTCCCCAGGGCCCGCTTATCTCCTCCCGGAAGAGCTGCCTGCCCTGCCGCCAGCTCTCCACAAAGCCTCCTGGGCTCACCTGACCTGAGAGCCTTGGACTTGGGAGCTGCAGACCCTGGGCAGGCGTTCTCACTTACCTGGGACAGGGGACTCGGCGGCAGTCACTGCACTGAGCGGCTGCGAGCACGCTGTGACACGGAGCACGTTCCCATCTCCAGCCATTAAGCAGGAAACAGTGCACACCCTGGGGCCAGGCCGCTGGAGTTTGAATCCCCACCACCACCACCATATACTAGCTACCCGACCTGGTATGTTACCCAACCGCCTCAGTTTCGTCATCTGGAAAGTGGACAAAACGCTTACCCATCTGTTATGGGGGTCCAATAAATGATTTAATAACTGGGCCCTAGAACCAAGCCTGGCTCCGACAGCATCTGCCTTTGTTAGCAGGGTCACTGCTGCCCTGTTGCAGCGGCTAGTGGACGCTCACTGTGCCTTGCGCCCCTCCTCCCACCAAGCACCCTCCCCAGCTCCTCACCTGGGTGGTGGTGTAGGCATCTCCGTTGCGGTACCGGGTGACCTGGCGGGTGCGGCGGACATAATGGTAGCTGATGGCCTTCCACCAGATGCAGGGCGTGGCCTGCTGCATGCGGCCCACGCGCTCCCGCACGCTGCTCACGTCCACGCGGTGCTGCAGCTCGTGGCGCGCTTGGCAGTGCCAGCACTCCACCAGGTAGACGGCGTACAACATGAGCAGGAAGGCCAGGGGGATGTAGACGTAGCCGTTGGAGCAGGGGCTGTCGTGGTACATGAGGCTGTTGCCCTGGTAGGCGCTGCTGAAGGTGAGGCGGGTCACCGTGGTGACGTGACACCAGGCCACGGCCCCTAGGCAGCCGTACATGAGCAGCGAGAGCAGGAGGCACTTCCAGTGGGACTCACGGCAGAGGGACTTGGTGAAAGAGGGCTGGATGGGACGCTGCTGCTCAGATGGGAAGGGAGACAGGGGTGGGTAGGACCCAGCACAGAGATGCAGGGGTGGAGTCGGCACCAGAGATGACAGGGAGGAGGTCACAAACAAAGGGCATTCAAGAGTGACAGTAGGACCAAGATGGGAGCCAGAGACCAGAGATACACACAGAGGTGGTCCAGTGAGAGCCAGGAGACAGAAAAAGGGGCCAGAATGCCAATCCCCGGAAGCGCAGAGAGAGGCCCCCGCCCCCCGCCGGAGAGGCAGCAGTGGATCAGAGCCAGAGATGGAGGCCCGGGTGGCAGAGACAGGGACGGATAGGGTGGCACCCAGAGAGACAAGTGCAAAGACAGACGCGAAGATGGCAGTGAGACGGGAGGAGGTGTGGTCAGAGGGAGGGAGGACAGACAGACAGGTGTCAGCGAAGGCAGGTGCCCGGCCCAGACCCCTTCCAGGTGTTGCAGGAAGCTGGGAGGGGAGGGACCCACTCACCCCTCTCCCACCTACCCCTTCAGTCCCAGGTTTAGCCGAGGCCCGCCGTAATCCTCACCGCCCACCAAATACCTTGGAGGCGCAACCCCAGTCCCCAGGGACCCCAGATCCTGTGAGTCTCTCTCCCGTACCCCAACTGTTCTAGCAAGGGAAGGCGGGAGCTGGGGTGCCTGAGCAGAAGGGCGCAGGCGTGCAGCTGGGGAGGGGGCAGGGAAGGAGATGTGTGAAGCCCAGCCATTTGTCAAAAAGAAAACAATTTTGGGGACTCTCCTGGGACCCGTCTGTCAAAGCTCTTGGCTCCTTCTGCCCCTTGCTTGGTCAGGTAAGTGGCTTACATGTCTCCCACAAGACTGAGGCCTCCTGTGGCCAGGGTGCCTGCCATGGGGCTCACACCCTGCAGCTGCATCATCAATGACTGCTGAGTTGGAGTTCTCACACTGGCCTGTGTTTTCCCACCCCTACTCACTGGCTGCCCTGCTGATCCTGACCTACCCCTCCGTTCTCCAGGCCTGACCCGGAAGCCAGCAGGGGAACGGAGGGGAGGAGCCGAGCACAGGCACAGGCTCCGTGCCCTGGAGCTCCAAGCACAGACACGCAGATGGGACAGGGAACAGCACACAGCGCATCCTAACGAGGCAGTGAGGGCTCATGTGCCTTCAGGGAGCCTTGTCCTTGGGAGGTGTGTGTGTGTGTGTGTGTGTGTGTGCGCGCGCGCGCGCATCTGTGTGCCCACCTGGTTGTGTGCTTGTCCCAGCGTGAGCACACCTGGAAGCAGCTCTGTGTGTGTGCTCCCTCCCTAGTGCAGAGTGACTGTGAATGTGGGGGGAGCCTTCTAGTACTTTCCTCAGTCCCTCTTCTCCAGTTTGAGGACACAAGAGGAGGCACCCCAAATAGGGCTCTGCTTAGTACCAAGACTGCGGGACCCTGGGGCTTAGGATCCCCTGGGGGAGCAGCAGGGACACTGGGAAAGAGAGGTGCACACACCCACTCCCAGTCACCCCGAGGGTTAATGGCCTCTATATGCCTGACCTTCTTAGGGCTCCCCCTCAGGTAACCCCACCACTTCCCAGCTCCGGTCCTGGCTCTGTCACCCATGCAGGTCTCCCTTCCTGGCCTTCTAGGGGGCATCCCCTTCGTCAGACTGGATCCCCCCAGCCCCCACCACTGGTAGCAGCTTAGCCCCCCCCCCCCATTACCGGCCCGGGGTCCGCGAGGCTCCGCCCCTAAGCCCCTCCCCCTGCCCGGGACCCCCCCACAGCCCCGCCCCCGGCGCGGTCCCCTTCCCCGCTACCGCGGACAGCTCCGGCCGCCTGGTGGGGGCGGCGGCGCCGGACTGCGGCTGTGGCGCCCGGCTCGGGGTGCGGGGCGCCGGCCGCGCTGCGGCGGAACCGGCGGGGGCCGCGCGCTGCTGGGGGATGGGGACCGGGCTGCAGCCGCGCCCGGGGAAGGGGCGCCGCCGGCTCTCACCTCCTCTCGGGCGGGGCCCTCGTCCGCCACTGCCGCCATGGGCTCCTCCGGGACCCCGGGGCCGCCGCCACCGCCGCCGCCGCCGCCGGCGCTCTCTCCCGCGGCCGAGCCAGGGGGGGACATGGCGTAGAGGGGGCGCGTCGAGCTCAGGACCTCCCGGGGGGCTGCTGGGGGCCGGGGGCATCCTGCGCGGGCCCTGGGGAGGGGGCGGAGGGGGCGGGGCCCTCACTGCTCCCCACCCCCCCTGCCGGGGGGAGGGGGCCTGGGAAGGGCACCGGGGGAGAGGGGTCTGGGGACCGGGGCGGGGAGGCGGGCTGGGGGCCGGGCTGGGGGGGCCGGGGCCGGGGGCGGGTGTCACCTTGAGGCCCTCGCGGCGCCGCTCCGCCTCCCGCCCGCTCCCGCCGCCGCCTTTTGTCTGAGCCGAGTCGGAGCCAGCGCTCCCCCCTCTTCCTCGCCACGCAGTCGAGCCCCGCCCCCGGCCCCCCAAACTCCGCCTTCCCGAGCCTACCTAATAACCACCCCCCCAAAGAGAAGAAGCAACAGGGGCTCCCCACCGCCGGTCCCCGCGCCCGAGGCCGCTCCCCGCGCGCCCCTCCAGAGACGGTTCCAGCCGCAGCTCCGGGTCTGGCCTCCGCCGAGGGGCGCCCGAGGTCCAGCCAACCTCCCTCCCCATCCTGATTCCCGCAGCTTCCAGGGGCTTGAGGGGTGGGAAGAGGACACCGAGTCCCGGAACCCCAGGGCAGGATCTTGTTCCCAGGTTGCGTGGTAGAGTTCAGGCAGGAACCGGACTTGAGAGGGAAAGGGAAGAGGCTGGAATCGAGACCCGAAGAGGGACCGGCGGAGAGCAGGGGAGGACGGTGGCCCGGCCTTCGCTGAACCACCTGCCTCCCCTTGAGCGGCCCTGGAGAGGCGACGAAGTGCGGCCGGCGCCCTGGGCTGGAGCGCAGGACGCCCGTGTTCTAACTCTAAGTCCTGGCCCTGCCATGAATGAGCTGTGTGACCTTGGGCACATGCCTTCTCCTCTCTGAGCCTTCATTTCTTCGTCCGTGCAGTGAGGACGTTGGCTGGACAACCTCTAGGGTATTTGTGAGCGTAGGAGGCAAAGTCCGGGACCACGGAGCAGGGAAGGGTGGAGGGCGCACCGGCCCCAGCCCTACCCGCCAGGGGCGCCACACCCTGCTGCTCGGGCCTCCCAGGGGGAAAGACAGACAGGAAACTGGCGGAGACGCACTCATTCATCCTTGTACTGCATCCATTCGGTAAAAGGCATTAGGCACCTACTGTGTGCCCCCCGCACAGAAATGAAAAGCTGTTCCCTACTGTCCAGGAGCAAAAGTCTCGCGCAAAGTGCAAGAGGTGGAAAGCAGCCCTTAGAACAGAACACGATGAAGGCCATGCCTGATCAGTCCATGCGCACCAGCTCAGCAGCCTCCTGCCCTGTGTCCCTAAGGCCTTTGACAGAGCAACTCTGCTCCTCAGTTACCCACAGGGACCCAGGCAGAGGGAGGGAGGATGGGAGGTTTACTCAGGTCACCTTTCAGCACTCACAGAGCTTTTCCCCAGAATGTAGACCTGTCCCATGCAAAAGCCTCAGAAGCTACTTGGGGGCTGGAAAGCTAGCATGAGGCAGAGCCTGCCTGTGTGATCTTTGGAGACAAGGAACAAACACCAAGGTCTGGGGCAGGAGGGTCCTGCCTCCGTTTCCCCACTCTGCCCTTTCCGGGGGAGGCGAAGATGGCTCCGTGTCACCCTGTGGCTCCATGGCCCTCCCAGTTTGGGGGGGGGGGGGGAGGTGGTCCAGAAGAGGCAGGGTCCTCATTCCCTCCTGGTGACAGAAGAGGCTCCCAGGGGCCGGCTGCTGCCAGTGCAGCACCCAGTGCTTCTTGGGACCTCTGCCTCGCAGCTAACTCCAGCCTCTCCCAGCCAGGCTTCCGCCTGTTCTGCCAGCAGAGCGCCTCACCTTGGCCCTTCCTAACTCTCACGGGAGCCTCCCATCCCCATGTGGCTATTGTCATCTTCCTCCTGACCCCGCACTGTCTTCCTGTCTCTACTTCAAGGGTCTTGGAGGGTGGACAACCAAACCCAGAGCTCCCAGGAGACAAAAGACCACCCCTGCCTTCCCATTCACACACATTACCCGTCCCTGGAAGCTCCAGGAGAAGGGGGGTGAAGGGAGGGGGCGGGGGAAGGAGCCAGCTGACCGGCTGGTCACCATGGAAACCGGGCCTGTTTCCCTGAAGATGAGCCTGGCTGGGGTGGGTGGGGGTAGGGAGTAGGGGTACGACAAAGGGAATCCAGGAAGCAGCAGAGAGAAGGCTGGAGGGACCCAGCCTCCAAGAGGACTGCTGTTGAGGAGGTGATGTCAGAGCCCTGACCATGCTGCAGCCTGATTCAAAGTTCCCAGGTCATCCTTCCAAATAACACTCTATGGTCTGTCTCCCCAGTCCTGGATTGACAGGAGAGCTCCCTGATAATAGGGGAGGCACTGGTGCTAGAAGCCGTGGGTGACTCGATGCTGACCTCATGTGGTGGGAGAGGGGACTGCCACACACCTGTTATAGCTCAGAGCCAGACATTATTAGTCTGGCTTGGGATGGATTTTTCCTTGACTTCAGCCTCTGTAGGAATTAGAATGGCGGTCATTGCACCCTCCTGAGTTCTTGTGTACCTGCAGAGGGCTCAGATGCCTGCCTCGTGTGGTTTAGATTTTGCTAAGGAAAGGGTTCACTGAAAAAGCTTTGGATCAGATCAGAAGACCCCAGCTCTGCACCTCCTGTTGAATCTTGAGCAAGTCAGCTCACCTCTCTGGTGGGAGTGGTCATGCCAGGTTTTGAACCCAAGTAGTCTGGGTCTGGGGTTTGTGGCAGTACTTTTACTTTAAGAAAAACAAATTTTTAATTTTATTTGAGGGGTAGTGTTAAGCCACCACCTGTGATGTCAGCATCCCATAAGAGCACTGATTCAAAAAAAATTATTTATTTGAAAGAGAGAGAGAGAAAGAGAGAGGTCTTCCACCTGCTGGTTCACTCCCCTAAATGGCTGCAACGACCAGAGTTGAGCTGTTCAGAAGCCAGGAGCCAGGAGCTTTCTCTGGGTCTCCTAAGTAGGGGCAGGGGCCCAAGCACTTGGGCCATCCTCTGCTGCTTTCCCAGGCCATAGCAGAGAGCTGGATTGGAAGTGGAGCAGTGGGGCTGGAACCAGCACCCATATGGGATGCCGGTGGTTCAGGCCAGGGCTTTAATCCAATGTGCCACAGCGCCAACTCTGCTGTTCCACCTCTGATTCAGCTCCCTGCTAATATGCCTGGGAAAGCAACAGAAGATAGTCCCCATGCTTGGGCCCCTGCCACTCATGTGGGAATCCCGAATGGAGTTCTAGGCTCCCAGCTTCGACCTGGCCCAGCTCTGGCCACTGGGCCATTTGGGGAGTGAACCAGCAGATAGAATATATAAATAAAACTCTGACTTTAAAATAAGTAATACTTTTTTCTCTCTCACTGTCTACTCTGCCTGTCAAAAAGAATAAGTAATGCTTTTTTAAAAAATGTATTGGGGCTGGTGTTGTGGCATAGTGGGTTAAGCTGCCACCCAGTACCAGCATCCCATACTGGCACTGGTTTATGTCCCAGCTGCTCCACTTCTGATCCAGGTCCCTTCTAATGCACCTGGGAAAGCAGATGAAGATGGCCCAAGTGCTTGGGCCCTTGTTCCCATGTGGGAAACCCAGAAGAAGCTCCTGGCTCCTGGTTTCCACCTGGCCCAGCCCTGGCCATTGTGGCCATTTGGGGAGTGAACCAGCATATGGAAGACCTCCTTTTCTGTCTCTCTCTAGCTCTGCCTTTCAAAAAAATGTATTTGAGGGGCATGGGCATGTGTTGTGGGCCAGTGGATTAAGCCATTGCTCGTGCAACACCCACCCATATCAGTGTCAGTTCCAGTCCCAGCTACTCTGTTTCTGATACAGCTTCCTGCTATTGCATCTTGGGAGGCAACAGATGACTCAGGTTCTTGGGCCTCTGCCACCCATGTGAGAGACCAGGCTTGGAGTTCAGATCAGCCCTGGCCATTGTGGGCATTTGGGAAATGAATCAGCAGATGAAAGATAGCTCTATCTTTTCCCCTCCCCCTCTCTGTGTTGCTTTGCCCTTCAAGTTGACAATCATAAATAGATTTTTTTAATTTACTTAAGAGGCAGACAGAGAGAAAGGGAGAGAAAGCTTCCATCTGCTGGGTCTTTCCCCAAATGCTGGCAGCAGCCAGTGCTGGGTCAGGCCAAAGCCTGAAATCAATCCAGGACTCCCATATGGTCGGCAGGGAGCCAGCTACCTGCTCCCTGGGCACCTGCTGCTGCCTCCCAGGGGACTGGGAATGGAGCTGGGACTTGAACCCAAGCACTCTGCTGCGGGATGTGGACAACCCGTATTTTAACCACCGGGCTGAACGCTGGGTCCTGCTCCAGCTTTTGAGTCTAGGAGAGAAACACGTCAGGGAAGGAGGCTGAGGACATCTGAAATCAGTGACCCCAAGGGAGGGAGGGACATGGCTTCCTGGGGCTTTCTCCCCATCCGGGGCTCCTGGCTGTCTCATGCTGACACATCCTCCCACTCCGGTCCTCCAGGGGATGCAAAACTCTGGGGAAGCCTCTACCCCCCCCCACCCTGCCCCCACCACTTCCCTTCCCATTTCTGTTCCCAGGGAAGCTTCCCAGCCCCTCACTCCAGTGGGTGGCTTGGCCCCACTCTGTGTCCCCACAACAGCTGTTCTCACTGTGGTCTTAGCACAGCCACCCTCTGTTGGAATTGCCAGGGGGGCTTTGTGAGGACAGGGAGGGGGTGGGAGGTGTTTTGCAGATGGGCGTGAAGGTCCTTGGTCATTGCTGTGACAGTTGGTTCCACCTCCAGCCACGCAGAAACTCTGTCCATGGCTGTCCCGTGGCTGAGTGGACAAGTGCCCACGACACCCACCCCAGCTTGCTTCCCCACTGCCAGAGATGGAGAGTGGTGGACCTGTCCGTGATGAGACCCTACGGGCATCGCTGGCCCTAGGCTGGCAGTGCACTGGGAGCAGGAAGAAGCAACAAAGGAGTAAATCATGGGGCACCTGTTTGGGGCTCACCTGTGGGTGGCGCCCCGGCCTGGGAAAGCAGGGACAGGGAAGGAGCGCAGATGTCGTGGGGGCTGGGATTGGGGCGGGGTGGAGACCTCAGCAGAGTGCAGCCCGGCATGTCTGGGGCCTCCCCATCCTGGCCCCACCACGAGGAACTAAACGTCCCTGACCGCGAGGGGTAACCAGACGCTGTAACCGCCTGAGGCCAGAAACCCCCTGCCCCGCTGTGCTGCTCAGACAAGAGTCGGCCTGCGAAAGCTCACTCTGCAAAAGCACTTCGCCATGCCCGATCCACGTGACCTGGGGAACCGACACAGGGACCCCAAGGAAAAACTGCCCCTCCCACCCCTTTCCGTTAGGATAACAGGTGCCCTCTCCCCCTCCCGTCCCAGACTCCTGGGTCCTAATAAGGAAAGATGAGAAAGCAAGGGAAATGGAGAGAAACGGGAGGAAGCCACGCCAGCCCATCCCACCAGCCGCGTACCCACCCCACCAGCAGCAGCCCAGCCCGTGGAGACGACCAAGAAACATCCCCCTAAATCAAACCAGCGGATCAAGGCACAGAAGTTTAGGACAGAATGAATGGATGCAATGAAGGCGCAGAATGGAGAAGGAAAAAGGAGTGGACGGACGGACGGACGCACGGACACACGGCCGCCCGGCCGGCCGAATTCGTCCCCGGAGCAGTGAGTCAGGACCAGCTAACCACAGACCCCGAACCTACGCACGCCGCGCGGAAAGGGGGATTCCGGAGGGGCGGGGCCTCGGCCCGGAAGCGCCCGTCGGGGGCGGGGCGGGCGCGCGGCTCCCTCGTTGGCCCGAGGGGCGGGGCCCGGGGAGGACCCGATTGGGCGGTCCAGCTGTCCAGGGTACCCGCTGCGGCGGACCCCGCCGGCGCTCGCGGACCCCTCGGACTCCGGCGGCTCGGGAGCGAGGCCGCTGCGGCCGGGCGCGCGCTCTGCCAGGCGGACCGGCGACCCGGAAAGGCGGCGCGGCGGGGTCGGCACCAGCTCCTGCGCGCACCGGGCCCCGCGGGCCGGCGCCGCGGGCATGTCGGAGGCGCGCAAGGAGCCGGACGAGGCGGACGAGGGCCAGTGTGACTCGGGCATAGAGTCTCTGCGGTCGCTGCGCTCCCTGCCCGAGCCCACGCCGACCTCAGCCGCTGCGCCCTCGGACGGCGGCGGACGCCAGCCCTGGACCCATCCTCGGGGGACCACCAAGGTGCCACAGGAGAAGGAAGACGCCGACGGGGAGCGGGCTGACTCCACCTATGGTTCCTCCTCGCTCACGGAGTCCCTGTCCTTGCTGGGGGGCCCAGAAGCCGAGGCCGAGGCCCTGGCCCCAGGCTCGCCGCTGCCCCGCGCGGGGCCGCTGAGCCCTCAGCAGCTGGAAGCGCTCACTTACATCTCAGAAGACGGAGACACGTGAGTGGGGGAGCTAGGCTTGCACCTGGGGGGGGGGGGGACCCTGCAGGCACCCGCCCTGGGAGGGACAGCCCCACTGTCCACACCTAGCTCCTAACTCACTCCACACCTAACTCGGCCCCCTGGCAGGGGATGGGCAGCGCTGGCACGCCCTCACCTAGGCGGCCAGCATTTGGAAATCACCACTAACCCACTCTTGGGAAGAGAGAATTCCCCTGACCAGTCCAGCTTTGTTTTCTTGCTGGGGGAGGGGGCATCCTTGTTTGCTCCTGACCTCAGAATGCCCTGTCTCAAGGAACAAGAGGTGCCAGTTACAGGTTGCTGTCAGGGCCGGGAAAGCTAGGTGCTAGGGTTGGGGCTGGCCCTAAGGAGGAGGGGACGAGCTAGCCTGGGGCACTGGCCCCAGCAGACTCACAGGCAGCTGGATGCCCCGGGCCTACTTCCTTGTCTGTTGGCGAAGGGGAAGTGAGGGCTGGAGCCAGCCAGACTCCCTCTCAGCCTCCATCTCCTGAGCCCCCCAGCCCCCTCTGTGTGCTGTGCTCCGCCCTCATTTTACCCTTCCCCGGGGCCCAGGTGGAATTTGGCGGGGACTCGGACAGGGGGCAGTTGAACTAGAAGCAGCTGTAGGGTGGGATGGACAAGCCAGTTAAGATCTTGGCCCCCAGGAAGAAGAAAACCAGCAACAAGAGGGAGTGGCCGGGATTTTGAACTCCAAAACTGGGGAGGGGAGTAGGGGAGGGCTGGAGTCCAGATCGGAGATGCACGGGCAGGGGAGGCAGGAGCTTCCTGTCCCGTCTCGCCTCCTTGAGATGCACTTCTGAACACTCACAGAGATCACCACAGGCCTCTTGGGACTCTGAGCCTGGATCAGCAGCCCCCAGGCCCAGCACCCCAAGGTGCTGGTGGCTCCATGCTGACCTTCGGTCCAGGGAGTGGAGCCTTCTGACACTGCCTAACGCCACCCTTTCTACCAGCTCTGGCTAGCGCCAGGTGCTGGGTCCAGCCGAGGGACAAGTGTCAGGATTCCCCAGCGCGGCCACCAAAGAAGAGGAGGGGCCCTTGCCTGCCTTGGAGGTGTCTGGGCCGCAGGAGGTGTGGAAGTGGGAAAAGGAAGTGGGAGGGGGCAGGGGGCGGGGAGCTGCAGGGAAGAAGGGAGGTGGCTGCAGGAATGTGACCCAGAGGGCAGGCCCTGGCCGAGGGGATTTCCAGAGCCGTTGCTGCCTCCCTCTCACTCTGTCCTGGGCCAAAGCCTGGCCCCTCCTGCCTGAGCAGCCCCCTCCCCAGCCCAGGCAGCTACTCCCCTGGCTCGTGCCTGAGGCAGCTGTCCTGGCTGAGACCCTCCAGCTCCGCTTTCATTTTCCCCACCTGATGTGGGGAAACCCCAGGACTGGAACTTCCCCTGCAGCCGCCCCCCTCACCCCGGGGCAGAAGCTCTGGGCCCCCGCCTGCCTGCCCCTGCCACACACTTTGTGCACTGCCCAGCCCTCCCCTTGGTGGTGCACACCACAGGGGTGGGTCTCTGGGCAGTGCTGTGGGAGCAGGGCTGGCTGCCTCCCCTGGGACTCTGTGACACCCAGAGGCCAGGGTGGGACCCCGCATCGGCCTCCCGCTGGCCTCCCTGTTGGGGAGAGGAGGTGGGGCGCTGGGCTGTGGAAAACCCCCTCTTCACCAGGCCGGCCGCTTTCAGTTTGCCCCGGAGCAGCAGCTGGCCGGGCAGGGCCCCGGGGGCAGAGGAGAGTGGGGTGTGGGCAGGCCGGACAGGAAGGCCCTTGTGCCGTCAGCACCCTGCCCATGTGCCCACCCAGCCAAAGCCTTCCTGAAGGCCAGGGATGGGAACTTGGAGCTCCCACCCACGGGATTCTGGCTTTCCACACCAACCCTCACTTCCTGGCTCAAAGTCTCACTTCCTGCACCTACCCCGTGGGTAGCTAGTTAGAGGCTGCTGTGTGCCTTCTGTACCGAGTCCCCAGACCCCACCCCCGGCCCCGGCCCCGGCCCGGGCCCTGACCCTGAGCCCTGCGCTGCTCCTCCAGGCTGGTACACCTGGCAGTGATCCACGAAGCCCCCGCCGTGCTGCTGTGCTGCCTGGCTCTGCTGCCACAGGAGGTCCTGGACATTCAGAACAACCTTTACCAGGTGGGTGGGGAGGAGGGCCAGTGCTCAGGTGCCCACGTCTGCCCTGGCCGCTCGCGCGGGTAACCCAGTGCCAGCCACAGAGCGAGGAGCTGGGGCTGGTGATGCATAAGGCACAGCCTCTACCCACAGTGCCCTCAGCCCAGGCTGGGGACTCCAGCCACGCAGCTCGGTGACGGGGGAGGAGGGGGGGTGTCACGTGAAGCAGCCAGGGGGTGCCACCAGCCACAGGAGGTGGCTTCTAAGTGGAGTCTTCAAAGAGGCATTTGCCATGTAGAAACTGCCTGATGCCCCCATCTTTCCAACCTCAAACTAAGCCCTGTTTCCTGCCCAGGGGTTTCCCCACAGTGGGAGGGGCTAGAGTCTGTCCCCATGTGTTCTGGCTCTGGAGGCTAATGGGGACCCACAAGAAGAGCAGAGGACCTCACCCTGCTTCCCAAACTGGAGTCCTGGAACTTGGTGGGGGGCTGATGCAGGGAAGACTTGGTAGTATTTCCTTGGAAGACCAGGGCTGTGGCACCTGTAAGCTGCTCTCACAGAGGGTGGCCCCCTAGACATTCCCGAGGGAGGCGCCTGCCCCCGGTGACCCTCTGTCTGTGCCTACAGACGGCCCTCCATCTGGCTGTGCACCTGGACCAGCCGGGCGCAGTGCAGGCACTGGTGCTGAAGGGGGCCAGCAGGGTGCTGCAGGACCGGCACGGTGACACGGCCCTGCATGTGGCCTGCCAGCGCCAGCACCTGGCCTGTGCCCGCTGCCTGCTGGAGGGCCAGCCGGAACCAGGAAGAGGACCGCCTCACTCCCTGGATCTCCAGCTGCAGAACTGGCAAGGTGCGGGCAGTCCCCGGGGACAGGAGGGGGGAGGGGAGGGGCCCCCTGCTGTCCGTAGATTTCCCCACCCCACCCCTCTGGCTCCAAGCACATAGGTACTGAAGGAAGGGATGAGTGAATGGTTGGATTTAGAGTTTATCCCCCGCTTGTCGTGTGCTGATCAGAAAGGTGGATCTTGGCCCTTAAGAGTTCAGCTTCCCAGAGGTCATGAGGACTCATTCACTCATACACCAGAAATGTCCCAAGGGCCCTTCCAGGCACCCCCAACACTATCCTGGGAGCGATTACACCTGGGAGCCAGCAGAGCCAGTGTGCCACTGGCAGCAAACCAGCAAACCTAACTGGAGGGTACAGCTACAGTCAGAGAAGTGAGCGCTGGCAGAGCAGAGCAGAGGGAGAGGGGCTGCGATGAGGGGGCTGGAGAGTGGATGTGTGCTTTTCCTTTTGAAGATTTTATTCATTTATTTGAAAGGCAGAGTTATAGAGGGAGCAGAAGAGAGAAAGAGAAGGGGGGAGAGAGAAAGAGAGGTCTTCCATCTGCTGGTTCACTCCCCAGTTGGCTGCAGTGGCTGGAGCTGGGCTGATCTGAAGCCAGGAGTTTCCTCTAGGTCTCCCACATGGGTGCAGGGGCCCAAGGACTTGTGCCACCTTCCACTGCTTTCCCAGGTGCATTATCAGGGAGCTGGAATGGAAGTGGAGCAGCCAGGGCTCAAACCAGCGCCCCTGTGGGATGCCGGCACTGCAGGCACTGGCTTAGCCTACTGTGCCTCTGTGCCAGCCCCCTGGATGTGCTTTGACAATTGGATGGTCAGGGAGGGCATCGTGGAGCCAGGGACATCTGATCAGAGACTTGTAGGGGTGGAGGACGTACGCTGAGCAGAGGTGGGGTCCAGCCCGGCAGGAGGCAGTAGCACAAAGGGCGGGAGGCTACAGGCAGGAGGAGACAGGGCCTGGGGAGGGCTGGGAACCGGGGATCCCTGAGAGACTCTCAGAGATGTGGCCTCAGCCTGGCCTGAAAGCAGGTGCAGTGTGTGTGTGTGTGTGTGTGTGTGTGGAGGGGGCGTGCGTCCGGGGGCGGCACTCAGCAGCCTGCCCCCTGAAGCATGAAGGTTTCAATAACATGACTGAAAAGCTGGAAACTTTGAGTTCCTTTCCCCCTCAGACTTTTGAGGGAGTTTTTGGTGTGCATTTTAACGGTCCTGTGATTAGAGGCACCGAGTGAGCAGTGGGTCCCTTGGGGCCTGGGGGGGGTGGAGGGTGGGAGTGGTGGCCGAAGATCAGCAGTACCCTCCCCCATCCCAGGGCTGGCCTGTCTCCACATCGCCACCCTGCAGAGGAACCAGCCACTCATGGAGCTACTGCTTCAGAACGGAGCCGACATTGACGCACAGGTGAGGTGCTGCGGGGGGGGCCCACAGCCCTGCCCCTACCTGTGTGCTGGCACGCCCAACTTCATCAAGAGCCCAGCCCGGCATGCTGACACCCTTCCTCCCCCTGCAGGAGGGCACCAGTGGGAAGACAGCGCTGCACCTGGCCGTGGAAACCCAGGAGCGGGGCCTGGTGCAGTTCCTGCTGCAGGCCGGGGCCCGAGTAGACGCCCGTATGCTCAACGGCTGCACGCCCCTGCACCTGGCAGCCGGCCGGGGCCTCGGCAGCATATCAGCCACGCTGTGCGAGGCGGGCGCTGACTCCCTGCTGAGGAACGTGGAGGACGAGACGCCCCAGGACCTCGCTGAGGATGTAAGAGGCGTGCGTTCCGCTCCGCTCTCTAGGGCTGCCCTCACTCCGCTCTCTAGGGCTGCCCTCACTGACAGCAGAGACAGGTGCATTAGCCCAAAGGGCCTGCCGTGAAACCAGGACTCTGCCATTCACCTACTGTGGGAACAAAAGTTCAATGTAGAAAGATAGTCAAAATGTTTTCTGAGCACTCCCCTACCCCCAAAAGCAGCCAAGGAAAGCTCAATGGGCCGGCTCTGATGTCCCTCCCAGCTCTGGCATTAGCTTGCCCAAGGCCTCAGCTTGCCCAAGGCCTCAGGGCTCTGCCCAGAGGGGCCAGCTGCTTGGGGAATTCTCTGAAGACCTGTTCCTTGGTCTTCAGCTGTCTTTTGGCAGGGAGGGAGTGGCCCAGCAGGTTCCCCTAGGTCACCTCCCCACACGCCTTTCCCCAGGGCCTCTGGGCCTCTGATCTTGCTTCTCTGCTTTCTTTCTCAGCCCCTTACTCTGTTGCCCTTTGATGACCTCAAGATCTCAGGGAAGCCGCTGCTGTGTGCTGACTGAAGCCAGGGCAGGATCCGCGGCCCCGGGAACCTGGGACCACCGCTGCTGCAGCTGGAGCCCAGACCACATGCAGACCCAGACCCCTCTGGGGTCCTAGGCCCTGCTGGGGCCAGAGCCAGGGGCCAGGGCAGTCCGAGCAGAGGAGGACTGCCAGTGAGAGCGCGAGCCAGTCTGGGAGGAAGAGATTCCAAGGTGGATGGGGGTTCCTGGAAGAGCCCCAAAGCCCCAGGTGTCCTGGGTGAAGCCCCTTAGCCTCCCTCGCCTGCGGGGTGGGGGCTGTGGTTCCTGTTCCTGCTCCCGTTGGGCGGGCCTGAAACTGCCGGCCAATGGGAAGACATGGACTCTGGCGAGAGACAGAGAGACCGAGCAGCCAGCAGGCCCTGAGGGCTCCAACATTTGCTTAAAGACTTCCCACCCAAGGCCCTGAACTGAGCATCGGGGAAGGGCAGTTTCAGTAACATGACACTAAATGCAGACTTTTTGAAAGATTTTCCCTGCCAGAGTCGTTCTGTGCACGTGCATGGCTGTATGCGCCGCCGGGGACTTTTAGAAGGGCCCAGGGCCCAGAGCCCAGAGCCCGGTGGGGCCTTGCCGGGTGAAGTTTGGGGGCTTGTCCTGGCTGTGAACGTGCTGAGGGGGTTAGGGGGAGGAGAAATGGAGGGTGGGGGGCGCGGGGCATCTGAAGCAACCCGGGGAGAAGGGGAAGCTGGGCACAGGGAAAAGGGCTTTTCTCCCATTCCACGTGCTAGGGGGGCCTTTATGGGCCCTCACTGCAGCTCCCCAAGCTGCCAGCACCTGCTGAGAAAGCCGACTTAGGTGTGCTTATCCTCTCAGCCCTCTGAGAGGCGCACGGATGGGCGCACTGCATGGGGAAGGCCTCTGGTGTCTTAAAGAAGGGGTGGGCGAGGAAGCCAAGACGGGTCACGGCGTGCCACGGAGGTCCCGGGGAGTGGGACCGCAGAACTTGGGTGCCGGCCGCAAAAAGCAGGCCATCTCCCCGTGCCGTCCGAAAGCGGGAACGCTCACATGAGGCTCAGTGCTTGTTGGCACGCAGAGTCGCAGCGTGAGCGCGAAGGGCGATGACGCCGCCGAGGCCACGGACACCCCTCCAGGGCTGGGGCTCCCAGCCCCGCCGGCTCCGGGGAACCGAGCCGAGGCTGCCTCCGGGCCGCACGGGGGCGCTGTGAGCCGGCGGCGGCCGCGGGCGCTGCGTGGTCGCGGCAGGGGGCGGAGGGCGGCCGCGGGGAGGGAGGCGGGAAGAGCGCGGCACTTCCGCTAGCCGCTAGCTCACTGGCTGCTCCCGGAGGCGGCGGCGGCGGGAGCGGAGGGCGAGCGCGGCCCGGGGACTCCATTCCCCGGTCCCCCTCCGCCCCACGCGGCCCGGACCATGGACCCCAGGTGGGGGGCTAGGGCAGCGGCCGGCCCACGTGACCGAGCCCCCGGGCCACGTGACTGCCGCGCCTCGGCTCGGGGGGCCGGGTGGGGTCCCCCGCTGCCGGCCCGCAGAGCGCTGTTCGGAGCCGGCGCGGGTCGGGGCCGCGGCGTGGGCTTGTGCTCCCTGGGGGGCTGCGGGAGTGTCAGGCGGCGGGGCTGGGGACCCTGGCGCCCCGGGAACGTGGGGGTGGCGTGGTGGGGGGAGGGGGCGCCGCCTCTGGCCTGAACAGCCGGCGGGCGCTGGAGGGAACAGAGGAGACCTGTGTGACCGGAGAGGCGGGTCCGCCCCCCGGGAAAGAGGAGGCCCTGCCTGGCTCTCGCCGAACCCCCCGAGAGAGAGGCTCTTTGTCCGGGCTGGGCTGCGGTGGAGGGGGGCGGGGAGGAGACTGGGCCTGTCTCCAGCGTGGCCCCCTCTGCAGGGCCGAGGGAATGAAGAAGCGCGCCCTAACCCTGGTGTCGGCTCTCCCAGCAGGTGGTGGGCCGTGCTGGTGCTGGCCGCGCTCCCCGCCTTGGGCGCAGGTGGGGAGACCCCCGAAGCCCCTCCGGAGTCCTGGACCCAGCTATGGTTCTTCCGCTTTTTGGTGAATGCTGCTGGCTATGCCAGCTTTATGGTACCTGGCTACCTTCTGGTGCAGTACTTCAAGCGGAAGAACTACCTGGAGACAGGTGTGTGAAGAAAGGGTGGGGACATGGCTTGGGCCCAGGTTGTAGGTTGCTGGCCAGCGCTGCACCGGGAGGGGAGGCGGGGAGGCAGGACGGGCTGGTTGCTCTGGGCAAGACAGGTGCTGTGAAGAAGGTTTGGGACCTGACTGTGTGTGCCTTCTTCAGGCAGGGGTCTCTGCTTCCCCCTGGTGAAAGCTTGTGTGTTTGGCAATGAGCCCAAGGCCTCTGATGAGGTTCCCCTGGCTCCGCGGCCGGAGACAGCAGAGACCACCCCCACTTGGCAGGCCCTGAAGCTGCTCTTCTGTGCCTCGGGGCTCCAGGTACGTGGGCAGGGCCTGCTTGCTCTTCTTCCTGGCCGGGTTCCAATGGGCAGGGAGTGTGAAACCAGGTTTTTCACCCTACTGGTCCCGATGGTTGGCTGGTTGGTGGGTTCCCTGCCCCACCTCCTTCCCTTGTCCCTGTGCGCCTTGCCAACACTGCCGCCGTGGCTTTGGGGTATCTAGTACTGAAGACGGGCCTCGTGTAACCTCTTTTTTTTCTGATTTGCCCTGGGCCGCTGCATGTCCTGTGCTGTGAGCCCCCGATGGGAGCCTGGGGGAGCCATGCAGCCTTCCCCCAGCACTGTACTCCAGGAGCGCTAAGATAAGGGACCTGGCCACAGTTGTGGCTTGGGGACCAGCCCCACCCCCCATACGCCGGTGGGACGGCACTGGGAGCGACCGAGCCTCTCCCGCCCTGAATTGGTTCAAAGTATCTAGCTGGGAGACTGCTTTGGGTGGAGTCAGCTTTAACATACCCTTGTACCATCCGTGCGGACAGGAAGTGCCTGGGCGGCCCTAAAGCATTTGTTCCAATGAAGTTTTCCCTGCACACTGGAGCGCAGAGAAGTCTCAAAAGGTGCTGTCCCTTCTGTCGCGTAGCCGTCCCCTGGAAGGGGGCAGCTGAGCCTTGCCTTTGCTTACTGTGTCCTGTCCCCGCCTTCCCCTCCCAGGTGTCCTATCTGACCTGGGGTGTGCTGCAGGAGAGGGTGATGACACGAAGCTATGGGGCCACTGCCACGTCGCCAGGTGAGCGCTTCACGGACTCCCAGTTCCTGGTGCTAATGAACCGTGTGCTGGCACTGATCGTGGCCGGCCTCTACTGCCTCCTGTGCAAGCAGCCCCGGCACGGGGCGCCCATGTACCGGTACGCCTTTGCCAGCTTCTCCAATGTGCTCAGCAGCTGGTGCCAATATGAAGCGCTCAAGTTCGTCAGCTTCCCCACCCAGGTGCTGGCCAAGGCCTCCAAGGTGATCCCGGTCATGCTGATGGGGAAGCTGGTGTCCCGGCGCAGCTATGAACACTGGGAGTACTTGACGGCCGGCCTCATCTCGGTCGGGGTCAGCATGTTCCTGCTGTCCAGCGGGCCTGAGCCCCGCAGCTCCCCGGCCACCACGCTCTCAGGCCTCATCTTGCTGGCAGGCTACATTGCTTTCGACAGCTTCACCTCAAACTGGCAGGATGCCCTGTTTGCCTATAAGATGTCATCGGTGCAGATGATGTTCGGCGTCAACCTCTTCTCCTGCCTCTTCACGGTTGGCTCTCTGCTGCAGCAGGGGGCCCTCCTGGAGGGGACACGCTTCATGGGGCGCCACAGCGAGTTTGCAGCCCACGCCTTGCTGCTGTCGGTGTGCTCAGCCTGCGGCCAGCTCTTCATCTTCTACACCATCGGCCAGTTCGGGGCGGCGGTCTTCACCATCATCATGACCCTGCGCCAGGCCTTTGCCATCCTCCTCTCCTGCCTCCTCTATGGCCACACGGTCACTGTGGTGGGCGGGCTGGGGGTGGCTGTGGTCTTCGCTGCGCTCCTGCTCAGAGTCTACGCCCGGGGGCGACTAAAGCAGAGGGGAAAGAAGGTGGTGCCTGGGGAGGCCCCAGTGCAGCAGGTTTGAGGCAGGAGGGGCCCCGCCCACCACCCAGGCTCTCCTCTACTTGGTGGCACTGGCTCTAGGGCAAAATGTGCAGCTGGCGGGCGGGGAGCCCGAGGCAGACTTCCCCTTGGCCTTAAGTCACCTGTTGACAGCCCTCCTGAGGGGCTTGGGGGGGTGTCGAGCCTACCTGTTGTCACCAGCGCTTCACCTGTGCTTAGCCCCTACATCGGGGACTTCCCTCCCACACCTGCGTTTAACTGTGGGGAAAAGCACAGCACAAGTGTTTGGGGCGCCAAGTGCTGCTTTTCAAGGCGGGTGACAGGGTGCTGAGGGAGCTGGCTCCGTGAGCTAGTGCAGGCTTTGGTACTCTGGAAATGTCGTTTTGCTCTTTATAATTTTATTAAATTGCTGCAGTGGACAAGTCCTGTGTGTCAGGTGACTGAAGGGGTTGGGAGGACAGGGTTGCAGGGTGGGCACCCCCACTACCCCCTTAGCTTTGGGGTGAGCAACACCAGCACAGCCCTCTGTGCTCACAACTGCTGGACACCAAAAGCAGTGCATCCACTTTACAAGGGAGAGCAGAACTGTATAAAACGGCGTCATCTTTATTTTGCATACTTTAATTTCAGAACAAAATAAACAAAAAAAAACCACAATACACAACATCCAACCCCATTGTCAAATTAAGGAGGGGATGGGGCTTGAGGCCTTTGTTTCCTGCCATAAGACACAGGACAGGAGAGAGACCACTAGACATCAGCAGGGGAGCCACGGGGACACTATACAGAGGGCAGGAGTTTCCGAGGAGTTCCTAGTCTACTTCTTCCATGCGGGAGGCGTCCTCATCTCCCTCGAGAGGGGGGATCTCCTCCGGAACAGCTGCGCTGGGTTCCTCTGCTGCCACCTCATCCTCATCAATGCCTAGGAAACAGAAAATAGGAGGTTCCAACCACACAGCACGGAGGGAGGGAAGGGTGTCCCCACCCGGGACCCAGGCACTGCTCACTCCATACCTAGGCCTAGCTTGATCATGCGATAGATGCGGTTGGAGTGGGTCTGGGGATCCTCCAGGGAGAAGCCGGAGGACAGCAGCGCAGTTTCAAAGAGCAGCACCACCAGATCCTTGACTGCCTTGTCGTTCTTATCCGCCTCGGCCTTCTGCCTCAGCGTCTCCACGATGGGGTGGTCGGGATTGATCTCCAGGTGCTTCTTGGCCATCATGTAGCCCATGGTAGAGTTGTCTCGAAGTGCCTGGGCCTTCATGATCCGCTCCATGTTGGCTGTCCAGCCGTAGGTGCTGGTCACGATGCAGCAGGGCGAAGACACGAGCCTATTGGAGATTGTCACCTGCAAACAGCCAGCAAACCTCAGGTGTGTGTGGAGGTCAGCCTTACATCTTTGCCAAGCCTTAGAGACAGCTCACACCTAACTCCTGAATAAAACCACTCACTGCAGGGCCACTGGCATCACCAGCTGCTCCGCTTCAGAGCCAGCTCCCTACGAATGTGCCTAGGAAGATGGCCCAAGAGCTCCGGCCCCTGCCACCTCCCAGGGAGACCTGGAGTTCCAGGCTCCTTGGCCTGGCTTACCCCAAGCCATTGTGCCCTCTCCAACCCTGCCCTTGAATCTTGACACACACAGCAAGCACGCAAAGCTGCACCTCCAAAGGAGTGCGGAACACCTGAGCCCCAGGTGCTCACCTTCTCAACCTTCTTATCCAGGATCTCCTTCATGAGCTTGCAGAGGTTCTCAAACTTTGCCTTGCTCTCCTCCATCTTCTTCTTCTCCTCCTCGTCCTCAGGCAGCTCCAGGCCCTCTTTGGTCACAGACACCAAGCTCTTCCCGTCGAACTCCTTGAGTTGCTGCACGCAGTACTCGTCGATCGGCTCTGTCATGTACACCACCTCGAAGCCCCGCTTCCGCACGCGCTCCACGAAAGCCGAGTTGGCCACCTGCTCTTTGCTCTCCCCTGCAAGGTCATTCAATGGGACTCAGACACGAATGCCCCTGCCCTGCCCAGCCCCTGCCCGCCTCAGACCCAGACGCGCACGCACCAGTGATGTAGTAGATGGACTTCTGTGTCTCCTTCATGCGAGAGACGTACTCAGACAGCGAAGTCATCTCGTCTCCAGACTGGGAGGTGTGGTAGCGCAGCAGCTCAGAGAGGCGGCGCCGGTTGGTGGAGTCCTCGTGGATGCCAAGCTTTAAGGGCGGGAAGAGAAACCACCATCAGCTGGGCTAGAACTTTGAACGACCCACTTACCACGTACCCAAACGTGCCCCAAGGGAGAAAGCCACTCGCTCCTCACCTTCAAGTTCTTGGAGAAGGCCTCATAGAACTTCTTGTAGTTCTCCTTGTCTTCCGCCAGCTCGGAGAAGAGCTCGAGGCACTTCTTCACGATGTTCTTGCGGATGACTTTCAAGATCTTGCTCTGCTGCAGCATTTCGCGGGAGATGTTCAAGGGCAGGTCTTCGGAGTCGACCACGCCACGGATGAAGTCTGCAACCAGGCAGTGCGGCAGCTTGGTCAAGACCAGCCCAGACTGGACAGAGCCACCCGGATGCGCACACGAGGTCCGGCTTTCTCCCTGGACCACTATCTGGGATGAAGCCTGCAGCCCCCTCCAACGCCACCGGGCCAAGGCCATACTCACTGAGATACTCTGGGATCAGCTCATCACAGCTGTCCATGATGAACACACGGCGGACGTACAGCTTAATGTTGTTCTTCTTCTTCTTGTTCTCAAAGAGGTCAAAGGGAGCTCGGCGAGGGATGAAAAGCAAAGCCCTGAATTCCAGCTGACCTTCCACGGAGAAGTGCTGCGACAGGAGACCCAAGGTAAGCCAGCAGGACGCGCCAGGCCCAGGGTGCCCTTCAGTCCCAACTAGACTCCAACCTGGAATTATCGTCCCCCAAGCACTTGCGACATGATTCCTAATGCCCTAAACACACCTACACTGGTCCCAGCTGCATAAAATCCTGAACTTCCACCAGGAGAGAAAGCCAGGTCCTCGGGCAGGGCCATCAGCGATGCTCCCGGTTCTCAGCTGGGCTACCCCCTGCCTCTCCACCCCGGCCCACTCCCAAGGCCTCTCACCTTGACTGCCAAGTGGTCCTCCCAGTCATTGGTGAGGCTCTTGTAGAACTCGCCGTACTCCTCCTGGGTGATGTCATCAGGGTTTCTGGTCCAGATGGGCTTGGTCTTGTTCAGTTCTTCCTGATCGATGTACTTCTCCTTGATCTTCTTGGTTTTCTTTTTCTTGTCCTTGCCGCTGTCATCTTCCTCATCGGAGCCCACATCTTCGATCTTGGGCTTCTCATCGTCCTCCTTATCTTCCTCCTCCTTTTTCTCTTCCCCTTTTTCTTCCTCTGCTTCATCATCACTGATTTCCTTTTCTCTTTCCTTCTCCAACTAAAGCACCCAGAAACACTCGTCAGTTTTGAGCACCGACCCTCAGGGCAAGCAAATGGCCCAGCCCACCAGAAGCACAGGCAGGCTGCCTCCGTGGGAAGCATACTCACGTAGAGGGTGATGGGGTAGCCTATGAACTGCGAGTGCTTCTTCACCACCTCCTTGACCCGCCTCTCCTCCAGGTACTCAGTCTGGTCCTCCTTGAGATGCAGGATCACCTTGGTGCCTCGGCCAATAGGCTCCCCTGCAGACCAGGAGGGCAGGCGGTGAGCGAGCTGCCCCAGGACCGCCTGCTGCACACTCGCCCTGTGAAGCAGCGCCTCCCGGCCACTCACCGTGGTCGGCGCGCACGGTGAAGGAGCCCCCAGCAGAAGACTCCCAGGCATACTGCTCGTCATCGTTGTGCTTTGTGATCACGACCACCTTCTCGGCCACCAGGTAGGCAGAATAGAAACCGACGCCGAACTGCCCGATCATGGAGATGTCGGCACCAGCCTGCAGAGAAGCGGGAACGGTCAGACTCGTGTCCTGCAGAGAACAGAGGCCCGGCCGCACGTCGAGGGCTGGCTGCCACCTACCTGCAGAGCCTCCATGAAGGCTTTAGTCCCCGACTTGGCGATGGTCCCCAAGTTGTTGATGAGATCGGCCTTGGTCATGCCAATGCCGGTGTCCACCAGCGTCAGCGTGCGGTCCTGGGGGCTCGGGATGATGTCGATCTTCAGCTCTTTGCCGCTGTCCAGCTTGGAGGGGTCCGTCAGGCTCTCATAGCGGATCTTGTCCAGGGCCTGCAAGGCAGCACCAACAGCGGATTTCTTAGCTATCTCTTCAGCGTTAGGAACCTCTTGGATTGCTACTCTCACGCTGTAACTCTGACTGCCCCATCATCCTACACGAACTGTGAACTCTTAGAGTGAGTAATAAACGTGCCATTTAATGGTAACAGAAAATTGCGTCCTTGAAATACCCCTGGAAGTGAGAACCTTGGGCCTCACTGGACTAGGAGCCGCGTGGTCACACTGGCCCGCTCGTCCAGGGAGCACCCGGACAAACCCCTTCAATAGCAATCAGTTTTCCCCCTTCGGGAGGAGCCCAGCCAGCCATGAAACACGAAGGAACTCACATCAGACGCGTTGGAGATCAGCTCCCGCAGGAAGATTTCCTTGTTGGAGTAGAAGGTGTTGATGATGAGAGACATGAGTTGGGCAATTTCCGCCTGGAAGGCGAAAGTCTCCACCTCCTCCTCTCCATGGTGCACTTCCTCGGGCATCTGGAACAGGAGGGTCAAGAATCAGGAAGGTAGCGGCCCCAGAACTGACGCTTCTGAAATTCAGATGGTGTTTAAACTGCTTTGGGCGGGGTTACTGAAGACACGCCCTTTCTTAAAACCTGTGGGGTGAATACTAACAACCACCGAGTCAGGTCAAGAGCAAAGCCCTCCTCAACCAGACAAGCAGGTAGCATGGAACAGGGGTGACCAGCAGCCGCTCACCACGCTGGTCCCAACCCAGACAAGGGACTCCCGCCCCACGTTCAAACGCCAGCATCACTGACCACACGTCTCTTTGATGTGGGCGCTGGTTTTATTCTCAAACTGCTCGCCCGTAGGCAGCTCTTCTACCCCTGTAGTGTGGATGCGCCCAAGGCCCGATCGCAGCCCCACGCGGCAGGGCACACTGACACCCGAGAAACAGCGGTAACCGGCTCGCGGCGCAGTCCACGCGGGACAAAGAACAGAGCAGGCGAAGGCTGCCCCGTGACGCCCCAGCACCTGCTCGCACCCAAGTAAAATGGTGCCCGGGGCCGCGGACCGACCCTCGTCACTGCCGGACATGCGTCGGCCGCAACCCCGCGAGAAGGGGGCGCCACAGCGCGCCTCGCCATCGCCCCAGCATCCGGGCACTGGGGCGGAGCATCGGGCTCCAGAAGCTTCGAGAACAATCTCCGCGCTCGGGGAGGGGCGGGGGAGGGAGCCTATGAATCTTCCAGAGCCTGTCCCCTCCCACTCGAGGGCTGCGGAAAAGACCTGCCACACGCCAAATGCGTTTCTGCCCGCGGCGGGTCCCGCACGGACCTCGAGGGCCGAGCAGCAGCGGCAACCCAGGCGCGCAGTGCTGAGTCACCCGCGCGCAGACCCGGCCGCCTCGCGGCCCTGCGGCCCCCGTAGCCGCGTCCGGAAGTGGAGGGGCAAACATGGCAGCGCCCCGGGCCGGCGCGGCCACCACGTGCAGCCGGCCCCCGCCGCGGCCCCGCGCCGCCGGCCCGGCACGCCGGTGCAGGCCGACCGGACGCTGGAAAGCCTCCACGCACCACCCCCGCAGCCCGAGCGCGCGGGGACCCACGGGCCGCCCCGCACCGCGGCGTCTGGCCCCCGAGCTGCGCAGCGACAGCGCCCGCGGGGGAACGGCCTGCAGGGACGCGGCTGCCTTACCTTGAAGGGAAAGGGCTGCGAGCACGAGAGAGCACGGAGGGCCCGGACTGCCAACCGCACACGGCACGAGGCAGCGCGGGGGTGACTCAAGAGAGCTCTTGGGAGCCCCCAGCCGGCCTATATAAGGCGAAGCACAGCCCAGCCGCCTCCCCCGGATCCCTCCGCCTTAAAGGCGGACGCCCGCGAGCCCCGCACCTGCCGGCGCCCGCCCACCTTGACGTCATGGTCCGGAATAGGGGGCGGGCGGGGAAGAGCCAGAGCCGCCAGCCTCGGTGTGGGCTCGTGAGCTCCTGTTCTCTGCACGGCCAGGGCGTGACCCCTGCCACGATTAGGGACTGAGAGTGCTCATATGCCTCAACAGTGGATCTGCGAGCGAGGACCCCACCGGCTCCCCCAAAAGCCCTCCCACAACCAGGAGGCCGAGCCGACGGGGACTTGAAGCGAGCAGAGGTAGTCACTCCCACCCAGTCTTCTAACTAGGACCTGCCACATATATCCCCCCTCCTCCCGGCGAACGGCCCAGCTGCCTGCAGCCCCCTGGGGCGGGGGAGGGGCGCCGGCCCGGGAGGGAGGGGACTCTTTGCCGGCGTGCGGCGGAAGGAGCGGCGGCAGCGGTGCTGCGGCCACTTCCAGCAGTTTCCAGGCCAGTCTCGGCGGCCCCGCCCCCGCCGCCGCCTCCCCTCGAGGCTCCTCCTCTCGCGCTGCGGCCCGGGCCGTGCCGGTACTGCAGCTCGGGCCGACCCCTGGGCGGAGCGGGTGGGCTGCCGCTGCTCGGCCCTGCTACCCGCCTCGCTCGCCCCCGGAGCGCGGCACTGCCCCGCGGCTGAGGGGCACCTGGCCCTCCGCCTCTCCCGCCGGCCGCACACCTCGGGCAGCGGAAATGTTTTTCGGGCGCCTCCATCCAAGCCGAGACTGGGGGTGCCCATCCCTTCCCGAGCCTTCGTGGCAGCCCCCCAATCCCTAAACACTGGTTGAGGCGCCCTGCTTACAGGGTCACCTCAAGCTATTTCCCAAGCTGGTTTCGGATTTTACGCCCTCGTTCGCGTCTCTAGCTGCGGGAGCAGGGGGAGGGGAGGGTCTCCAGGGACCCCTGCAGGTGGTCGCCTGCCCCGTGGGAACCAAGTTCCTTTGCGACCCTCGGCCATGCGGCAGCCCAGGGAGCCGCGGGTCGCGCCCGCCTGGCCCAGTTTGGACACTTTGCCTGCCTTCCGGCTGCCGGCGGACCTGCCTTTCCCAAGGGTCCCCTGAAAGTCTGCTGGACCCGCGTCCTTCCCAGGAGACCCTGGCCACGCCCTGCTCCGTGCTCCCCAGCCGGCCAGCCCCGGCACCCGGTTCCCCCTCCTTAACCGCTTTGGCCGCATGCTGGCTTCCAGAGAACAAAGGAGGACCCTTCTTTTCTTTGCGCTGTCCACGTGGTCGTCCCGGCCGTCACTGGGCCAAGGGTCTCTCTCCATGTCCTTGTCCCTTTCACCGCGGTCTGTGAGAAGCCTGTGGCTGGGGGAATTGAATGGGGTGGGGGAGGCGTCGGGTCCTGCCCGGAAGGCCTCAGGGTGCTAGGTTCTAACGCTACCTATTTTTTTTTTTAAGATTTTATTTATTTATTTGAGAGGTAAAGTTACAGAGAGAGACAGAGATAGAGAGAGGTCTTCTATCCAGCGGTTCACTCCCCAGTTGGTTGCAACGGCCAGAGCTGAGCCCATCAGGAGCCAGGAGCTTCCTCCGGGTCTCTCTCACAGGCGCAGGGGCCCAAGCACTGGACCATCTTCCACTCTACCTCTCAAATAAGTAAACAAAAAATCTTAACAAACAAACAAAAAAAGACACCAGGAGCAGGGCTGGCACTGCTGTGGCGGGCGAAGCCCGGGCCTGCAACCCGGGATCCAGCTCCTTGTTTATGGCCTGGAAAAGCAGAAGATGGCCCAAGTGCTTGGGCCCCTGCACCCACGTGGAACCCGGAGGGAGTTCCTGGCTCCTGGCTTCAGATTGGCTCAGCTCTAGCCATTCCAGCTAATTGGGGAGTGAACCAGTGGATGGAAGACCTCTCCCTCTGCCTCCATGGAACTCCACCTTTCAAATAAGTTAAACAAATCTGCATGGTTTCTCATCTAGCCCTCCCTCTCTGACTGCAGGGGACCTGGCTAATGATAACTCTGTTCCCAGTGCCCAGAGGCTTCCTGAGCCCCACCCCCCACCCTGCAGTGAGCCCCCAGAAGTGAGTCTGCAGGGCCCAGGAACAGGACAGTGCAGGTCCCAGAGTCCATCAGCTCACAGCTGACACCCCTGCTCCAGCGCTGGAGTGGGGGTCCGCTCTCCACATCTCAGGGAGCAGACCAGAAACCACCCCTGTGGATGGATGGACTTCCCTGAGCTGGACCCCAGCAGGGCCAGGACCGGAGACATCCCGGAGGCTCCCTGAGGACGTCTTTTTAATTTAAATCTCAGAATCCAGCCTCTCTCCCAGGAAGCCCTGCAGGAGACGGCTGCCTGAGTCCAGGAGCTTCATCCCTTCCCTTCACTGATGCGTCCCCTCCCCTCCCCCGACCCTGGGAGCCTTGTACAGCCAGGCCAGGGAGCCCCCAACCCACTGAGGACTGTGAGAGGGTCCCATGTTACCCTGGGGAGGGGGACAACTGCAGGCCCCAGCCAGCCAGGCCACAGCACAGGACAACTCCCAGGAAAGGGAAAGACAAGGGGACCATAGCACAGGAATCGCTGAGGGGGCCTGCAAAAAGGCGTTAGGGCACAGAGGGCTGCCCATGCCCTGCTCCCGAGCTCTGACCTGAAGGGTGAGGGCTGGTAAAGGCAGGCACAAGACCCGCTCAGTCTCCAGGAGCCTTTTTCCCGGCAACACTTGCAACCACTGCTGTTCCCAAGGCCCGCTTTATTCCACGTCAGGCCTCAGAAGCGCTACCCAGGGCCATGTGGTTACTGCAGCAGTTAAGTGCTGCCTCGGATTCCTGCTTCCTGGATAGGAGGATATATAAAGTGCTTTGAGTACTACAAATGGAATAAAGGAAAAATACCTTAAAAAATAAAGAGGCAGGGGCGGGTGCTGTGGCATAGCAGGTAAAGCCACTGCCTGCAGTGCCGGCATCCATTTGGGTGCCGGTTCAAGTCCCAGCTGCTCCACTTCCCATCCAGCTCTCTGCTATGGCCTAGGAAAGCAGAGGCTGCCCCCAAGTCCTTGGGCCCCTGCACCCACGTGCAAGACCCGGAAGAAGTTCCTGGCTCCTGGCTTCAGATTGGCACAGCTCCAGTCATTTCGGCCAACTGGGGAGTGAACCAACGGATGGAAGACTCTCTCTGCCTCTCCTCCTCTTCTGTGTAACTCTGACTTTCAAATAAATAAATAAATATTTAAAAAATAAAGTAAGAGCTCCTGCAATAAAAAATAAATAAAAAAGGGGCCGGCATTATGGCGCAGCAGAGCAGGTTAAGCTGCTGTTTATGTTGCCAGCATCCTGTATCAGTGTGTCAGTCTGTCTCTCCCTCTCTCTGCAACTCTTTCAAGTAATTAAATTAAAAAAAAAAAAAAGCAAAAGAGAGATAAGTTTAAAAAAATAAAGAGGTCTTCCATCTGTTGGTTCACTCCCCAAATGGTTGCAATGGCTGAGTCTGGGCCAGGCTGGGCCTCCAGGCCTCCCACGTGGGTGCAGGGGCCCAAGCACTGGCTTCATCTGCTGCTGCTTCCCCAGGTGCACCAGCAGGGAGCTGGATGGAAACCGGCGCAGCCAGGACTTAAACCAGCACTTACACGGCATGCTGGTATCACCGGCAGCAGCCAAAAGATAGTATTTTGACATGTGAAAGTTATATGAAGTTTTAATGTTGGTGGCCATAAAGCTTTAGGGAAACGAGCCACACTCATTTGCTTCCATGGCATCTTGCTGTAGCAGCAGAGTGGACAATGGTGAGTAGACTAGATAGCTTGCGAGCCCTGAAATACTTACTCTCTTACCTCTTATAGAAAACAGTCCTGTGGACGCTGTGGTGTAGCACCTGCAGCGCTGGTTCAAGTCCTGGCTGCTCCTCTTCCATCCAGCTCTCTGCTAGGGCCTGGGAAAGCAGTGGAAGATGGCCCAAGTCCTTGGGCCCCTGCACCCCTGTGGGAGACCTGGAAGAAGCTTCTGCCTCCTGGCTTCACACTGCTCCAGTTCCAGGTGTCGCGACCATTTGGGGAGTGAACCAGTGGATGGAAGACCTCTCTCTCTCTCTCCGCCTCTGCCTCTCCCTCTCTAATTCTGTCCTTCAAGTAAAACAAATAAATCTTTAAAAAAATAAATAAATAAAAGAAAGGAAAGGAAAAAGAAGAAAACAGCCCTGCACTAGACAAAGCTAAGTCTCAGTTGGAGCGCAGAGACTCTGCCCAGGGAATACTGTGCGAGGGCGTCACAGAGGCTGCTGAGGGGTGCGAGATAAAGCTCAACAGACAGAAAACACCTGGAGCACCAGGGCCTCGGACTGTATCCACAGGAGGGCAGCCGTGGAGCCTGAGCCTGGAACAAGCCACCTGCCAACCTCGTGCCCATCCGCTGTGTCCTGTGACTTCCCGGGCCTTCCCACTCCCATGGGGCTTACATCTCCGAATTCCACGGGGACTGTGTCCCGTGCCAAGGAGCCTGGCCTTCAGATAGACCGGGCCATTTACACAGTGTGGGCCCTGCTGCTTTGCCTCTGCTTTCATATTTACATTTTTATACATTTATTTCTCTCTCTCTCTCTCTTTTTTTTTTTTTTTTGACAGAGTGGATAGTGAGAGAGAGAGACAGAGAGAGAGAGACAGACAGACAGAAAGAAAGGTCTTCCTTTTTGCCGTTGGTTCACTCTCCAATGGCCACTGTGGCCGGCATACCACGCTGATCCGAAGGCAGGAGCCAGGTGCTTCTCCTGGTCTCCCATGGGGTGCAGGGCCCAAGCATTTGGGCCATCCTCCACTGCACTCCCGGGCCACAGCAGAGAGCTGGCCTGGAAGAGGGGCAACCGGGACAGGATCCGGCACCCCGACTGGGACTAGAACCCGGTGTGCTGGCGCTGCAGGCGGAGGATTAGCCTATTGAGCCGTGGCGTCGGCCTATAGATTTATTTATTCAAAAGGCAGAGTTACAGAGAGAGAGGTCTTCGTCTGTTGGTTCACTCCCTAGATGACCACAGTGGCCAGACTGGGCCAAGCCAGGAGCTTCATCTGGGTCTTCCATGTGGGTGCAGGTACCCAAGCATTTGGGCCATCCTCTGCTGCTCTCCGAGGCCATATTAGCAGAGAGCTGGGTCAGAAGCAAAGCAGCCAGGACTCTTAGCTGGCCCCCACCTGGGAGCTGATGCTACAGGCGGCAGCTTAACCCACTACGCCACAACACCTGCCTCATATGTCAAATTTTTTAAAATTTATTTTGTTTAAGATGGAGAAAGAGGGGGTGGGGAGGGAGGGAGGGAGAGAGAGAGATTTTCCATTCACTGGTTCACTCCCCAAATACCTGCAACAGCTTGGGTTGAGCCAGGCTGAAGCCAGGACCCAGGAACTCAATCTGTGTCTCCCACATGACAGACAGGGACTCAATCACTTGATCTTGCATCTGCCACTTCCCAGGGTGTGCGTTAACAGGATCCGAGGCAGAGTAGGGACTCAAACCCAGGCACTCTGATACGGGACGCTCACATCTCAAGCAGTGCCTTAACCATCATGCCAGATTCTTGCTGCCTAGACTTTGTAGCACAAGACTGAAATGATTTTTAAGTACTTTTCTTTTTTTATTTGAAAGGTACAATGACAGAAAGAGAGAGAGTTATCTTCCATCTACTGGTTCATCCACCAGATGGCCACAATGGCCAGGGCTGGGCCAGGCAGAAACCAGGAGCAAGGAATTTCACCCAAGTCTCCCACATGGCTGGCGGGGGCCCAAGCACTTGGGCCATCTTCTGCTGCTTTCCCAGGCGCATTAGCAGGGAGCTGGATGGGAAGTGGAACAGCCGGGATTCAAACAGGAGCCCACATGGGATGCCAGCAACACAGCCAGTGGCTTTATCTGTTGTGCTACTGCACCAGCCCCTATTTATCTAATTTTTAAAAATTTGCTTATTTATTTGAAAAGCTGAGAGACAGGGAAAGAGGGAGGGAGGGAGGAAGAGGAAGAGAGAGAGAGAGAGAGAGAGAGAGAGGGAGATCCTCCACCTGCTGGTTAATTCCTCAAATGCTTGCAACAGCCAGGGCTAGGACAGGCCAGAGCCAGGAGCTGGGAATTCCGTCCTGGAATTTCCCCATGGATGTCAGGGAAACAGGACTTGGGCCATCCTCTGCTTCTCAGGTGCATTAGCAGGAAGCCGGATCAGAAGCGTGGTGTAGCAAGGACTTGAACCAGGCACTTCTTAGCTGGGATGTGGACCCAAGAAGGGGCTTAACCCACTGTGCCCCAACACCTATCCCTGTATCTTTTAATTAATTTATTTGAGGGCAGAGAGACAGATAAAGAGAGAGCATTCACTTCTGCTGATTCATTTCCCACATGCTCACCAAGGCAGGCCCAGAGTGCCACACTGAAACCAGGAGCTGGGAAGTGATCCAGGCCTCTCACCTGGTGTGTCAGGGAGCCAACCACTTGAGCCACCACCTGCTGCCTCCCACTGGCACCAGGCACTCCGGGAAGCTGGCATCTACTATAGCAAATGCCTATCCCATGGGTACCATTGAACTGCTCTTTTGTATAAAGTATGTCTTCTTTTTCATTCCTGAAATTGTCTTTCATGTCATTCTTTTAAAAAATGTATTTGAAGGCCGGCGCCGCGGCTCACTAGGCTAATCCTCCGCCTAGCGGCGCCGGCACACCGGGTTCTAGTCCCGGTCGGGGCGCCGGATTCTGTCCCGGTTGCCCTTCTTCCAGGCCAGCCCTCTGCTGTGGCCAGGGAGTGCAGTGGAGGATGGCCCAGGTGCTTGGGCCCTGCACCCCATGGGAGACCAGGAAAAGCACCTGGCTCCTGGCTCCTGCCATTGGATCAGCGAGGTGTGCCGGCCGCAGCGCGCTGGCCGCGGCGGCCATTGGAGGAGGGTGAACCAACGGCAAAGGAAGACCTTTCTCTCTGTCTCTCTCTCTCACTGTCCACTCTGCCTGTCCAAAAAAAAAAAAAAAAAAAAAAAAATGTATTTGAAAGGCAGAGTGACAAAAAGAGAGAGGGAGGGAGGTATTTTCCAGCCATTGGCTCATTCCCCAAATGGCCTCAATGGCCAGAGCTGAGCCGATCCAAAGTCAGGAGCCAGGGGCCTCCTCCAGGTCTCACATGTGGGTGCAGGGGCCCAAGCACTTGGGCCATCCTCTGCTGCTTTCCCAGGCCACAGCAGGGAACTGGAACAGAAGAGCAGCAGCGGGGACTAGAACCGGTGCCCATATGAGATGCCAGTGCTGCAGGCAGAGGCCCTAGCCCACTACACCACAGCATCAGCCCCTGCTGTGAGTCTTTACAAGATGGTCTGTGAACACAGTCTCTCTCCAGAGGTCGGAGGTCAGAGAGCTGTAGGCCGAGGAGATGGCACCACAAGTTGCCCAGGGTGGCCATGCAGCCACTGGCTGAGGTGTGGCATTCGCCAGTGCCAGCCAGCAGCAGCAGCTTCTTGGGGACAGGGGCCGAGCCGATGCCAGTGCCCCTGGGAGCGGGACTGAGGCAGCAGCACAGAGCCACAGGGTCCTGTCACCTTGCAAGGCACGGCGTGGGGTTTGTAGATCTTGTTCCACCAGCAGCCTCTCCGCCCACGCTGGGCAAGGACAACAGCCCCTCGCATGGCGGTGGCCACCTCCTTGGAGCACGTCACTCTCAGGCTGACCTGGCCACTGGAGTCCCCTGACAACAAATGCCTGGAGCCTGCTCCGTTGGTTGGCCCGCACCTGCTGCTACACTGGCCAGGTCTTCAAAACCACAGCCTCGCGGGCCGCCCCCAGGAGGAAGCCAGCGACCTGAGAGTCCTCGACTAGCACGGAGAAGAGACGTCTCCTGTGGGGACTTGAGCTTCCTGTCCTTGGCCAGGCAGCCCAGCTTGGTGACAGGGAGCCACTCCTTGTCCTCGGCCTCACCAGCCCCGACCCCAGCCGTGACAGCAGCCCCAGATGCCTCCGTGGCCTCCCATTCCGGGGCCCTCCTGCTGCACCTGCATCACCTGCCATTCGGTGTTCTCTCCCAGAACCTGCTTGTGGGTGATCTTAACCTCAACACTTGGCACATCCAGTCTCAGCCTCTGCCCCTTCCCCACATAAGGATTTAAGGCTCCAAATTTCTTCAGGACAGGCAGGCACGGTCCCTGACCCAAGATGGCTTAATGTAATTTTTTTTTTTTTTTTTTTGACAGGCAGAGTGGACAGTGAGTGAGAGAGAGAGAGAGAAAGGTCTTCCTTTGCCGTTGGTTCACCCTCCAATGGCCGCCGTGGCTGGCGCACCACACTGATCTGAAGCCAGGAGCCTGATGCTTCTCCTGGTCTCCCATGGGGTGCAGGGCCCGAGCACTTGGGCCATCCTCCACTGCACTCCCTGGCCACAGCAGAGAGCTGGCCTGGAAGAGGGGCAACCGGGACAGAATCCAGCGCCCCAACCGGGACTAGAACCCAGTGTGCCGGCGCTGCAAGGCGGAGGATTAACCTAGTGAGCCGCAGCGCCGACCTTAACGTAATATTTTTTGACCTTACGACGATGTGAAAACGGTTTTCACAGAAAGTGTACTTCAAAAACAATTTTTAAAGCTCATGTTTCTTGTTTATAATACATCATCAAAAAAAATGTTTTTAAAGACTTATTCATGGGGCCGGCGCTGTGGTGCAGCAGGTTAACGCCCTGGCCTGAAGCACCAGCATCCCATATGGACACGGGTTCTAGTCCCGGCTGCTCCTCTTCCAATCCAGCTCTCTGCTATGGTCTGGGAAGGCAGAAGATGGCCCAAGTCCTTGGGCCCCTGCACCCATGTGGGAGACCTGGAAGAAGCTCCTGGCTCCTGGTTTCGGGTCGGCGCAGCTCTGGCCGTTGCGGCCACCGGGGGAGTGAACCAGCAGATGGAAATGGAAAGACCTCTTTCTCTGTCTCTATCCCTCTCTGTAACTCTGTCTTTATTAAAAAAAAAAAAAAAAAGACATTCATTTGGGGCTGGCACTGTGGCACAGTGGGTTAAGCTACTAGCTGCCTCGCCGCCATCCCATATGGGCACTCATCCCATATGAATCCAGCTGCTCCGCTTCTGATCCAGCTCCCCGCTCCTGTGCCTGGGAAAGCAGCGGAAGATGGCCCAAGTGTCACAGTGCCCGCCCCTGTATTTCAGATTCTGAATTTTGACCTTTCCCAGGTGGGCCACACGTGGTAAGATCCTCTCCCTCGTGGTGCCAAGAGCCGCAGCTCCCAGCCAGTCTGTGACCATGTGGGAAACATCACACGCCCTCCCATGTGCTGTGTTGCTCAGCTGAGCCACTGGGCAGGTTCAGTGTGTTAAATGCACTTTCTTCTTAACGATGGGCTGAACAGGAAGTAACCTTGTTGTAAATCAAGGAGCACCTGTGCTATGTTGGCTACATTCCACAAATTTCAACTTATAGTTTGTTTGATTTTTTTTTAAGATTTATTTACTTGAAAGACAGAGTTACAGAGGGGGAAGGAAGGAGGAAGGGAGGGAGGGAGGGAGAGAGTCTTCCATCCACAGGCTCACTCCACAAGTGGCTGCAAGGGCTGGAGCTGGGCCCATCTGAAACCAGGAGCCTGGAGCCTCTCCGGGTCTCCCACATGGGTGCAGGGGCCCAAGGTCCTGGGCCATCTTCTACTGCTTTCCCAGGCCATAGCAGAGAACTGGAGCAGGGACTGACGCTGTGGCGTAGCGGGTGAAGCTGTCGCCTGCAGTGCCGGCATCCTATATGGCTGCCAGTTTGAGTCCTGGCTGCTCCACTTCCCATCCAGCTCTCTGCTTTGGCCTGGGATAGCAGTAGAAGGTGGCTGTGGGGAGCAACTCAGACTAGACTGTTACTTGAATTAAGACTTATTCTATGCATCTGCTCTCCCACAATATGGCGCTCGGAGAGGAGCAAACAGCTTCTACACAGCTGCCTCCAGTTCAACCAATAAACAGCAGGACCTGCTCCTGATTGGAGGAGAGCAGCGTACTCTGCATGTGGGTAGCAGAGTTGGGATTGGTGGAAGAGGACTATAAAGGAGAGAGACAACATGCACCAGGAACATTTATCTGAAGGAACACCTGTGCAGCCCCCGAGAGAGCCGGCTGGCGGTGTGCCGCTCCCCCGCGGAAGTGGGGAAAGTGGCAGGGGGAACCGCCCTTCCACGGAGGTGGAAGGGTCGGTAGCCAACCCGGGAAGAACCAGCAGCAAACCCGGGAAGGGCTGAGCAGACAAAAGAACAGCGCAGGGTCCTGTGTCGTTCCTCCACGAAGAGGGGGAGCGACATAATGGTGCCGTGACTCGGATATGAAGCCTAGGCAGGGTTTAGTGTTGTTCCTCCATGAAGAGGGGGAGCGACAGGTGGCCCAAGTCCTTGGGCCCCTGCACCCACATGGGAGACCCAGAAAACTCCTGGCTTCGTATCAGCACAGCTCCAGCCATTGTGGTCAACTGGAGAGTGAACCAGTGGATAGAAGACCTCTCTTTCTCTCTCTCTGCCTCTCCTCTCTGTGTAACTCTGACTTTCATATAAATAAATAAATATTAAAAAAAAAAAAAGTGGCGCAGCCGGGTCTTAAACCGGTGCCCACATGGGATGCCAGCACTGCAGGTGGTGGCTTTAACTGCTATGCCACAGCACCAGCCCCAACTTATAGTATTTTTATTATAATTCAGTTTTAAGGATTTTCTGATTTCCCTGAAGGTATCTCTTTTGATCAATTTAAAAGTGTTTTACTCTTTCTTTCTTTCTTCCTTTCTTTTTTAAGATCTCATTTTATTTATTTGGAAGGCTGAGCAACAAGACAGAGGGAGAGACATAGAAAGATCTTTCAGACACTGATTCACTCCCCAAATGGCTGCAACAGCCAGGGTTGGACCAGGCTGAAATCGGAAACCAGGAGCTCATTCTGGGTCTCCCATGTGGGTGCAGGGGCCCAAGGACTTGGGCCATCTTCTGCTGCTTTTCCCAAGTGCATTAAGAGGGAGCTGGATCAGATGTGGAGCAGCCGGGACTCGAACCGGTGCCCATATGGGATGCAGCTTAACCCACTGCCTTGCCGCGCCAGCCCCTGTCCCTGTGTTTTTGTTTTGGTTTGGTTTTTGTACTTGAAAATTTGTAATTTAGAATGTGGTTAATATCTGCAAATGCTCCATGTGTCCCTGAGCAAAAATCCGTGTCCTCCAGCTGTTGAATTAAATAAAGCGATGCTGTCAAGCGAACACACCCGTGTGCTGGCGACACCGGCCATAGCTGGGAGGAAGGGAGGTGGGAAAGCTGGGGAGGAGCGGAGCGAAGAGCCTCCTCTGAGGCAGAGCGATGGAGATGGGGGCCGCGGGGCAGAGACCCACCGCGGGAGGAGGGGTGGGCACTGAGGAGGGACGGCCAGCAGGCAGGCAGAGGGATGTGCGGGAGGCCAACCTGCAGCTGCAGATCCAGGCACCATCAAGCTGCCGGCTGCAGTCACGGGCAAGGTCAAAATCACTCAGGGATGTGGTGAGAGGGCGAGAGCCACTCCCCAAGTGCAGGAACCTACTCTATTAATACGCCTCTGACTGCGTGTCGCCTGGCCCAGGCCAGCCATGGCACCAGCGGCCTGACGGTGTGACTCAGTCTTTCCTTGCCACTGCTGGCGCAGTCTCAAATGTCTGTCCTCCTCCACCATCACCCGCACTAGGCACCCCTTTCCGTCTGTGGCAGGGCCGTGTGGTGTTCTGGGCCTCCCTTGACTACCAAGGTAAAACCGGACCCCACACTGGTTCAGCCCAGAGCGAGTTACAGTCAGGGGGAGGTGCGGGAACAGGTGGCACCACAAACAAGCCTGCCCTACTCAACTGTTCTGCCTGCCGCCTGGCCTGTCCAGGTACAAGCCACGCCTCTTGGGTACGCAGGGCTCCTGGGCTGTTGACTGGCTCACCTCCTGCTGGGCAGACAGGAAGTGGCACACAGTGGGGGCCCAGGTTAGGCACCAGGAAGGACTCTCTGCTGGTTTCACCTGGGCAGGATGACATGAGCTCAGTGTCCCAGGAAGCTTGGGTGGGTCCAGAGTCAATGGACCACCAGGTGGGGGCGGGGGAGACTTACTTACCTGGAGCTTTGCAATTTGCATATTTTTGCATCCTTTACCCTTTCGGCCTTGGCTTTCTGGAGTGGGCACAGCAGTGGTCATGACTTTGCAGGATTATTGGGGGATCAGATGGGGTCGGGTGTATAAGACAGTGACAGCAGAAGAGAGTGTTAAGTCCTCTCCCTGCTCAGTATCTCAGTGCAGCGTCACAGCCGGCCAGGTAGGCAGGGCAAGTATAACTACAGCGAGCGGCGAGGAAAGTGCGTGCTTCAAGGTCACCTGGACACAAGGGGGCAGTGCAGTCGGTCTGACATCCTTGGTCACCCACCTGCCTGGACTTAGATGTACAGGGTGGGTGGGGGCCGCGCTCCCGCCAGGGGGCGCTCCAGAGGGTGCCGTCATCCTCCTCCTCTCCCCACCCCCCGCGGGGTGGGGCTGGGACAGGCAGGCCCCAGTTGGCTCCTCGCCCCCTCCCCGGCTGCGCACTGGGTCCGCTGGGTCCGGACCGCCCGCTCCCGCCCCGTGAGCACTGGTTCACACTGGAAATGGCTGGGGTGGAATTAATGAGGCTTGGTTCTGGAAGCTTCCGGAGGCTCGGGAGCGGGGAGGGAAGCGAGTCTCCGGGGTGGGGGGCTGGGCAGACCATGTCCAGGTTGGTCCCACAGACCCTTGCGCCCCGTGGCTCTGGGGACCTCACCTCCCAGGCTGTCCTGCAGATGCCCTGCGGGTCTTTAACACGTCTCCTGGGGCAGGTGTTGGCCCCGACAGGTCTTTGCGCCTCGTCAAGAAATCAGGACCCGTTCTAAGGACATTTAAGAGAGAGGAGCCAGGGCTGCACCGCGGGTACATGGCGGGCTCAAGACAGAATCCTGAGCCCTGAATCCCAACCAGGGAGCGGGCAACGCCTTCTGGGGCTCTGCTGACTCGATTTAGCCCTCACCCCGCAGCCTGGAGCCAGAATGCCACCCTGCTGGGTCACAGGGTGCCCCAGGTCTGCCGAGGGTCCCCACCCCCAGAGGCCAGGTCCCGCTGAGGCTGAAGGAGTGCATGAGGGCGCAGAACAGCTGACGAGGGCGGAGCCGGGGCCAGGGCGGGGACCGGACACTGCGGGCCTGGCCCACTCGCTGGCCACTCTGTCTGTGCGTGGGCCGGCCTTGGGTTTCAGGCGGGGCTGGTCCTGTTACAGTGACTCTGCATGTCTCTGCTCACCTCCATTTTGAACACTCGTAGCTGTAACTGAGTTGGTTTTGCCAACAACTGGGCCCTCCGGCCACTCCCCCGGGGTTACCACCTTCACGCTCTTTCCATATTCGCGCCCAAGGACTCACGGATGCAGCCAACTCCCGGCTCGGCTCGTGCTTGAGGCTTCCTCGCCACTTTCCAGCCTGGCTGCTTGGCCTCAGGCTCCTAGCTTTGCAAGAGAGCTTCAGGCCCCAACATCTCGCCATGGAAGAGGGACAATCGTGTATTGCAGTGGCAGCCACCCCAGGGAGGACAGAGCTGGACACAGACCCTTCTGTGCGAAACCAGCCAGGGTCTCTGGTGGATGCACAGCCCTCCGAACCTCATGGGGGCAAAATGCTGAGGACTGAGAGAGAACATCCTTGCCCCCCCCACCACAGCATGACTTTGCCTGCAGCGCGCCCTCTTGTGGCCGAGAATCGTCACTGCAGCCAGGCGGCCGCAGAAGTGGGAGCCCCTTTTTTGCACCCCCCCCCGCCCCCGCCCCCGCCCAAATTTACAGGTGGGAACCCTGAAGTGTGGAGAACGCCATGCTGTGGGATAGCTCTTACAGCCGGAAGAGCTGCAACGCCAGGAAGAGACCCTAACCACACAAACGGACAGTCTGGGAGCCAGGCAAAGATCAGAGTGTGACGGAAGTCCCCACATTACGAAAGTGCTGAGGGGGCACAAGAGGAAGACCCTGAGCTGCCCGGTGCGGCTGCGGCTGCGGCTGCAGGAGGAACCGGAAGTGCTCTTCAGATTAGCAGCCTGCTCCAGGCGGCGGCTCTGTTTGTTTTCAAGCTATTCTGGTGGCCACGTGTGGGGTGGATTATGAGATCAGAAAGCACGTCCCGAAAGGCCAGGCAGGAGGTGAAGGCACCGGGGAAGACACACAGGCTTCCGGAGGGGCTCCCGGGTTGGGGGCACCGTGGCCAGGGCTCTGCGCCCACTTCCAGCCGGGCAGACCACAGACAGGAGTCCCCACTCAGAGGCTCCGACAGTCTGGTCCCTCCTCACCTCCCCACCCCCCACCGTTGAGAAGGAAAGGGTCAGGGCTCCCCCTGCAGCCACGTAGGGCTCTTGCTTCCCTGAAGTGCCGCGGGCCAAGCTTTGGTGTAGGGGCAGGGTGCCAGGTAGGCCTTAGCCTTTTCCTGCCTGCCCGTGGTGTGGGAGTGCGGCCAGGGGCTGGTGCGGGGGCGGGGGGAGCTGGCCAGGGTTGCAGAGGACAGAGCAAAGGGGGTGGCAGTGAGACAAAGGAGAGGCCTGGAGCTGTCTGTCCCCAGTCCTATGAAAGAGGGAAGGAAGCCGCAGAAAAAAACTTGGCCTTCCGCAGTCTGCACCAACAATCAGGGTGTCCTGGCTCCACGCCGGTCCCTCCCCTGAAGCCCCAGCAGGGGGCGCTGCGGCTCCTTCCTCTGAGACCCAGCCCCTGCTGGATCCTGCTCGTGACCAGGGCAGGAAGCCACGGCTGGAGGACACAAGGAACCATTGAGGAGACCAAAAAAATGTTTATTTAATCAGAGAGCCTCTGAAGGCACCTGGTTTCTGTCGAGTATAAAAAAGGCAGTAAAACGGCACTATACAGGGTGCATGATGGGTAGGGATGAGGCGTGGGAGTATGGGAAGGGGAACACAGGGAAGGGCAGGCGGGCACAGGGAGAAAGGAGGGAGGGGGTATCGGATCAGACCCTACAACGGTCAGTCCTGTCCCCTGGGCTCCCCAACCCGTCCCCGTCCAGGCAGACAGACAGACGGACCTGATGCACACATCCGCTCTGAGCCCAGGAGCCTGTCCTGCAGGGATCACTCACAGCCAGGTGTGGGGGTACTCACGCAGGTGCAGAGGCTGCACCCCTCCCTGACTGCACCCCTTAAAAGGCCACAGTGTCCCCAACGTCCATCCACAGAGGCTGCGACCTCGAGGCCCGGGCAGCCAGGCCCAGCACAGCAAGCAGAAGTCAGCTAGAAGAGAAAACCTCCAGGCCACTGGTGCCCAGCCCGGGCAGGACGAGGGAAGGGGACAGGAGGTAGGCGGGCAGTGCGGTCCTTTTGTCTATCTGTGGTCACACGATCGCCCGGAACAGGAAGGAGAAGACGGCCCCCAGCGCCAGACCCAGGCACAGGAAGAAGGCCATGATGGCTCCCGCCGTCTCGGCCTCAGCCGGCTTTACTTTCCTAGAGGACAAGGAAGGGCAGGACCTCAGCCCCATGGTGCGCCCCTCCCTCGGCTGCCCCTCCCACGCCGCACCCCCTGCACTCACTTGGGCCCGAAGCACATGCAGAGGCTGGCGAGGTAGCCGTTGGAGAAGGCGAAGGCGGCCATGAAGAAGATGTACCAGGCGTCGTGCTCAAACACCACGGCCAGGTAGCGGCGCGGCTGCACGTTGCACAGTAGCAGCAGCGGCACGAACACCAGCCGTGCCAGCACCAGGCCCGGCAGCCAGCGGCTGTCCTTCCCCGGCTGCAGTGGGGGAGGGGGGCACCGGGAACAGCCTCAGCCCCCAAGAGCCTGCACCGAGACCACCTCCAGGTCTGGCACTCGGCGGGGGTACTGATGGGGACCCAGGGCCCTGTGGAGCCCATCTACCTCCTGATCAGGGTATGTGAGCACACACGCGTCTCTACAGGAAGCTGCACACTTAAGATTACACCCTGGGCTATTCATAAACGACCCCTTGATGTAAAAGGAAAAAGGACCCCCCTCGTCTCTCGGGCTCCCCTTCAGGGTCTCACAGCTGGTGCCCCCACCCCCAGCCCGGCCTCGACTCACCCACATGAAGATGGCCGTGAGACTTCGGCCCAGCCAGTCAAAGATGTTGAAAGTCAAGAAACAGGATACGGGAATAAAGTAGTTCCCTGGAGGAGAAGGAGGAGACGACAGGAGACGCTGGTGGCCAGGGTCAGATACGGCCACCTTGGCCCTCACGGGGCCTCAGCTCCCAACCCAGGAGGGGCAAAAGGACCCAGCGGACTGCACCCGGAGAGGAGGTACCCAGGGCCCCTTTGTGCCCCACTCCCCGTGCTGGGCGCCCATAGCGTCCTCACCCCAGGCGCTGGCACCGGCGATGCTGGACTTGACATCAGCGGTCACAGCGGGAAACACGCCGATGGTGATGGTGAAGACGAAGCAGATGGAGAGAGCCAGGACTGAGATCTACGGGGAAGGGGGAGGGGATTCGCCAGGTTCCCCCGACCCCCACCCCTCCACCCGGGAGAGAAGCTGGGGGCAAGGACCACCGTCTGGCCAGCAGGAAGGGGAGGGCAGTACCCACGTACGTTCTTGAGGATGGCTCGGATGGAGTGGCCTTTGCTGGCGGACTCGGAGCTGGGGGCTGCGGCTCCAGACTCCTCCTTGCCTGCTCGCGGCTCCTCTCCTGGAGGAGGGGGAGGTGGTGGAGGGTCTTTGAGTTGTGGAGAGGACAGAGATATATGACATAGACACTCCCCGGCAGGGCTGGGGTCGCTCGGAGCCCTCGGCCGCACCTGCAGCTCAGTCCCCCAGGGCCCGACTGCCCCGACCTGAAACTGCCACCGCTCTGCCGTCAGCCCACATGCCTTGGGCATTCCAGGTTGTGCAGGCTCTCCCCCAGCCCCCCAGCCCTGGCTGCCAGCTAGCACGGGGTGCCCGTTCTCGTCCTCGCCGCCGCCCCTGCCCTGCGAACCTTTGCTGATGAGGTCCAGCTTGGTCTCCTGCTCCCCGGGCCCTTCGAGCTTGAGCTGCTGGTAGTAGCGGTAGAAGTCCTGCGGAACAGTGGGCACCGGGGCGGTGCGGTCAGAAGCAGGAGCCCCAGAATTCCTGCCTTCCCCCAGGTGTGGGCCTCAGATCACCGTGGGTCTGGCGCCCTGGACTCCGCCACCCCCAGGCCCCAGCTCCCCGAATTTGCTCACCAGCCGGGGCAGGCCCAGGTAACAGATGATGGTCAGAACGACAACCACACAGGCTGTGATAAAGTAGCCGAAGGCACTTTCTGACAGCTCCGAGCCAGCTGGGGTGGACGGTGCCAGTGGTCAGAGACCGGCCGTCCCCCTCCCCCACACCCCCAGGGCAGCGGCAAGAAGGCAGGAGGACTCACTGGCGATGGCGCAGATCATGGCCACTGAGGCGAAGAAGCCAGCCAGGCCCTGGCCACTCATGATGGGGGCCGTGTAGCTGGCGGGCAGGAGGCCAGCCAGACCAAACAGGCTGCCCTGCAGGATGGCGCCAAACGCTGGGAACAAGGTGGGTGTCGGCAGAGGAGCTGGGGCTGGCGGTCACCCAGCCTTGCACCCAGCTCCTTCTCCCTGTCCCTACCCCCAGCCCCGTCCCAGCTGCCCAAGGCCCGCGGGCTCCTCTCTGACTACGGTGGGTCAGGCCTCAGTCCACGGCCCCTCCCAGCCCCGGGCTTACAGTTTATGAGCATGATCTTGACCATGGTGAGGACGAAGAAGGGCAGAGCGTCCATCTGCACCTTCACCAGGATGGCCGTGACCAGGAACACCAGCAGGATGGCCACCAGGCTGCCCAGGATCCGCACCGACTGGGGAATCCTGCCAGAAGGGCAGGCCGGCCTGGGACTCAGCCCCGAGGGGAGCGGGAGGCGGCGGGGGTCGGGTGCGAGCGGCGGGGGAGGGGGTGGGCGCCCACCTCTGATGCAGGAAGGAGTTGAGGCAGGCGAAAAGCAATAGGGGCAGCATGGAACACAAGGTCATGACGTTGTTGAAGATGGCACTGAGAGGGCTGTGCTCTGGCGACGGCGCTGCGGGGGCATCTGAGGCCTGGATGTCCTTGTTCCGCTCAGCAGTGACCAAGGACATGTTCTGGGCCATGTCCAGGCGGTTTGTGAAATACTGCAGGGGTTGCACAGAGGGGCACTGAAACCTCTCGCGCGCACACTCTCGCTCTCTGCCTGTGCCTGCAGGCACAGAGCCAGGCCCTGAGGGCTTAGAGGACATGTACCCTGCAGCCCAGTACCCCCCTGCCCACCCGCCTCACCTGAGTGGCCGTCATGAAAAAATTCCAGGGCAGCAGTGTGCCCAGCCCCAGCATGAAGAAGATAAGCCAGACAGCTTTGTATCTGCAATGCAAGGAGGAGGGGCTGGGGAGAGCCACCCTCCCTCCCTGCCCGACAGTCCTCCCAGCTGTCCCCTGCGTCCTCCTGGGTGTGTGTGTGGGGGGGTGTCCTCCGACAGGGGATAGGGCGCCAGATGAGGCGAGGGGGAGGGGCCCAGGGACTCAAGACTGAACGGACCATGGTTCTCAGCCCTGGAAGACTCGGGGGACCCTGCAGGCTGGGAACCAGAGTGACCCACACACACACATCCGGGGAGGGGTGTGGAGGGCCTGCTGCAGGGCTGGGGAGGGCGGGAGAGGCAGAAGGCAGGCAGTGTCTTCCGCTCCCCAGCAGGCAGGCTGGAAGCGGTTACGCCGTCTGAGCAGAGACCCAGACCATGTGGTTCCCTGAAGAGGGTTGTGGGGTCAGGAAACTCCCAGACCATTCTGGAACCTAGTGGAGCAGGCGGGCGGGCGGGTGGCTGCAAGCGACGGAGCTAGCGCTGTTGTTTCCAGCCAGTCAGAACCGGCTTTGTAGGTCATACCACCTGGGGCAGGCTAGGAGGTACGGACAGGGCCCCTGGACATCCGCTGGGCCTGAGCCCAAGTGAGGGCCGCGGTTACGGCTTGGACATGGCTTGGCCGCCGCACTGGGCGGTTCTGCCGCAGAGTCACATGCTAACGGTGGTGCTAAGACTGGAAAACACCGCACCGTGGTCCGGCCTTTGGGAAGTGCCCAGGTCGGATTAGGACATTAAGCTGGAGCCCTCATTATCCAATCTGGGGACTTTTGTAAGGACAGATGCTCCCTGTCTCCTGCCATGTGCCACCTGGGGACTTCACCAGCAAGAACCCACCCCCAGGGGACAAACCAAAATGGGGTCCGCCCAGCCTCGGGTTATAACCCTCCAGGACCGTAGCTGAAACAAGCCTCTTTCCTTCTGAGAGATGGCCTGTCTCGGGTATTTCACTGTAGGGACACCAAGCTGCCCAAGACGGCCACCTGGCTTTGGCCAGGCCTGCAGCCCTCCAGGCAGGGCTTAGTGACCTTGGCCCCTCCCATCATGATATCCAGATGTGTCCCCCCACCCCCACCAGCGTCCTCAAGGCCAACAGCTGCACTCTGCGCAGAGGTGGCAGGGACCAAGCCCAAGGCAGTGAGGACACAGGTCTGGCCTGAGCCACCAGCAGGCCTCACGGGGGCAGGGTTGGGGGGAGGCTGGAGGAGCGCCCCCAAGTGGACAGATCTGAGCTATTACAACTGCAGCCCCCATAGGGAAGCTAAAGGCTTGCTTCAGAGGCCCAGAATGGAGGGAACACTCCCAGGTTAGAGCACACGGGATAGAGGCTGGGGAGTGAGGACTCAGGGCAGGGCCAGGGGACACCTGAGGCTGGGCTGGGGCACCACCAAGTGTGGGAGCCACCAGGGCCTGCGCTTCCTCCATGCTTCCTAAAATCCCCTCTCCTCCAAATAACTCCCAGGAAGTGACCTTCATTCTCCAGGGACGGGCATCCCAAATGGGCACCAGTTCAAGTCCCCGCTGCTCCACTTCCGATCCAGCTCTCTGCTGTGGCCTGGGACAGCAGTAGAAGATGGCCCAAGTGCCTGGGCCCCTGCACCTTCATGGGAGACCCAGAAGAAGCTCCTGGCTTCAGATTGGCCCAGCTCAGGCCCTTGCAGCCATTTGGGGAGTGAACCAGCGGGTGGAAGACCTCTCTTTAACTCTTCCTTTCAAATAAAAAAAAAAAAAAAAGAAGAAGTGGCCTGGTTCCACAGCCTCAGGTAGGGGAGAAGGGAAGGGTTCAGGGGCTCAGGGTGGAAGGAGGAGAGTGCTCTGGGCCCCAGGCATGGCTTCACGGCGCAGTTCACTTTCTTGGGTCCGTCCAAGAAGAGCCAGGCGGGCTGGAGAGGGCAGTTCTACCAGTGTGCCTTGGAACAAGAGGCGCTGCCCAGCATCTCCCCCACGGAGTCGGCAGCAGAAGCCGCGAGCTGCTGGCCCGCCACAGAGCAGCAGTGGAAACACTGACGGCCTGCTCGCCCACTCTGGCGGCCAACCCAGACACCCCGGCCAGGACCCCGCCAAGGCATGCAGGCTCCCCAGCCCTGGGGTGCACTTGACTCATAGCTACCTGGCTGCAAGGCCAGCCAGCACCGGCCTTGGGATTCCAAAGCACCCAGCCCCCTGGATCCCCAGCCCAGGTCCCCTCCCCAGTACCTGTCCTGTGGCTGGTGACTGGTTGTCATGGTGACGGCGGTGTTGTCGGTGGTGCCCGGCTCACAGCTCCCTCCCTCTGGCGCTTGCTGGGGTTAGAAGCACAGTGAGGCCCTGTCCTGGCCCTGCTTCCCCACAGCCCGCCTGAGTCCCTGGTGGAGAGGAGGCGGTGGCAGGGCGGCAGGGCAGCAGGGCAGCTAGCTGAAACATCCCACGGGACCCCCCTGGGGCCCTGCCCCTTAGGACCATGCCACTGCTCCCCACTCCCCTAGACCCGGGCCCCCAGCCCAGCAGCCCAGTCCTGTCGGGGCCCCCTGCCTGCTCAGGCTCTACCTGGCTCCCCGCCTGGCCGCTGCCACCGCTATTTTTATCCGGCAGCCGAAGCAGTTTATAAGCTGGGAGACAGGAGGGTGGAGAGCAGCGGGAAGGAGGAGGAAGCAGGAGGGAGAGGGAGGGAGAGACAGTCGGAGAGGCAGGGAAGACAGGAGAGGGTCAGGGACCGTGGTGACAATGGGAGGACAGACACAAAGGCAGGAATGAGCAGAGGTGGGGGAAGGGGAAGGCGAGGTCCCTCTGCCAGTCTGACCCCTGCACCCTCCCTGCTGAGCCCCTGCGTTCCTGGTGGGCTGTGGGGGGTTCCCCTCCTCGTGCCCCCTAGCTGGAGCTTCTGCTGGTGACACCTAAACCTTCCTTGCCAGCTACTGCCCAGGGACTTCCTAGTTCCTTGGTCACTTTCCCAAGAAAAGATTTCACAATGGGACTGGGACACAGCCCTTCCCACAGCCTGGCCTGGTCCCTTCCCACCCAGCCCCCCCGACCCCCAGGCTTGACCCTAGGGCCACCCCATCCCCCCTAAGTTCCTCTCTGACTCAGTCCCAGGCCTTGTCCTCTTCCCCTTTCTGACGGTGGCCCCGAAGATAAGGGGCCCCCAGCACCAGCGGCTTCAGCAACGCCCCTGCAGCTGGCCTGAGCAAGGGAGAGGGGCCTGGGAGCACAGCCCTCCACCCCCCCCCCCACGGGCCTGAGGGGACCTGGCCCACTATCTGGGTCTCAGGACAGAATCCCCACCCTCCCTGTCTAGCACTCACCGGATGCCCAGGCTCGCCAGCAGAAGAGCCGAGGCAGAGGGGGCCTGGGCGGTCCCTAGGAGGTGGTCCCAGCCCAGGCTCGGGCGACAGGACTTGTCCGTGGGCTCCTGGATGAGGGTCCGGAATGAAAAGGGTGGCACTGGGCCTATCAGGGCAGAACCCCGCAGGCTGCCCGGGCCTCATTCTCAGAAGCCTCCCCAGCCAGCACAGAAGCACTCCCAGGAGATACAGAACCACCCTGCTGCTCCGGAGATAAGAGAGCAGGAGTCTCAGCAGGGGGCAGGGGCGGGCCTGCTCGCAGGTGCAGTGCGCTCCAGGCCCTGCGTCAAACACACACAGCTGGTCCCCAGGGACTCTGGAAGGGGGGACTTTCCCACCCTCCCTGGCCAAAGTCCAGCCTCTCCAAAGGGCGTCCACAGACCCCAGCACACACCGGAGGTAGAGAGGAGAGGGAGGGGCAGAGGCAGAGGGCTTCTTCCAATTGTTCTTTCCACAAACACAAGGAGATTTCCAGAAGCTCACGAGAGAATAGAATTCAAAGATGAGTTTAGGAGCTGGCATTGTGGTGCAGTAGATTAAGCTGCCACCTGTGATGCTGGGGTCGAATATCTAAGCTGGTCTTGGCTGCTCCACTTCCGACCCAGCTCCCTGCTAATGTACCTTTAAAGCCAGCAGATGGCCCCTACCACCCACGTGGAAGACCCTCATGAGTTCCTAGCTCTTGGCTTCATGGTGGGCTCAGCCCTGATGGTTGTGGCCATTTGGGGAGTGAACCAGCAGAGGCAAGATCTCTCTCTCTCTGTTAATGGCCTTGCAAATAAACACCTTGCCTTTTTTTTTTTTTTTAAGATGAGTTTAGGGTGGGCGTTTGGCACAAGTATTAAGTCCACCATTTGGAATGCCTACATCCCATATTGGATTGCTGGGTTCGAGTCCCAGCTCCCCCACTTCCAACCCAGCATCCTGCTAATGTGCACCCTGGTAGGCAAGGACCCTGGCACCCATGGGGGAGACCTGGATTGAGTGCCAGGCTCCTGATTGGAACTGTCATGGGCATTTGTTGCATGAACCAGCAGATGGAAGATCTCTCTCTTTCTGTCCTTCAAATAGAATGAAAACATAAATAAAAATACAAGATGAGTTTCTTTTGGTGTACATAATTTTTTGAAATCCATCTATAGGTTTTCAGCCCGTGCACTTTCCATGACATTTTAAAAGACCCTCTCTCTGTACGCATGGATTTTAGAAACGTTTGCACCAAAAGAAATTCATCTTTTAATTCATTCTTCCATGAACTTTTTGAAGCCCCCTTGATATCTAGACAGGACCTCAGCACACCAGCCACGCACTGCTCCAGGCACCGGGAGATGGAGTGTTGAACAACAGCACTGATATTTCCTAGAGGCATGGGAGCGGGGGGGGGGGGAACCCCAACCCTGTGAGGACACCTGTGCCCCACCCTGCACCCCACAGGCAACTCGCAGGCAGTTCAGAGCAGGTACGGCCTCAAAGCAGATGGGAGGTTGGGGTGGGGGACAAAAGTGCCCCTTCCCCTTAGCGAAACTGGCCTAGGCTTTCTTTCTGCCTCCCCTGGCTCCAGCTGCCCCCACCCCCGTTCCTGAACACAAGTGAACTCCACGGACAGTGGCCCACCTGCTGCTCTCATCCTGACACGCAGCAAGCCTAAGCCAGCCTAGATGTTTTTGTTTTTGTCTATCTTCGCCCTGCAGCGACCAGGGACTTGACAGCAGCCCAGGGCATCTGGTAACCTTCCAAGCCATGCCTTTGGCCTGCCCAGATGGAGTCCAGGAAGCAGTCACCCAACGAGGACTTCCCTGCCCCAGACTCCTGACCCCTCTTCTGCTCCTGCTCCCCAGCTTCCACACACACCCTCAAATTCTCACTCCCCCATCCCACACGGGGCCAACCACCACCTGCAGATGCCCCTTTGTCCTGACAACCTGGGAAACTGGTATCAGATCCTTCTCACCGAACAGATGGGCCAGCCTAGGTTCAGAGAGGTGGAGACGGTTGCCCAAGGTCCCAGGGATAGTTAGGGCCAGAGCTGCGATTCAAACTCAAAGCACAGCTTAATTAATCTAGGCTCTGTGGGGTGCGGAGGGGTGCAAAGGTTGCTTCCCAGCCATTCCTACAGAAGCCGCTCTGCTCCAACTAAAGGGGAAAAAATAAAGTGGGGACCAAGTTCAATGGCAGCCTGCCTGAACATCAGGTGTAAGGCATCCCACACTCCCAACCCATCACACACACACACACACACACACACACGGGTTACTGAGAGGAGTGGGCAAAGGGGCGGCCAGGGCGTTGGAGAGAGGCCTCGAGAGGAGTCAGGGGCAGGAGTAGGGGAGCCAGCCTTCACCCATCACTGTTCACCCCAGGGAAGAAAGCCCGGGCGGGGCGGGAGGGGGCTGCCCTGTGTCACTCATCCACTCGCCGATCGTAAACGAGGAGGCGCCCAGGAATAAGGGACCCGAGACGCGAGTTGCGCCAGTAAAAGGTAGGGGGGTAAAGGGCCGGCTCCCACGTCTCCATTCGCGGCCCCCCATCCCCATCCCCCCTTAATCGGCGCAGCTAGCGGCGTGGCCCCTCCCCTGGACCAACAAGGAGATCGATCGAGATTAACCGTCCACTCGCCTGCCCCTGGCGGTCAGCGTGGCGAAAGCCAGTTTTGGGCCCGGGAGCCTAGCCACCCACGCGCTGCTGGGGTCCGGCTCCCCTTAGGGTCCCCAGGCGCTCCGGCCTGTGCGCGCCACGTGCTGCGCGACTCCGCACCGGGGAGCTGGGGCCCCGCCCGGCGTCCCCTCCCCCGGCCGCAAAGCTGTCAGGCCCGGCCGCCCTGCCCTCGTGGCAGGAGGGAAGCGGCGCCTTCCGCCCCGGCAGTGCCCAGCACCCCATATCCAGGCCCCGAGGAGTACCTGGCGGAGAAGGAGTCTTCCAGCACTGGGATCTGCGCGCCCTCTCCGCAGCTTCCCGCGCCCGCCCGAGCACTTTTCAAACCCGCCCTCCGCTGGGCCCGCCCCCGGCCCTCGCCCGCCGCCACCTCCCCGCAAAGCGGCGCACCCAGAGCCCCGCCCCTGGCCTGCCCCGCCGCCCCCACGACCGCGCCGGACGCCCTGGGCTCCCACCCCGTGACCCTGCGCTCCCTGGCCGCCGGGTCCCCTTCCTATTTCTGTGGGTGGGACCTCTTTGGGTCTTGCCCTAGCCCATCATGGGGCACATAGGGCTGGAGGGTGCAGACCCGACACTGGGCTCCCCCTGGGCGGGGGCTAGGCCCACACACCCCACCCCAGATTCCATCTAGGGGTTCTCCCATCCATCCACAGAGCCTGCGCTCCCACAGGTCGGGCCGCCCCCAGGTCCTCACCCCTCCTCACAGGTTCCGTTCACCCATCTTCCTTCCGGAACCCTCTCCATGGCTTGTGCCCACCCCCATCCCCTGGGGGCAGTCCCCTCTGTGACCTGTGTGGTGAGCTTTCCCCACCCCCTCCTGGTACAGACACAAACACACCACCCGCGCGCGCGCGTGTGTGTGTGTGTGTGTGTGTGTGAGAGAGAGTGTGTGTGAGTGTGTGTTGGGGAGGAGAACGGGGTAACCCCTTGGTGATTCACCCTTTCTAAATTCAGCACTTGGGAAAACTGAGGCACGGCTGGGGAGGGGAGGAGAGGAAGCCAGGAGCAGCCTTACATCCTGAGCAAATCCTGTTGTCCTGGCCAGGGGATGTTTGCTGCTGTCTGCCTGGAAGCCTCGCTCTGCTCCACATCCTCCCCCTGCCTGGAGAGGGAGGGGTGGACTTGCAGGGGACGGGGTCGGAGGTGGTCCCTCCTGAACGTCCCAGGGAGAGCGAGACTCCTTTTCTGATGGGCATTAAAGGGGTGTGTGTGTGTGTATGTGTGTGTGTGTAAGTGTGTGTGTGTAAGTGTGGGGGAGTGTGATTTGCAGCCCCTATGCCCGCACTCAGTGCTGGAGAGAGCCAGAGGGGGAGCAAATCCAATCCAGGCTGCCCAGGCCACTCCTAGTGACCCAAGGGGCCTGTCCCTGGGAGAAGCCACAGACACAAATGAACAATTAGCAGTCTATAATAACATCACAGGGCTGGTGCAGACTCACACACTGGGGCCCCGAGGGGAAAGCAGCAGTTCTGCCTGGAATCAGCAGACACCCCCCCAAGCCATCCCAGAGGGAGTATGTCCCCCAGCCTTAGGGCTTGTGCCCCACCCACAGCCCAGCCGGGCCCTGCGCAAACAGAGGACAGGAAGAAGGGCTTGGGTGGTGTTTTTCTAGGCACTGCCCCATGGCCCACAGTGGCTTCATGTCTCTCCAGCCCACCCCCGTGTTTGTCCAGTCTCCCTCCCTTCCTCTCTTAGCCCGCAGCTCTCTCTCCCTTGACCCCCTGCCTCCCTCCCACCTTCCTTTCCCTGCCCTGGTCCTGTGGGGGTGGCAGGCCTGGTGGTCGGGGAGCATGCCCAGGCCGGTGGCCACTGGCTACAGCAATGTGCAATGGGGGCTGGACGAGGATGGAGACTGGAGGGAAGTGGTCATAGTCCCCCGGCCAACTGGGGAAGGCTGGTTCCTTCCCCTACCCCCACAGGGCCTGGCCTGCTCGGCAGACGGCAGTAGCCAGGGCTGCTATTGGAAACGGGCCCATCTGGCACACACCCACACCATACCTGGGCCCCCAGCCAGCACCCACACCCCTGCGCATCCGTGTCCCCAGGCAGCAACAGTTGCTGGGTGCTAGGGCCCTCTGCTGGACAGCCTGGGGAGCCCGACTCAAACAGGCCTCGCCATGGGTCCGTCTGCCCAGTCCTCTTCACTCTGCCCAGTGTTACTCAGAGTCCCTCAGGTTCTGGGCACAGGGTGGAGTGGGTAGGACTGGGCTGGTACAGCTGCAAACCCCACACACCCTATTCAGGATTGTGGCTTGTTCCCCTTGCAGCCTCCAGCAGGGCCTCTCCACCACTGGGCACACCGTCCTGTCCACCCCAGGCCATGTTCTCTGAGCTGTCACCCACAAGCCATCTGTGTTGGCTGGAAGCGTGTTTGCTGCAGCTGGGGCGTTGTCAGCTGCACACGTTCGAGTTCCGGAGCCTCACCGCAGGGCTGGGACTAGGGAGAGGCCAGTGAGCCACTTGCCCGAGGCACAAAATTTAAAAGGGGGTGCTAAAAACTCAGTAAATCAAGATGCATCCAATGCAATGCTTCTAAATCAAAGCTAATGCAAAGAACCCCCGATGAATAAGACGTTGTAAATAAAGGCAGGTGTGTACACAGGGTGGCTGCCGGATCAGGGTTCAGCTAGGCGTTACTCTGTTCCCTAGTCTGGGCCTCACGGCTCCTCTGACCTTGGGGCACCTGTGTTTGGGGGAGAGCCGGGAGGGGTTGAGAGACAGGCATCCAACTCGGGCCTCCAAAGTCCCAGAAAAGTAGCCGTTCCACCAGAGACCAAAGCTTGCGACATCTCTGATGGACAGTCTCTTAGCCCGGGAAGTCCCCCAGCCCCGCCCGCCCAGCCGGAGGCGTGAGACCCGCGCAAACCCCGCCCCCACCCCGGCCTGCCCGGTCCCCGCCCGCGGCCCCCACCCGTCCCCCGCGCACCTGCAGGGGCGTCCGGACTTGGGGGCAGGGGGCGGGAATTCCCAGGCCGGCAGACTCCCGGCACCCCTCTCGGCCGCCTCACCTCGGGGCTGTGGCCGCAGCCATGGCCGGAGAGCACCGCCCGCACCCGATCTGACCCGTCTCTGCCGTGGGGCGGGAGAGGCTGCAACCGGCAGTCCTGGCGCGCGCCCCGCGCCTCGGCGCGGTCTCTCGGTCCCGCCGCTCGCCGCTCGGGGGCGTGCGGCGTTCCGCGAAGCGGGCGGGAAGAGAGGCCCGGGCCGGCCCCGTGGGAGGGGCCCCGGGGCCGGAGAGGGAGGCGCCGCCGGCAGACGGGGCTAGAGGGGCGGCGGCTCGGACCCCTTTACCCCGTTCTCTTCCCCTTCCCTCCCGCACGCAGGCCGCTTTCTGGGGCGGGGTGGGGGTAGCACGTGCACAGGCTTTGAGGAGCCGGGAGGAAGCAGATGGTGAGGGCGGTGCTGGCGGAAAGACCTGCGGAGGTGTGTGGAGAGCAGTCGCCGCTGAGGTCTCACTTCTTGCCCCCGACCGCGACAGGAGCCCATATTCCTAACCCTCGCAACCTGGAGCCCAGGACTCGCTCTGGGACTGGGAAACACTGCCTGGGATCAAACAAACTCCCTGGGCTCCGCGATGCAAATATGCTTGACAGCCCCTGTGGGAGCCCCGGGGGCCTCCGGCTGGGAAGGAAAGTAGAGAAGTGAATTCTTCCGGTCTCCCCCACCCCGGCGACCTGGGAGGGCTCACAGGATCCCTCAGCAAATAAATCTGCCTGTCCCCACCGCGGCTGGGGGCCAAGGCTGCAGACTCACCCCAGGGCGTGTTCCTGACGGCTGTGAGGGACAGCCAGCCGTCTGCCTGAGTCACAGCGCACCTGCTGACTGATGATAGATGCTGCAGAGACCTCCAGGCTGTGAGCACCGAGACCGACCGTGGACAGGTGGCCATAGGAAGCCTTGCCCTCAGCTCTCCCCGCCCCCGCTGCCACCCCTAGCCCAACTACCTGGCCAGAGACTTCAACAAATGTTTATTGAGCACCTGCTGCATGCTGGCCCTGAGTTCTTCCTCTTTTCAGGGAGGTCTCTAGAAGACAGCCTGGATTCAAATGTCATCTCTCTGCTATGTGTGACTCGTGCTAGTTAAGCAGTGTCCCCCACGGCACCTTGGTGTCTCCCTCTGCTCAGTTGCCTGGAGGTCCCTTCCCCTCCCCACTTGAGGCCAGAGATGGTTTAGAAGAGAGCTTTGGGAGGACCTGTGGGAGGAAGGAAGGGCAGTGCCCAGGGCTCTGCTAGACGCAGGGTAGCCTTCCAGAAATACATTTTTTTTTAAAGATGTTATTTATTTGAAAGAGTTACAGAGAGAAAGGGAGAGAGAGAGACAGAATCTTCCATCCACTAGTTCACAATTGGCCACAACGGCTGGGGATTGAGCCAGGCTGAAGCCAGGAGCCAGGAGCTTCTTCTGGGTCTCCCACGTGGGTGGCAGGGGCCCAAGGACTTGGGCCATCCTCCGCTGCTTTTCACAGCCATTAGCAGGGAGCTGAACCAGCAGTGGAGCAGCCGCAACACGAACCAGCGCCCATAACGGATGCCGGCATTGCAGCGGCAGCCCACCCTGCTACAGCGTGACACCGGCCCCCAGAAACACACTTCTGCTGGGAGGTGAGAGGCACGTCCAAGCCAGACCCCGTCTCGTGTTAGACCCCACTGTATCTTCTACACAGCAGGCAGGGCTGCTGCCAGGACTCTGTTAATCCAAGAGACAGCATTTTGAGGAATACACCTGCTGCCAGGACTCCCAGCGTCACTTTTGGCGGCCTAACCTCTCCTTCCTCTCCGGTCGGTCCACTCTGGAGGCCTCCCCAGAGGCATCTGGTGGCTGTCTCTGGCTGAGGACAAACAGCAAACAGCCCAGCAAAGCCTCGCGCGTGCCCTGGGAGCCCAGGCGTTGAGCCAGTCGGCGCAGCAGGGGCAGGAGGTGCCGGCGGGCCAGGCGGGCAGCGGGCAGCAGCAGACGGGACAGCAGCGTTCGCAGCAGCAGCGGCAGCAGGGGGGCAGGCATGGCAGGGTCACCGCCTGTGAAGGCAACCCAGGCTCTAGACTTGGCACTTCTTGCTGCCGCCTCGGCCTGCAAAGACATGGGGGTGACCACGGGTTCCTCCTCCCTTCGCCTCTTGCTTTCCCATTCCCCAGACCTCAGTTCTTTTTTTTTTTTTTTTTTTTTTTTTTGACAGGCAGAGTGGACAGTGAGAGAGAGAGAGAGAGAGAGAGAGGGAAAGGTCTTCCTTTGCCGTTGGTTCACCCTCCAATGGCCGCCGCGGCCGGCGCACCGTGCTGATCTGATGGCAGGAGCCAGGTACTTCTCCTGGTCTCCCATGGGGTGCAGGGCCCAAGCACCTGGGCCATCCTCCACTGCACTCCCTGGCCACAGCAGAGGGCTGGCCTGGAAGAGGGGCAACCGGGACAGAATCCGGCACCCCGACCGGGACTAGAACCCGGTGTGGCGGCGCCGCTAGGCGGAGGATTAGCCTAGTGAGCCGCGGCGCCGGCGCCAGACCTCAGTTCTTGGACTGTTTTCTACTTTCGAGTAGCTCTTTCTCTTGGCAAGGTATAGGGAGATGGAGCCAAGGCAGCGATATAGCTGGAGCTAGGGCCTGCAACTTGCCGGTCCGGGCCTCCAGGGGCTCCTACTGTCCCCACCCTCCACACCCTCCGTCGCTGTAACCCCCTTGCTCATGCACGTCTCCAGGCCCCACATTCCCCGTCCCCCCCAGTCCAGCAGCTCTTCCCCCGCCAATTCTAGTTTTTCCCTTGGGGGGCTCTTGATTTCCCCTGACCTGACAGTCCCCACCCTCCCGGTCCCCCAGCTCTCACCGGTCAGAACGGCTGCTCAGTCAGTCCAGGCTGGCTTTGCCTGCGGTGGAGACAGCCTCATGGACACAGCACAGGGTCGCCCCATCCAGCTCGGCCCCACCCACTACAGCTTGCCTGGGTGGAGAAGCAAAGAGACAGCTGTCACCCCGGCACCTGGTATGTTGGGGGCTGAGGGGGGGGGAAGTGGCTAGGCTGGCCCCCTCCTGTAGTGTGGGAGGAGGGGGCATGTGTAGGAAATTCCTGGGGCTGGGTACGGCCCTCAGAGCTGGCTCCCAGACTGCACTTGCTCCTCGTGTTACTTGTGGCGTGTTGAGTCTTCTGGCCTCTAGGCCCTTGCTCTGTTACCCCAGTCACTGAGAGGACCAGGGACGAGCAACTGGAATGGAACCATGGGTGAGACCCGTTCACCCAAACCTCCGAAGCAGTCAGGCTACAGCCTGGGCCTGCTCAGAGTGACACGGACAGGGAACCTGGGGCTTGGGCAGGTGTATGGGGCAGAGAAGCGCAGGCCCCATCCAGCTCATAGCTGGCCACAGTTGGACACAGCTGAGTGACAGTCTCACCCTAGGACAGGACCTCCACCCACTTCAGCCGCCTTGGATTAAATGAGGTTCCACAAGGTGGCCAGGTATATCCCAGTGGGTTTATAAACCTGGGAGATAGATATAGATATAGATATATAATTTTTTTTAGTATGTCATTCTCCTGGTTCAAATACATGTGTCTGGGGGTGGGGGTGGCGGTGGCGGTGGCGGTGGCGGTGGGGGTCAGGGATAGTTGGTGTAGTGGGTGAGATCCCACACATCCCGTATCAGAGTTCCTGGGTTGAAGTCCCAGCTCCCCTCGTGGGTCCAGCTTCCTGCTGACTTGCACTCTGGAAGGGAGCAGGTGATGAGGGCTCAAGCAGCTGGGTCTCTGCCACCCTCACAGGAGATGTGACTTGGTTTGCTCACTCCCGGCCTGGCCGGGCCTCTGCCGTTGTGGGCATTTGGGAAGTGAACCAGCATTTGGAAGTGAACCGTCTGTCTCTGTCTAGATTAGTAGGCGTTCCCTTCCTCTCCTCCCATCGCTTGCTGTGGAAGTGGAGGTGTGACGGCCGTGTGCTAGCCCAGGGCTGTGGCTGGGAGATGCTGAGCCTCTGAGTTCATGGCCCACTCAGTCCTCGCCACCTCCACCCTGCAGGGGAGCAGTTATCATAACCATGGTACAAATGAGGAAGCAAGTTCAGGGAGAGAACAGCTCACCCAGTCACAAGCAGATCAGTGGCCGCATTCTCCCCCAGATCTGTTGTCTCACCCCGGCCCAGGCTGTCCCGTCTCTGTAAGGGACAGTTACCTGCTTCTACTCACCTGGCCAAAACCTTGGAAGCTACCCTTGACTTCATGGTAGCTTCCCTTTCAACATATTGAGAATTGCACTTGCCCTTGGTGCTGCTGGGACCACCTGCCGTCTCTCACCGGCATTCATTGCAGCAGTCACCACCTGCCTGGGGCTCCTGTCTTGCTTTCCCCCATGGTGACCAGAATGACCATTCTACAACAGGAGTCAGCCCTGTTGCTTTTCTATTCAAACTGTCCAATGGCTGCCACCCTGAGCAACAGAGGGGAATGGGGCTGTGCGGCTTCTGGGGGGGTAGAGGGGAAAGGGGGAGAAGTGCGTAGTCAGTAAGCATGTCTGGCGAGATGGAAAGCCCAGGGCCCCAGAGCAGCTCTCCTCAGATGCAGTCCCACTCGCGAAGATGTCCTTTATGTCACTTTCCTTGACAAAAGGGTGGCTTCCCAGAGCTGCTCTCAAAATAACCCACTTGAAGTAATCAACTTGCCAAAGAGGGCTGTTTTGGGGTGGCATGTTCCGGGGTGATACGTCCTGAGCCCCAACACTCCCCATCTGAATCTTTCCCTAGTGGTTTCACATTTTAGAAACCAACCGGCTCGTAGCTTGTCCCCATTCAAGAGGGAAACAAAAGGAAAACAATGATCGGAGCAGACCACGAAACAGAGTCTGGCTGACAGCCAGCTGAGATTGTCTGATGCCGGGCTCAAAGCACCTTTTGCAATTTGAATGCATGAGTGGACTCCATGGCGACTGAATTCACCAGGCTGTCCTGGGTGACTTCGCCAAGGTCCTTCCACTCACCCAGCCGCAGCTTGCGGGGCCTCAAGGGCAAGGCCACTTTTGTCCTTAGTGATTCCAAGTGGAAGGGTGGAAGACATTAGAAATGTTAGTTTGGAGAAGCCTAGCTGACATTGGAGGAAACTAGAACTTAGACCCAGCAGGGGCCAGTGCTGTGGTGTAGCAGGTAAAGCCGCCGCCTGCAGTGCCAGCGTCCCATGTTGGTGCTGGTTCAAGTCCCAGCTGCTCCACTTCAGATGCAGCTCCCTGCCATGGCCTGGGAAAGCAGTAGAAGAAGGCCCAAGACCTTGGGCCCCTGCACCCATGTGGGAGACCCGGAAGAAGCTCCTGGCACCAAATCGGCCCACCTCTGGCCATTGTGGCCATTTGGAGAGTGAACCAGTGTATGGAAGACCTCTCTGGCTTTCAAATAAATAAATCTATAGGAGAAAAAAAGATCCAGTCCAATGTTCAAGTAGGTAAAGAATCCTCAAAGAACAGGACTAGAATCCAGTAACAGACACAGGGCCGTTTTCTACTGAAACATAAGTGTCCTGTGTACCCTTTTCTACTAGTGATATGTGGTAAGACTGATCTATTGGCAGTAAGGCTGGTCTTGTTGAACTTGACCTCTTTACATAACACAGCTAAAACTGTGACTCAGCATCTAGGGTCTCTTCACGTCTGCTTTGCTGGAACTTTTAATAAGGACAGGACTTCAACATTTTTATGATTATTTTATTTTACTTATTTGAAAGGCAGAAAGACAATGAGAGGGAGGGAGAGCGAGGAAGAGAGCAATCACCCATCCCATCCACCGCTTTACTCCCCAAATGCCTGCAAAAGCAAGGGCTGGGCCAGGCTGAAGCCAGGAACTGAGGGACTCCATGCGGGTCTCCGACATGGGTGGCAGGGATCCAGGTACTTGAGCCGTTATCTGATGCCTCCCAGGGTGTGCACTAGCAGGAAGCTGGAATCAGAAGCAGAGCCAGGACTTGAACCCAGGGAGCCCCTCAATATGGGATGTGGGCATCCCAAGTGGTGACTTAAACTCTGTGTCATATGTTCACCCCTCCCTGCAGTTTTGATTGGCTCCATAACGACAGCTTAGTCCCTTAAAGCTTATCTGGTCTTGCCTGAAGTGACACACATGTCTAAATAGGACACTCTAATCAAAGTCTTGGAAATATAATCAACGTTTCCAACTGCATCCTGTAAGAAAGAACAGATTCTGATTGAACTTATGCAAATGAAAATATTGCCATGAAAATAAGAATGCTTACTAAAAGTTTCTAAATTCCGGAGGGATCCATAGGGAGAAGTAAGCATTCCAATTCTGTTTACAAAACGTATACTTTACTGGATTGCTAAAGGTTTCTTTAAATCCAGTCCAATGGTATGGTGGTAAAGTTACTGGCAACCTGTCACTCTCAGTCCTTGCCATGAATATCCTTGAAGACACAGGGTTACAGCTGCTTGCAAAAGCCTTCAAGGGAAGTATCAGCGTGAAATAATCGCTGTGGATGACAGAGGCTGGAATTGGCCATGGTTACATGTCTGATGGAAGTTCATTGACAAGGAAATTCCGTGTGTGTGTGACATGAACTCTGTATGATAACTAGAATTATGAATGACAACGTTATACCAGGGCATATCAGAGTTCCAGGAATTTCATACAATTTCTGGAACACATGTTAATAACAAGGGTCCATAAAGGTAACGTAGAGGTGGGCATTGTGGCTGAGCGGGTCAAGCTGCCACTCATAACATTGGCATCCCGTACGGACACCAGTTTCCGGCTGCTCCACTTCTGATCCAGCTTCCTGCTGATGCGCCTGGGAGAGCAGTGGAAGATGTTGAATTCTGGGCTCTTGGCTCTCAACCTGGCCCAACCCCAGCTGTCTGTTCGTGTTTGCAGAAGGAACCAGCAGATATCACATCTCTCTCTGTCATTTTTCCTTCTCTCTGCCTTTTGAATAAAGTAAACATTTTTTAAAGAATAAATCTTTAGGGGCCAGTGCTGTGGCGTAGCTGGTAGGGCTGCTGCCTGCAATGCCAGCATCCCATATGGGCGCCGGTTCAGGTCCCAGCTGATCCGGCTCTCTGCTATGGCCTGGGAAAGCAGTGGAAGATGACTTAAGTCCTTGGGCCCCCGCACCTGCGTGGAAAACCCAGAGGGAGCTCCTGGCTTCAGATCGGCGCAGCTCTGACTGTTGTGGCCAGAGTGAACCAGTGGGTGGAAGACCTCTCTCTCTCTCTGCCTCTCCTTCTCTCTTTGTGTGACTCTCACTTTTATTTTTATTTGACAGGTAGAGTTATAGACAGTGAGAGAGAGAGAAAGGTCTTCCTTCCGTTGGTTCACTCCCCAAATGGCCGATATGGCCGGCGCTGCGCCGATCCCGAAGCCAAGAGCCAGGTGCTTCCTCCTGGTCTCCCATGCGGGTGCAGGGCCCAAGCACTCGGGCCATCCTCCACTGCCTTCCCGGGCCACAGCAGAGGGCTGGACTGGAAGAGGAGCAACCGAGACTAGTGGGAAGTTGCAGTCTTCATGATCCAGAAAGTTCACTCCCAGAAATAGTCTAAGATAGTATTTACCACACCTGGTTCAGGACAGTGTTTGGGACAATGGCGTCTCTGGTCTCCAGGGGAATGTGGGACATGTCCAGGCACAAACCTGCATATTTGTGACACCAGGCAGATGTTACTTGAATGGGACTTTCCCAGCAGGAATCTAACATCGAAGTTTGAGTAACATAGGCCCCTTATGGACCGGGATCTCTTAAGACGAACTCCCCTGAGAGCTGGCATGATCAGACAAAGGGCACGCTGCGAATCACTTTGTGTGTCTGGAGCCAGCCAACGTGTGCAACCCTGGGGGCTGGCAGAGACCTCAGAGTGCTCTCGAAAAGCCAAGCTCTCAGGACATGAGACAGGACAAAAGGAGAATCTCTTAGGACAAAGAACCCGAAAGAGACGAAGGAAGAAGGGAAGGAATCAGACAGTAAAAGCAAAAACCTACAAACAATAGTCACCCTCTAAGAACTAGTTCACACACAGATGTCTCCATCCACTAACTGAAATTTAGAACAGAGACAAGACAAGAGATTCTGGGTGCCCAGGCAGAGGCGTGGGAGCTTGGTGTGCTGAGAATGTTATCCTCAGCCAGCTTCCTGTCCTGACAGGAACCCTGCGCTTTCCACAGGCTTGGAGCAAGCAGGTGCCTGTCAGTGAGGGCCTTCTGTAGTCCTGGACTGAGTTCCAGCCTCCTGGTTTTGCCCTGGCCCGGTTCCAGCTGTTGTGGGCATTTGGGGAGTGAACCAGTAAATGGAGGATTCCCCTGTCCCTGCCGCCACCCTCTGTGGCTCTGCCTTTCAAGCAGATGAAAATAAATAAATACATTCTTTAAAAAAGATTAGTTTGTTTTCATACAGAAAAACTTCAAATCCACAACTAGCTTTTTCAAAATACACATTCCCATGAACTTCTTGAGGACCCGCATATTTTGCCTGCTGCTAGGATTCCACTGCTTGGCCATAAGAATAAACAAATGAAGAATTCAGGGCTCCCTCTGGGGACCTCGCCAATCACTGGCCCAGGTCTGCGGTTGCTGTGATCTTGGGTAAGTCCCGGCCACCCCTCCCAGCCTCAGCTTCCACAGCTGTGGGGTCCTGGGACCTGGGGCCTGGAACCAGATGCTCCTGCCCCACCAGGGTCTGCAGTAAACAGCGCGATGGGCTCGGAGGACCTGGGCTGGGGACAGGAAGTAGCTATTGTCTCTGATAACAATGGAGCTCCCCATAGGGCTGGGAAGGGCGGGGTGGGGGAGGGGCCGTTCTGGGGCCGAGAAATGGGTCTGGACTTAGTTTGCCTCCTGCCTCCCCCTCACCCCCCATCTCGGGTTAATCCTACCCCTCCCATCTTGGCCGACCCCACACATTTTCAGCAAGATAGGAAACCCAAAGGCCCTGCTGAGAGTTCCCTCAACTCTTCCAGGAGTGAGAACCCCCATCCTGGCTGGCAACGCAGCTTCCCAGTGCTGCCTGTGAAGTGGGCTCTCCTGCACGCCCTGCCTCTGGCCTCCTCCTGCCCCCACTCCCGCCCTGCTCTGCTGGTGGTAGGAGTGTGACTCAGGGGACAAGAAAAGTGCCAGGGCAACCACCTGTGAGGTTGAGGACTCCGGACCGGGTGCTGAGAGGCCCCTGGGCCTACAACCTTGGTCCACTCCCAGTTCCTCCAGGCCATCCGGGAGCAATCCTGGAACTCACGCCATCCCTATATGCTGGGCCAGTCTTGCCAACATGAAGCATTGAGTGCCCCTGTGTGCCAAACCTGTGCAGGGCGCTGGGACAGTGGGGACAACATGCCAAGGGTCGACAGGGACACAGATGGCAGAGGTGGGAGTTGTGATACAGAGCGTTCCTGAGCCCTGGGCCTCCTGTTCTTCCACCCCGTCTATACGTCTGCATCTCTGGGCTCTGGAACATTCTAGAACATGGCCCCTGACTGGTACAAATCTGCATTATTATAAAGGTACCTGCGTACGCACTTGTGAAGTTGGTTAAAGTGCTCCTGCCTTGGCTGCTTGGCTCTGGGTTTGCCTGCTGGCTCTGGGCCCCTGTCTCAGGGCCACTCCGCGTGCCCAACGGCTGCATCTGGTGCACTGGGGGGCAGGATGACCCCTCTGGAGGTGGCTGTGTGACAGCCCTTCTCCCTAACAAGGGGATTATAATCAAACTTGCCTCCGATAGGACTGAGAGATGGGAGACCCAAAACTGAGGGCTTGGTTCTTAGCTGGTCGATAACCATGAATTTCCTCCCTTCCATCTCTTCTGGTTTTACCTCCCAGTACATCCCTGTGTCTGAGGCCAGCACGACTGACTACTGCTCAGAGCCCTGATGCCACTTAGACTCCAGGTTGGGGCTCAATTCATACATCAAGAATTGCTGGAGGCCTGCAAGGTCTTGGCGCCCTGGCCCTGTCCTGTTGTCCTCTCTGGGGTCCACACTGGCCTAGAGCCCTTCCTGCTTGTGGGAGGTTGAGGACGGTACTGAGCCTAAACAAGGAGCCAGGGAGACCTGGTCAAGGGCAGAGGGAGCTCCAAGGGGTGCTGTCGTAGAGGAGCAGGTGCGGAGACCTTTGCGTCAGCCTGAGCCAGCCAGGTGTAGGGGCCTGGGCGGGGAGCAGGCAGAGTCCCAGCCAGGAAGTGGGAGCTCAGCCAGTCACCTTTCTCCCTGGAACAATGGACCCGAAACCGTGCACGGGAGTGGGGCCCTGTGAGGCTCTGAGGCTTGAGTGCAAAAACCAAGAGGCCCCTCCGAGAGCTGCGGCTTCTCCCCAGTCGGAGATGATGCATTTTAGGGGGGTGACCCTCACCTACGACCCCCATTCTACTTTCTGTCGATGAGTCCCAAGCAGTGGTCAGCCCGTGGGCAGGCAGCGGGGCAGCAGGACACGCCCTGCATGTGTGCACAGGGCTTGAATAAAATGGGCGAGGCCGTTGCATGCTTCCTAAAAAAAAAAGTAACTAGAGCTGGCAGGTGGGGCCCTGGCCTAACCACCAGAACAGTTGCTCTGGCCAGCCAGGAGGAGGTGGCCCAGGAGAGGAGCCCGTACAGAATGCAGCCCATTGTCCCCACTGCAACAGCTGTCACTCGCCCCAGGCTCAGCTGGCAGGACCCCACCTCCAGGGTGAGGTGTGAGCCCCACTCCTTTGGCAGGGGCAGTCAGCTGTTGGGACAGGAGACAGCTGCTCCCAGGACAGCGATAAGGATGGGAGGACGTGCCTGACATATTCCCTGTTGGGAGGGGACTGCAAGGCCCTAGGGAAACCATCCCACTGAGTCTGAGCCAGACCCGAATGCAGAAAACAAAAACATTTTCTACAGAGGGAGAAAGGAAAGAAGACCTCCGTGTGTGGACGAAGTCCGTGCTCAAGGCCAGGAGAGTGTCACGTTATGAATATTGCAAAGTCCTCCTCGCCCCCGACCACACGGCTCCCAAATAAAGCTAGAAGTTCAATGCAGCGTTTCTTTGGAATCCAAATCGTGCAAACCCAGACTGTTTTGTTTGTTTTCAGGGACTGCGCTGTTTATAAAATTTAGAGGGAAGAGAGAAGGGCCAAGAATAGCGAAGTAAACAGAGAAGAAAGAGGGGACAGGCTCTCCAGCACCCATCGGCTCGTCTGCAGTGTGGGGACCAATGCAGGGTGGCAAGACTGAGGACAGACACAGTGGGGGACAGCAGGTTAAGCCTCCATGGGCGAAGCCGGCATCCCATGTGAGCACAGGCTGGAGTCCCAGCCGCTCCACTTCTGATCCAACTCCCTGCTAATACACCTGGGAAAGCAGCCGAAGATGGCACAAGTGCTTGGGCCCCTGCCACCCCCGCTCCCCTGGCTTCATCCTGACCCAGCCCTGACTGTTGCTGCCATCTGGGGAGTGAACTAACAAATGGAAGATTCTCTCCTCTTTGTCAAAGTCACTTAAAAAAAGTAAAGAGTAAACACAGTGACTGAGGAACTGACCCAACAACATCCTAAATTCATAGGGTGTGAAATGCAGCTGGATCACTCGGTGGTGCACAGGGAGAAAGATACTATTTGGGTCTCTGGCACATCAAACACAAAAGTGAATTCTGGCACTGGAGACCTGAATGTGAAAAGTCAAACTGTCAAACCCAGGAGCTGATCTTTAGGATTTTGGGGTAGTAGGAATTCTGACAAAGATCGTTGCTATGGAAATCTCCAAAACTGTGAGCTAGCACAGTGAACCCCCAAGGAGGGGTTCCTGGTGTCAGCAGTAAGGAGAAGACTTTGGATCAAGAAAAGATTCTGGAAAGAGCGAGGACAACCCGTGCCCCAGGCTGGGAGGGGTAACTTGCAATCCACATAACTGAAGCGGACTTAGCATTAGTCAGACGTGAAATACTTTCATAATCGATAGCAAAACAGCCAAAAAAATAGGCGAATGAACAAAGGCCGTTTCCCGCAGGGGACGCATGCCTGCTCTGCAGTGTGGAAAGCTACTGATCCACACCCGCAAACAGGCAGGCGCAAAGCCCATCCAGAGAGAGCTGGGAGCCCAGGGCAGGGCTGCGGGCAGGCAGGACTGCGGGCCATTTGGCAATAGTGATAAGCCTGGGAAAGCAGGTTGACCGTTTCCCTGGGGGACGGGGACTCTGGAAGGAGATGTGCAGATAGCCTTACGCAGGAGATGAGCTGGGAAAGTAGCTCCCGGTCGCCTGTTTTGTAACCAGAACAACAACCACAAAATCTGGAAACGGTTTAAAAGTCCGCAAACAGCAGAACCGAAAAGTGCCCTGGGCTGATATGGAACGGAACCCTGAGGCTCCTGAAATGTGTCTAACCAAGGAGCAGGACGCACATCTGCCCCACATGAGCCCATGGAACCGCACACAGCGGCTCCCTCTAAGGGCAGAGGCCGGGGTCCGGGAGGGGATTTTTAAGCTGCGTCTGTAATGTCTTATCCCTTCAAGAACACTGCAGGGAGCATGATAAATGCCTACACTGCCTCATGCGGCAGCGAAGGCATGGAAAACCTACGACGTGTTGTTTGCCATCTCTCTGTGTGTCTCTGCTACCCTGCCTACCATCCATTCAACAGTGGGTCACGGGTTGTTCTTCCTGACCTTTGCCTTCTTTCTCTGGATCTCCCAAGCTCTCTTCCATCCATTTCTCTCCCTTTTCTTCCCTGCTAGTTTTTGGCCCCCGGGAGAAAGGCAGTGCGGCTGGAGTCCGGGAGTGTGGTGCGGGGACACAGGCCTCTTGCTCCCTCCTTGCTCTCCTCCGTCTCTTCCCCAGCGGGTCCCTCTCCCCCTCCTTCTCTTCTCCAGCCCCCCACCCCCACCCCCAGGCAGGAGCTGGTTCTTTGTGCCAGGGAGTGGGGAGACCTGCCCGAGATGAGGCTCGTCTCTGGGGAGTGGGGACAGAGTGGACACAGAAGGGAAGCCGGGCACCTGCTTCTGTGGGGTGACCACACTGCACCACCCCATGGCTGTCCAGGGGAGCACAGCCTGCCCCCAGGGGTCATGGCCCTGAAGGATTGGGGGCCATCTGACCTCTCCCTGTCCCCCTTCTACCTCTGAGGACTCAGTGGAGACCACTAGGCTGGCTCTTCCCTCTCTTCCTCACCCTCATCTCCCTTGGTGAGAGAATTCTGACAATGTGAGGTTCTGGAAATTTTCATCCTAACAGAGACAAGGACTTGAATCCTTGTTGGGTTTGAGAAAAATACACCTGTTAGTATCATCGAAGATAGATCCATGCCAATCATGACAACAGATGTCTGTGTTTATTTCTCCTGATAAGTACTTATTATCTGGCTCTGCTAATATGAGTGTCCATATCCAGAAAATATAGGCACACTCTTTTTAAAAAAAAATTATTCTTTGATTTGAAAGGCAGAGTTACAGAAAGAATGAGGGAAGGAGAGAGAGAGAGAGAGAGAGAGAGAGAGAGAGATCCTCCACCTACTGATCCACTCTCCAAAAAAGCTGCAATGGCCAGAACTGGGCTGGGCTGAAGCCGGGATCCTGAAACTCCATCCGGGTCTCCCACATAGTGGCAATGCCAAAGCACTTGGGCTATCCTCCAGTGCTTTCCCAGGCACATTAGCTAGATTGGAAGTGGGGCAGCCAGGAATTGAACCAACATTCATATGGGATGCAGACATAACAGGCGACAGCTTAACCTGTTGTGCCACAATGCCGACCCCAGTAAACTTGTCTTTTTTTTTTTTTAAGGTTTATTTGTTTATTTTAAAGGAAGAGTTACAGAGAGGCAGAAGCAGAGACAGTGAGATGTCTTCCATCCACTGGTTTACTTCCCAAGTGGCAGCAACGGCCGGAGCTACCCTGACCCGAAGTCAGGAGCCAGGAGCTTCTTCTAGATTTCCCATGTGGGTGCAGGGGCCCAAGGACTTGGGCCATCTTCTACTGCTTTCCCAGGCCATAGCAGAGAGCTGGGTCAGAAGTGGATCAGCCGGGACTTGAACCAGCACCCATACTGGATGCCAGCACTGCAGGTGGTGGCTTTACCCACTACACCACAGTGCCAGCCCGTGACTTGCCTTTTAATATTATTTTTCTATAAAATTTTTTAAAATTTTTATTTTATTATTATTTTATTTTTTGACAGGCAGAATTAGACGGTGAAAGAGACAGAGAGAAAGGTCTTCCTTCTTTTTGGCTCACCCCCAAAATGGCTGCTATGGCCGGCGTGCTGCGCCGATCCGAAGCCAGGAGCCAGGTGCTTCTCCTGGTCTCCCATAGGGTGCAGGGCCCAAGGACCTGGGCCATCCTCCACTGCACTCCCGGGCCACAGCAGAGAGCTGGCCTGGAAGAGGAGCAACTGGGACAGAATCCGGCACCCCAACCAGGACTAGAACCCAGGGCGCCTGTGGTGCCGGCTTCTATAAACTTTTTGAGGCCATCATTTAGTGTCATTTACTGGAAAGACAGTATGGGATAGTGGTAAAACAAATGGAGTCTGGAGCTGAGATGCCCACGTTCAAACCCCAGCTCCTCTTCTAGTGCGAAATCTTGGGCAAATATACCTCTCTGTGCCTCAGCTTCCGTTTCCGTGAAGTGGAGCTCATTTGCTAGGATTGAGGGCAGTAACACAGGTTCAAGGCTGGAACAGTGCCTGGTGTGGGAAACACACCAGCACAAACATTCAGAGGAGAGCAGCCCTCTTTTTTTTTTTTTTGACAGGCAGAGTAGACAGTGAGAGAGAGACAGAGAGAAAGGTCTTCCTTCTGTTGGTTCATCCCCCAATGGCCGCCGCGGCCGGCGCACCGCACTGATCCAAAGGCAGGAGTCAGATGCTTCTCCTGGTCTCCCATGTGGGTGCAGGGCCCAAGGACTTTTTCTGGACCACAGCAGAGAGCTGGACTGGAAGAGGGGCAACTGGGACAGAATCCAGTGCCCCTACCAGGACTAGAACCCGGTGTGCCGGCACTGCAGGCGGAGCTGGCTGAGAGCAGCCCTCTTAATAATACACCCAATACCTCCTTAAAATTTTTTTTTAATTAATTTATTTGAAAAGCAGAGTTACAGAGGCAGAGAGAGAGAGAGAGGTCTTCCATCTGCTTGTTCACTCTGAATGGCCATAACAGCCAGAGCTGGGCCCATCTGAAACCAGGAACCAGGGGCTTCCTCCAGGGCTCCCATGCAGGTGCAGGGGCCCAGGCACTTGGGCCATCTTCTACTGCTTTCCCAGGCCATAGCAGAGAGCTGGATGGGAAGTGGAGCAACTGGGACTCGAACTGGAACCCGTATGGAATGCTGACACTGCAGGCGGTGGCTTTATCCGCTATGCCACAGCACCGGGCACACACACACGTGTGTGTGTGTGTGTGTGTGTGTTGGGGGGTGGTGGCAATACCTCCCATCCATAGATCGTGTTACAAGTTACAGGCCAATGATTTCTTTGGCTCTTGCTATCTGCCGCCCATCCCACCCCCACTCTTCTTTGACAGATGTGTGTAGACTGAGAGTCCAAGGCCTCTGTGACAGTCAGAAGAGGGCGGGGGCAGGGGCAGACCTGGGAGCGTTCTAGTTCCAGCCCCGACATTGGCCCTTGGAGAGCGTGTGCGAGGCAGAGCCTTGAAGGGTCAGTCATGCCATTCCCGGTGTGCAGGCTCCTGAAATGCGTCAGCGAGAAAAACAATCCTGCTTCCAACCTACCGGTCAGTGGGGCAGCAGAGGAGTAAACAGGAAGTCGCAATGCATGCAGAAATCCTCTGCCTGGCGCCTTGCGCCTTAGGAGCCTGGGGCAGGCAGCCAGCGAGGGGCCCGGGAGGGGTGAGCGAGTGTCAGAGGTTTCTTGCAGGCTGGGCGCCCAAACTGAGGCAGAAGGAGGAGTGGCTTTTGAGAGGGACTCCGGGAGGAAAAGCCGGTGCCCCGCAGAGAAGAGCAGAGGGAGACGGTAGAAGGTGACTGTGCCTTCCCTCCCCAGGCTCTAGGGAGGCAGGCGGAGTCCAGGTGAGGCACGGCAATGGCAGGAAGCCAGCTAGAGTGCGGAATCAACAGATGCCCAGCGTGCGCAAGTCCCGGCCTCCCTCCTGATGGAGGCGGGGCGGGGGCGGGGGAGGGGGGGGGCAGCAGTCACAGAAGCTGGCCAGCCAGGCCGCTTTATGGGATGGGCGGAGGGACTCGGGTTTCCAACCGGGTGATTCTGGGGAAACCCAGGGCAGCACCTAACACTCACCTGCTTTGGGAGACAAAGCGAGTACAAGGGACGACCCGAGAGGTAGGAAAGGGCAGCCCAAGGGGCCCAGCGGATCTAATAAAGCTGCTTTGTAAGTCGGCACACACACAGGCATTAATGAAGAGCGGCCGTAGTGAACCTGGGAGACGGAAAGAGAGGTGAGTTTTGGTTTCCTCCTGGGTGATTTTCAACACCAGGGAACTTCAAAAAGTTCATGGAAAATGGGAGTGAAGATTAGGGACCCGCGCTGCGGCATAGTGGGTGAAGCCAGCATCCCACACCTGAGCACCGCTGCGAGTCCCAGCTGCTCTGCCTCAGATCCGGCTCCCTGTATTGCCCCTGGGAAAGCAGCGGAAGACGGCACAAGAACCTGGGGCCCTACCGCCCCTGTGGGGGACCTGGATGGAGTTCCAGGCTCCTGGCTTCAACCTGCCCAGGCCTGGCTGTTGAAGCCATTTGGGGAGTGAACCAGTGGATGAAGACCTCTCTCTCTGTCTCTTTTTCTGCCCTTTCTGATGTTCTACCTTTCAAATAAATAAATAAGTAAATAAATATTTTTAAAACATGAGTTTATTTTGGTGAAAAATTTTTGGAAATCCATGTGCGATTGCCTTATGCATATTTCATGAACATTTTAAAGATCTCCTGTATTTTCTCTGTTCTTATGAGAATATATAAGCCCCGAAATTAGAAGGATGTGATAAATGTTATTCACACACAAGGAAAGCCTTTAATCTGGAGTCAGATGTCACCAGCGAGAGTCAGGACCTACAAGGACTTTGGGATGTGGCTGTGGGAGGGGACAGGAGTTCCCTGGATCAAACAGAGTCCACGTGGCAGGCGTTCAAACCCCGGTAGATAGGGACTTAGACTGGAGGGTGGGGACCCCACGTGCCGCAGCAGAGTGTCTGGGTGCAGCGCCCAGCTTTGGCCCCTCACCTGCATCCTGTTAGTGGAGGTCCTGGGAGGCAGAGATGACAGGATAGCTCAAGTGGCTGGGTTCCTGTCACCCACGTGGGAAGTCTGGGCTGTGTTCTGGGCTCCTGGGTTTGGCCTGACCCAGCCCTGGGATCTCAGGCGTTTGGGACTGAACCAGCAAATAGGAAGATATTCCCTCTGTTTGTCTGTCTGTCTGTCTCTGTGTGTGTCTGTGAGCCTCTCAAATAAAATAACTAAAACTTCAACAGTTGGTTAAGGGGCAGGCGTTTGGCCCAGCAGTTAAGCTGCTTGGGATGCCTGCATCCTTATCAGAGTGCCAGGTTCCAGACACAGCTTCATTCCCCATTCCAGCTTCCTGCCAGTGCCCACCCTGGGAGGCAGCCAGAGTCGGCTCAGGCTCTTGGGTCCCTGCCACCCATGTGGGAGATCCCGATTGAGTTCCAGGCTCTTGGCTTTGGCCTGGCTCAGCCTCAGCTGTTGCAGGTATCTGGGGAGTGAACCAGTAGATAAGGGATCTCTCTCCATCTTTCTCTTGTCTCCCTGCTTTTCAAATAAAAATTGGTTAATTAAGGATTTGGTGAAGATGGCAACTTTTATAATCCATACATTTATTATAAAAAATGTGAAATATTTTTAAAAAGCTGGTGAGCCTGTTGTGCGTTCTGTTAACTTTTACTTAGCATGGTCCTAGCTGTGTGGCATCCAGCCTGCTGCTCTGACTGGCTGGCTGTTCCCTGGTTTTCCAGCACACCTGAGACCCCGCCTTCTCAGGGCCCAGAGGACGAGGCCATGGAGGGCAGGGTTGCGACAGCTGGGATCTCAGCCTTTGCATTTGGAAGCTGAGAGGGTTCTGAGTGGGCTGGGAGAGGGGCCAGCAGTGAGCCGCCCAGAGAAGAAGCCCAGACTGCCAAGTGGCCTCCATCAAGGTGGACCAGCAGGCGTTAGGGAAGGCAGGTGTCATGGTTAAGGGCATTTCCCCAGCACAACTCAGCCACTGGGGCTGGGAACAGAAGGGATGCACGCTGAGGGCTAGAAGGGGCGGGGGCTGCCTGTCTGTGGTTACACCTCCTCAGGAGACAGCAAGGACATGGTGGGAGGGGCCTTAGGCTGGGAGCAAGTAAAGCTGACCTGGGGTGGGGTCTAGAAGGGTCTCATTTTCCACATTTGAGCTAACACTGCAGATAGCATTGCTAATAATATTTAAGCCAGTGAATATTCACGAATGCCAATAGCTATGTGTTGCCTATGCATATTACTCATTTAACTTTATATCATAAGCTTCATGCCACTTGTGCTCCTCGTTCAGTGGCTTGATATTTCCTCATATGTACTATCTAACGTGTTAGCATTGAACACTTGTTTTTCATATGATGAACAGTCCATGGTACAAGGGTTAAGACATCACCAGGAAACCCACATCTGGTATTGAGCGCCTAGGTTTGAGTTCTGGCACTGTTCCAGCTTCCAGCTCCCAATTTTCTGCTAATGTGTCCTGGGGGGCACCAGGTGATGGCTCAAGTATTTAGGTTCCTGCTACCCACGTGGACACCCACATTGGGTACTCAGTTTTGGCTGTTGCAGGCATTTGGGAAGTGACCCAGCAGATGCAAAATTTTTGTCTTTCTTGCTCTCTGCCTTTCAAATAAAATTTAAAAACCTAATATTTAAAAGGAAAATAAAATTTGGAAACAAAACATATTTCTTTTTTCTTTTATAAAAGACTTATTTATTTAAATGTTAGAGAGAGAGAGAGAGAGAGAGAGATCTTCCATTTGGCAGTTCACTCCCCAAATGGCTACAATAGCCAAGGCTAGGCCAGGCTGTACCCAGGAGCCAAGAGCTTCTTCCAGGTCTGCCACATGGGTGCAGGGGCCCAAGCACTTGGGCCATCTTCTACTGCTTTCCCAGGCCATTAGCAGAAAATTGGATCACAAGTGGAGCAATCAGGACTTGAACCAGTGCCCATAAGGGATGCCGGCATTGCACGTTGCAGCTTAACCTGCTGTGCCACAATGCCAGCCTCTAAATTGCTTTTTTGAAAAGCTCATGGGAAATATGTATTATGAAAAAACCATGCATGAATTTCAAATTATTATTTTGCACCAAAATAAACATCTTTTAATTCAGTTTTCCATGTATTTTTAGAAGGACCCTCACAGATAATACTGGAGTGAAAAAAATAGAAAGGCAAGTCCAAGTGCGTCACCTCCGTTGTCTCAGCTTTACACACAGCCCCACACCAACCCCGAGGTAGGCAGAGGCACCCCTACCAGACCGACGAGATTCTGTGATGGGTGGAGAACTGTTGTCCAAGGGCACCCGGCGAGCTGCCAGTGGCTCTGTGCCTGGGGCCACGAGGCTCACGGTGTATATAGGCAGTCTGTCTTATTACAGCCAGAACCGATTGTCCTGGTTGGGGAGTTTCCTGCTTGCCTTCCATCCTGCCTTGAGGTTGGCAGCATGGCACCACAGGGCAAGGAACAAAGGGCTGAAGTCAGCGCCTTCCTGGGGCTCCCAGAACCAGCCGTGACTGCTGGCACCTCGCAGAACCATAAAGGGAGGCAGGGCACTGTGGCGCTGCTGCTTGCGACAACCACATTCCACAGCAGAGCGCCAGTCCCGGTCCTGGCTACCCAGCTTCTGATCCAGCTTCCTGCTGCAGCGCTTGGGAAGGCAGTGCACGATGACCCAAGTACCTGGGCCCCTGCCACCCACGTCAGGGACCAGGATGGAGTGCCAGGAGTCAGCCTGGCCCAGCCTTGATTGTTGTTGCCATTTGGGGAGTGAAACAGCAGATTGGAAGATCTCTCTTGGCCTCTCCCTCCTTCTGTCATCCCGCCTTTTAAATAAATTAACACACACACACACACACACACACACACATCTTGAAGGAGCTGTTAGTTTTCAGAGCTCACTGAGCTCCCTGCTCCTTAGCAGTTCTGTGGGGAACAGATGTGGCCAGAGGGCAGACAAGGGATACAGAGATGAGCCTTTTAAGAGACTCTGGGCTGTCAGATGAGACCAGGGACGGAGAGGAAGCAGGGAGGGGTGGCAGGACAGGAAATGGCTCCTGGGCGACTGTGGAGACAGCAGCTTAGACCCAGGCTGGCTGGGTTAAGCCTTTGAAGTTGCAAAGGAAGCAGGGAGCAGGGCTGGCACAGATCAAGGAGACGGAAAGGCCATCTCTAAGCGGTCAAGGTGGGCGTGGGATGGGTACAAAAGGCAGCAGGGCGCAGAGGAAGCTGGAGGAGCGCACAGGCTGGAGCGCTGGGTGGGGGCGGCTGGGCACCGTCTCTGCCCGAGGTGCTGAACAGCTTGGGTGCCCAGGCCCCATGGTGACCGAGTGATCTGAGAGGACGGGAGGAGTGCAGGTGAGGGGCGGCTGGGGCTGGGGCCGGGCAGGTAGGGGCAGAGCTTCCGGGGTCAGGAGCTGGTGGACCAGGTGCCCAGGGCTTCACAGTTCCTGTGAGGGCAATGACGGGCAGCACTTTGCAACCGCTCTCCACCCACAATTTGAATCTGTGCATCTCTCCCTCCCGCTCTGAGCTCACCTGCTGCCACCTGGGCCTCAAGGCTCCCAGTCTCAGCCCGAGACTGCCCCTTCCTTATATAGCCCGTGGGCTGCTGCCGCTGTGGGACTCGTTACCATTGCACCTGTACACGCACCACTGGGGGCTCCAGTTTGAGGGCACAGATGAGAGGGGAGGCTCAGGGCCTGCAGGCCCCTAACTCTGCCAGCCCTGATGACGGGGTTTGCAGGTGGCTGGTTCCCTAGCTGCACCCCAACTGAGGCACGCACGGTTCTCTTCATGACAGGCATTGCTGTGCACTCAGCATCTGGCACTGCCTGCAAGTGCCAGCGGTGTCCCCGAGTCACTGTGATGGCCACACAGTCTAAGTGCTCCCCGGAAGTGGGGGCTGCCACCCTTGCCCAACAAGCTTCAGGATTTGCTTGATGCTGGGCAGTGGACTTCCAGCCCAGCCAACCTCTTCCTGTTGTACACACACAGAGACATGGAAGCCAGCACATGTGTTTATTACGATAATGTCCAGGAGGCAGGTGTGAGGGTCCGTGGGTGGGCGGGGGGCGAGGCTGGGCCAGGAGGCAGGTGTGAGGGTCCGTGGGTGGGCGGGAGGCGAGGCTGGGCCAGGAGGCAGGTGTGAAGGTCTGTGGGTGGGCAGGGGTGAGGCTGGACCAGGAGGCAGGTGTGAGAGGGTCAGGAGGCAGCTGGGAAGCAGGAAGTGAGCTAGGAGCCCCTTCCCTATTCTTGGCCTCCCTAGTCATGGGGGCACCAGGGAAGCATCACTTCATTTGTAGTAAAATCTATCCAGAGAGGGAGGGAGACTGTGAGGTTGATCCAGCTGCTCCCCAAGCCTGGCTGGGGAAACTGGGAGGATGTGCACAGGGTAAACTTGGCATCTGCGGCCTTTCCCTTCAGCTGAGAGCTGCGAGGACTGGCCCCCTGCTCTGCCCAGCACCCTCGCTGCGCCTCTATCCCCACATGATCGCCTGCAGCCACTGCATGGAGAGAAGACAGCCCAGGAGACAGCGAGGAGGGGTGGTTTTAGGAGGGGCACAGGATGGGCGGGGCGACTCATGGGGGGGCAGGGCCGCGGGTGGAGGAGCATCCCACGCACCTGCTGCAGGTTCACGTGAATGCAGCCAGTGTTCTGGGGATCCATGGTCAGGAAGAAGGCTGTTTTGGGGGGTGGCAGGGGAGAAGGGCTGAGCTGAGTCAGCGGTCTGAGAAAGACCCACCCCTGGCTCGAGAGAATGTCAGGGCACACGTTCTTCCTTGCTGCCCCCCAGCTGGCTCCAGTGGTCCAGGGCAGAATGACCGACCACAGTTCAAGATAGCTCTGCTGGGTGCCAGACCCAGTTCTGAGCCAGCCGTGGGGATGGCTGTGGAGCAGCACTGGCTGGGGGGAGGTGCGGGAGAGGGCCAGAGTCCTGGACTGGGCTGGGCAGGGCTGGGTAGTGGGCAGGTGCCTGACTCACTGAACATGGCCTTCAGCTTCAGAAAACAGCTGATGAAGCTGTTAAAGTCCACGATCATGTTGTCATCCGCGTACCTCGCCACCACCACCTGCATCACCTTGTTGTTCAGCTTGATGCCTGGGACAAAGTGGACAGGGCAGGGGGAGAAGCCAGGCTTCCAGCCACTGCCCTCCACTGCCACCCTGCCCCAAAGCCATCTCCTGGCCCCTGGTCCCTGGCCACCTGCTTTCTCAATTGCCAAGCGCATCTCGTAGGAGTTCAGGGTCCCTGAGTTGTCCTGGTCACACTCTTGGAAGATGTCCTGCAGAGGTGAATAGATAGGGCTGTGTGCATGGTGTGTTGCTGGGAACAGTGAAATGCCTCAGCACACTGGGCTCACAGCAGCCTCTGGGGCCCTGGGGCACCCCTCCCCCTCCCAGCTCCCTGTGCTCCTCCCACCTAGTGATCCACAGGGGGTCAGTCGGCACCTGCTGAGACTGGCCGGGCCCTGGCTGTGCTGGCTGTTCAGTATTTTGGCTGGCTGGTTGTCCCTGCACTCCAGCTGACCGTGCGTGCGTGCGTGTGTGCTCATATTTGTGTGTATGTGTGTGTGCGCGCGCGCGCGTGCACACGCAGCCGGGGACTCCAGTTCTAGCTCCGCCCTTACTGGTTTCCACCCTCCCAAAGACACCCCCCCCAGTACCCTTTACCGTCCATTTCTTGATTTTTTTCCACAGGATCTGGAACTCCAGAAGCCCCAGCTTGCCAGAGCCATCTTTCTGGGGGGTGGTTAAGGATAGCCAAGAAGGGGATGAGGAGGGCCTGGTGGGGGCAGGGAAGCAGAGGGCCACACAGAGGGGGCACACAGACGAAGGTTCTTGCATGGCAACAGCTGGAAGGGCTGGCATCTTCCTTAAAAAAGACTGTACTTATTGGGGCCAGCACTGTGGTACAGTGGGTTAAGCCAATGCCTGCGATGCCAGCATCCCATGTCAGAGCGCCGGTTCAAGTCCCAGCTGCCCTGCTGCCCATCCTGCTATTGCACCTGGGAAAGCAGCAGAGATGGCCCAATGGTTGGGCCCCTGTACTCATGTGGGAGACCTGGATGGAGCTCCTGGCTCCTGGCTTCAGCCTAGCCCAGCTCCGGCTGTTATGGCCATTTAGAGAGTGAACCAGCGGATGGAAGATCTCTCTAAGTGACACACACACACACACACACACACACACAAAGAGAGAGAGAGAGCGAGCTTCCATCTGCTGGTTCGCTCCCCAGATGGCCACAACAGCCCAGTCTGAGTCAAGCTGAAGCCAGGAGCCAGGAGCTGCATCCTGTTCTCCCACGTGGTTGAAAGGGGCCCAAGCTTCCCAGGCAGGCCTGGCATCTTTTGCTATCATGGAGTCCAGTCCCCAGCAAGGACACAGTGCACCGCTGGCTGGAGAGGCAGCCTCCCCTGAGCCAGGTCAGGGGTAGGAGAGCACCGGGCAGGACTGTCCACTGGACAGGAAGATACATCCATGAGGTTGACCATGCAGCGGCAGGAGTCCAAGCCAAAGTCCTTGCTCTTGAAGTTTCTGACTGTGGGGAAGGGCAGGGGCGGGAAGAAGAGGTGGAATGGAGGGAGCACTGTGGAGACGCAGGGAGTGGTCGGGATGGGGCCCGGGGCATGCGCAAGACTCACGTTTCATGGCCATCCTGTTGAGCAGCCTTTGGAGCTCATACATGTCTATCTCGTTGTCCTAGAGAGCAGGACTGTCAGCCCCTGCTGGGCCCCTCGGCCCCACAGCTGCCTCCCTTCAGCCCTGAGCCGACGGCTCTGTCACCTCTCCTGCCACGATCTCAAACAGACGGATGAAGTTCTGGTCCAACGCCTCCTCGGAGACATTCTCCTGGGGGAAGGGGAGTGGCAAAGGGGTCAGTGCTAACCAGTCATGTACACCCCTGGGTGCCATCTTGCAACCCAACCCCGGAGCCTCCCCTCACCTCCTGAAGCTGCTCCAAGTAGTTGACTTCATCCAGCTCCCTGGCAAAGACATAGAAGGCTCGGGGGTTACTGGGGTTGGGGGAGGGGCGTTTCCATGGGCTGGCTCTGGGAGAGGTGCTGAAGCACCTGGGGACCCTCCCCCCACCCTGGAATCTGGGGTCTGGGCCTAGCTCTGGTTCTGTTGACAGCTGACTGGACCTCTGCCTGTCTCAGCTTCCCTGACTGTAAAACAGGGACAACGTGCGCAGACGATGACAGCACCCTGAACTTGACCTCCTCCAGCTCTGGAGCAGGGAGGTGCAGCCCCTCACCAGGACTCGCTGTGCTTCTCCGTGAAGACCCGAAGCAAGAAGTCGGCGTCTCTGTGCGGCTCGAAGGTGGAAGGGATGATGATGTAGTCCCCGGGCGGCAGCCGGAGCTGGCTGCTCACCTCCCGGGAGTTGGTGAAGATCTCAGAGAAGCCATGGTCCTGATACTTTGTGAAAAAGTCCTTCTTCAAGTGGACATCCTGGATGTTCTGAAACTACACACGAGCCCCGGAGGTGGGTACAGGACTGGCACGGGAGGGCAGGGAGAGAGGGTCCCCCAAGGTGGGTGTCACTCCCAAGGGACCTGGTCTGGACACCAGCCAAGTGGCAGGAATCCCAGTGTGCTCTCTCTCTCTCTTGTCCCCGATTCCCATCAAGGCCAGAGGGTGCTGGAATCCCAACCCAGTGCCCCCCAGAGCCTTTCCCCATATCCCAGCCCCTGCCCATCCCCATGCAGCCAGGGTTAGGGTGAGTGCTGCCCAGGATCAAACCCTAGGTCTTCATTTTCTGTACCTCCTTCGGGACCTGGGAAAGGGGGAGAGAGAGAGAGAGAGAGAGAGAGAGAATCAGGTCTCCAGAGTAGTAAAGGGGCTCAGAGCTCTTACACACCATGTAAGGTGTGTGCATTGTGTGTGTGTGTGTGTTGGGGGTATTCCAGGAGCACAGGGGCACTGATGGTGGCATGGGGCCTGGGATCGTGAGAGCTAAAAGGTCCTGGCGTTAGGAATCTGTCTGCTTTGGCTCACAAAGAACAGTTCACACAAAGCTTTGCCAGGGCCTCGCCTAAGGACGGGAAATGGAATCCCAAAGGTGAGGTGACTCGCCCAGGCTCACCCAGTTAAAAGTGAGAGCTGTTATGGAAACTAAGAACATTTTCCAGCTGCTATTCCAAGGAACACCCATATCCTGGAGGACGTTAATGGGTGACTCTTGAACTTGAGGACTGACGTCAAGTACATGTGCAGAAAGCTGAGTGAAGTCAAGGTGAACAGAGCAGCTGCTGCCCTGCTGGTGTTCCCTCCAGGACTCGTGCTGGGACTTCATCCTCACGGCGCCAGGTTAACGGCTTCCGGAGGCGGAGCCTTTTGGAGGTCATGAGGTTTGGACGAGGTCACAAAGCTAGGGCCCCCATGGTTGCATTGGTAGCCTCAGAAGAACAGGAAGAGAGACCTGAGTCAGCCCGGGGAGCGCTCACAGCCCTGTGATGCCTGTCCCCAGGTCATGACCCAGCAGGAAGGCCCGCACCAGATGCCATATCCTTGGACTTCCAGAAGCATGAGCTAAATAAACGTCTTTCCTTTATAAAATGACCTAGTCTGGGGTCTGAAGTGACAGCGACAGGAAGCTGAGCGAGGCTGGCGCTCCACGGCTGGGGCTGCCAGCTCCCTTAATTAGGCTCCTGCACTCCATCCAGCTGGGGCTGCAGCAGAGCCCTTCTTATCCTTGGACGTGGCGTCTGCAGACACATCTGTTAATCTGGCGTAGGCCAAGGCTGTGCGTGTCCCTGCTCTCTGTTGAGCCCCTGGAGACTAGACTGGGCCCTGGCATGGAGCAGGTGCTCTCTAAATATTGTTGACGCCACAAAGGAGCAGACAAAGGACCATTCCTAGGGTTTTTGCAAAGCACAGGTTGTACTGGGAAATACTTTGCGGGGGTTTCTCTTGGCTCCTCGGTGAGTGTCACGGGTGGGGTGACTTGGGGGACCCTTGGGGGGTTGTGGAGAAGTTCTGAGTGCCTGGGAATCACAGACTCCACCCCTGATCCCGGGACCTGGAAGCCTGGGCAGATGCCCTCACCTCTCTGCCCTCAGTCCCCTCCCCTTCCTGCTTGCTGGAAGGCACAGGAAGGCAATGTCCCTCAGGCCTTGGGAACCATGCCCCTGGCACCAAGCAAGCCCCAGTTCCCTGTTGTGAATGTCAACCTGGGTGGGAAGAGCCCTGCCTCAAGGGACAGGGCTGTGGATGAAGCCTGCTGGAGCTTGTCTCTCTCCCTGGGCGGGCAGTGGTCCTGGGGAGGAGGGGTTCTCCTGGGCAGAGGCCAGGCAGGGGAGCGAGGGTGGCCGGGGGACCGGCCGGGGCGCCCACCGAGAAGATGACGAAGCCAATGGTGTGGAGCTGGGAGCCCTGCGGCCGCCCGTGCCGCCAGTTCTTCTGCATCAGGGCCACAAGGCAGGTGCAGACGATTGTGTTGTCCTCCGAGTCCTCGTCAGGGTCGTCCTCCTCAGGGAGAGAAATCCTGAACTGGGGGTTGGTCCAGAATGTGTCTGTGGGGGAAGCGGATCCGCACGGCTATGCTGGAGGGCAGATCCTTGACCGTGCCCTTCCCAGGGCGGACTGAGCTGCCTCAGCCACGGAGCCCGGCGGGGGGTGGGGGTTAATGGGAATGGGCCTGACCCCTAACTCAGGCCCCCCTGAGCCCGTGGCCCGTGACCCTGTGCCCTGGGCCTGCTTTCTTTTTTTTTTTTTTTTTTTTTTTTTGACAGGCAGAGTGTACAGTGAGAGAGAGAGACAGAGAGAAAGGTCTTCCTTTGCCTTTGGTTCACCCTCCAATGGCTGCCGCGGCCGGTGAGCTGCGGCCGGCGCACCGCGCTCATCCAAAGCCAGGAGCCAGGTGCTTTTCCTGGTCTCCCATGGGGTACAGGGCCCAAGCACTTGGGCCATCCTCCACTGCCTTCCCAGGCCACAGCAGAGAGCTGGCCTGGAAGAGGGGCAACCAGGACAGAATGCGGCGCCCCGACCAGGACTAGAACCCGGTGCGCCCGCGCCGCAGGTGGAGGATTAGCCTATTGAGCCGCAGCGCCGGCCTGGGCCTGCTTTCATGTCGAGCCCGAAGCCCACCCCTCCCTTCCTGCCCTCACCCACCGGGGTTATTCCTGCAGCCCCCCGCGGTGCTGCCCCTGCGCCAGCTGCCCTCGTAGAAGGTGGTGTGCCAGTAGCTCTTGTATTCCCCGGACAGCGTGTCGGGTGTGAGGTTGCAGATCTCCAGGAGCGTGAAGTTCTTCAGGAAATCCTGGTAGGACATCCTGGGTGGGGGTGGGGGTAGGGAGTGATTGGAGGCTCACGGGCACCCCAGGCCCCGCCCCCAGAGGCGCCACAGCCGAAGGGCTGCAGGGGCCCCCGCCACACTGACCAGAACTCCCCGTCCTCCTTCTTGTGCAGCAACTCTATCTGCATGTCCGGGCTGACCTCTTCCCATTCCCTGGCGCTGGAGCAGACACAGGCAAGAGCAGGGAGAGGGGTGGGGGCAGGCAGTGCCTGCTCCCCCCAACCCCGGGGGACACCCCCATCCCTGAACGCAGGCCTTCTGGGGTCCTGAGTTAAAATGCAGGATCTAGAGGGAAGGACCGGCCCTGGTGCTTGGGGTGTCCTCCCAGACGGGACCCCGGGTGCTCCTTTGGTGGTCCTGCCTTGCTCTTGGGGTCGGCCGAGTCCCCTGCTCCCCTCCTTGCCTGGCTCAGGGGCGCCTACTTGTCACTCCAGGCTCCGTTCCACTCAATCCGGCCCCATGGATTCTGCACCCGAATCAGCGTTTCCGCCTTGCCTCTGAAGAGGACCTGGGGGTAGCAGGTTGACGGTCAGGGGCGTGGGGTCAGGAAGAGGTTCCTGTCTTTCTCAGGGAAGGTCACAGTGGTCCAGACTCACGTCCTGAAGTCCGGTCACTGCATACGCATGTCCCCTCACCAGCATCCTGTGGGTCACGGACTCCAGGTCACTGTCACTGTTGACCTGCAGGACACAGATGGACGGGAGGCAGGGAGGGTCTGGGCAGAGGGACCCGGGCACCCAAAGAAAGTAGAGAACTCTGGTTCGTTTGAATTGTCATGACGCTTTCTGTTTGGAAACGACTATAGGTTCACACGCAGCTGTAGCCCACACCCAGTTCCCTGGGGTTGCAAAGCTGCAGCGTGTGAGAGCGGGACGTCCATGTGGACATGAGCCACCAACCTCACACAGGTTCCCCCATCGTGTGCCGGGACTGGTTAAGGTGCGATCCATGTGGTTTGGACGCCTGTGTAGCTGAGACATGGGACATTTCCATCAACACAAGCACACACGTGCGTGCACACACACACACACACACACACACACACACGTGCTGGGCCGCGCTTCTGTAACCACGCCCACCTCTTCTCACCCTTTCAGAGCCTCCCACCATCCTACATCCTCTGTATAACTTCCTCCTTCCTGGAATGTCCTATGAGCGGAGTCGCGCAGTGTGTGACCTGGGGGGAAGCTGGCTTTTTAAATGTGGCACAATTCCCTGGAGCTACGTCTCAACAGCGGGTTCCTCTGTGTTGCTGCCTAAGTAGCCCACGGTGCGTGATCGCCGTGGTTAGTTCAGCCGTTCATTCATCCGGGTCATTTCCTGATTTTGACTACTGGGAATACATTTGCCCGGCACAGGCATTTAGCCTGGCGGTTAAGGCGCCCACATCCCACACTGGAGTGCTGGGTTCATTCCCAGCTCTGGCTCCTGACCCCAGCTTCCTGCCAGTGCAGACCCTGGGGGACGGTAGTGATGGCTCGAGGAATTGGGTCCCTGCCACCCACAGGGGAGATCTGCATGTGTTCCTGGCTCCAGCCCTGGTCCAGCCTTGGCTGTGCCGGGCATTTGGGGAGTGAACCAGAGGATGGAGGGTCCTCTGCCTATCTGCCTGTCTCTCTGCCTCTGAAATAAACAAACAAACAAAAAAGAAGAAAAATATCATTTCAAAAAGAGTGAAGTTGCTATGAACATTTGTGACCAGGCTTTGCCTGGACACAAGGCTTCACTCCTCTGTGATGAACGCCCAGGAATACAACCGCAGGGTCACATGGGGGACACTCGGGGTTCGCTTGTTCAAATAAATATTTGTTGGGTGCCTCCTGCCTGCGGGGCTGTCTGGAGTACTGCCCTCGTGGACTGCGAATCCATTCTGGAGAGGATGGGCCCGGAAAAAGCACACAGACAGGCAAGGTATGGCAGGCGGCAAGGAATGTCGGGAACGTAACGGCGTGGGGGCTCGGGGGAGGCTGGTCTGAGGGGAGAATGGCTGGGCTCAAATGTGAGGGAGGAGCCAGGCTCGCAGCTGTCTGGGGAAAGAACCCTGAGGGGGAGAAGCAAAGGCCCTGAGGTCGCCAGCCCCCGCTTACTTCGATGGAGCAGCCCATGAGGGAGGAGCGCTCCACTGCCTTCCGCAGGAGCCTCAGCAGGTCAGGCGGCGGCCTCTGCAGCTGGAAGCTCTGGGCCACGCCCCCGGTGAAGTCCTCCAGGCCCTCCATGGTGCTGCCCCCCGCCAGCGCTTCGTAGGACCCGCTCAGCCTGCGGGCGGGCGCAGAGAGGCCGCGGTGAGGGAAGCGGGCCGCCCCGCCGCGCAAGGCCCGGCAAGGCGCGGGTTCGGGGCACTCACTTGGCGTAGGCCTTCTCCAGCAGGGCGCTCCAGAACTCCGAGTTCTGGACCGAGTGCACGAACACCAGCTTGTTGTTCTTGGTGGGCAGCCGGTCGTCCACCACCACGTCCATCCATTGCCCGAACTGCCAGAGCTGGGGGCGGCAGGGGGCCTCAGCCCGCCACAGACGCGGGCACCCCGTACCCCAACACGCCCCGCACCCCAGCGCCCCCTGGTGGCCGGGCTTGGTGACACGCAGGCCCGCTGTCCCACGCTTCAGGATGGCTCCACAGCGGGAAAGGCAATGCAGAGGCTGTGTCTGCTGACGTGGGGGGGCTGCCCACGTGCTGCTAAGTTAGAGGGGCAGCTTACAACCAGAATGTGGCAGAAGTAACGAGGCCACACAGGCACACATAGACACAAATATACAGAGAGACACATACATAGGCACAAAAACCTAGGCACACACACAGATTCACACACAGGCACACAGACACATGCATACACACAGATGTGCACACACAGAGACACAGACACAGAAGTGCACACATACACACTGACACACATACACACAAATATACAGACACATACATATACATATATGCAACGGATACGTAAATACATACATATACATACATGCACATGGATACGCACATGCACACGGAGATGCACACAGGCATACACAGACACATACACGCAGACACATACACACGCAGACATGAATAATGAGAAGGCAGGATGAGAGCCACAAACTAGTAAGGGTGGTTAAAAACATTTGGTTGTAGGGCCAGTGCTGTGGCGTAGCGGGTAAAGCCGCCGCCTGCGGGACCAGCATTCCATGTGGGTGCCGGTTAGAGTTCTAGCTGCTCTACTTCCAATCCAGCTCTCTGCTATGGCCTGGGAAAGCAGTGGAAGATGGCCCAAGTCTTTGGGTCCCTGCACCCACGTGGGAGCCCCAGAAGAAGCTTCTGGCTCTTGGCTTCAGATCAGTCCAGCTTTGGCCATTGCAGCCACCTGGGGAGTGAACCAGCAGGTGGAAGACCCCTCTCCACCTCTGCCTCTCTGTAATTCAGCTTTTCAAATAAATCTTTGAAAACATTCGCCTGTGTGGTTTTTTCCATGAGCAGAGTTTGCTGTCACAATTAGACCCAAACACACCCCCCATGAATGCTATTCTGTGAAATCAAAAAGAAAAACCGGAAGCCTCAGCGCTGGCGTGGATCCTGTCTGTCTCTCCTACACTGGCCCCCACCCCACGCAGCAACCCCGCCCTCACCTGGAAGTGGAAGATGCCTGCATAGTTCTTCCTGAAGCTCTGCCCCCTGGGCACCACGCGGTACAGCAGTTTGGGGCATGTGGTGAGGGAGCCGATGGCGGCCAGCAGCCAGCAGTCCCCTGAAAAGCAGGAGGAGGGGTTGCCCTGGCCACACCTTGCTCTCTTTGCCACAAGCAGGGCAGAATGGAGGCTACCCGCCCCCCCCGCCTCGGGGTCATCCACATGGCCCATGGGAGGCTGGCCTGAGGCGGCTCCGGTCCCTCTGCGGATTCTCAGGAGGTGCAGTGGGGACCAGCATCAGGGGCACTGAGTATGCTGGGGCTGCCCCTGTGTGATCCCTAAGACCAGCTCGTAGGACACTCGGCTCGCCTTCTCCCAGGAATCGCTGGCTTTGGGTGGGGGGGGAGGGCGGGCAGCGGCCACGCTGCGTGGACACCCGAACAGCCTCCTGGGAAGTCCCTCGGGCGAGGCCTCCTGACGCGTGACAGCACCTCTGGGGAGGAGAGCTGCCAGCTGCAGCCCAGGCTTCAGATGGCAACAGCCCGGGCTGTGACCTCACGGGAGACCTCCCCGGCTCCGCATTCCCCGACCCCTGGAAGTGTGTGTCAAGCCATGCTGGTTTTCTTTTTTAAGTCCCTAAGTCTTGGGTAACTAATTATGTGGCAATCGGTGACCAATGCTGCTTCCCAGATGCCCCCACCCCACCCCGAGTGCAGCAGGTGGAGGTGGCACCAGGTGCGGGGTGGGGCTGGGGAACGCGCACGACGCTCCCGCAGCGCGGAAGCGGCGGGACCTGGAAGCGGAAGTAGATGGTCTGAACTTAGGCACCCCGGTTTTCCAGCCTCCAAAGACACCTTGCCACGCCCTAAGTCCTCTTGCCTGGCTTTCCCCGCCTGCCAACGGAGCCCGGCTTCCCGCCCGGCTCACCGAGTATCCCCTGGCAGATGTCAGTCGGAGAGATCCCGTTAGCGATGAACTGAGGGTTGCTCGTGATGTCCTGCAGGGAGGAAGGAAGCAGGGGTTCAGGGGGCCCAGGACAGGCCCCCTGCCTTCCCCCTGGACTGTGCGCCGGGGAACAGCGTGGGGAGGAGCAACCTGGCGTTGCCTCAGGGCCGTGAGAGCCAAGGCTCACGGGTGACCTCCCCAGGGCTGTCTGGGGCCTTTGGCTTAAGCACATTCAGAACTGTTCCAGCTCTGTTGGTGGGGGGGAGGAAGGTGAGGGTCCAGGCTGGGCAGCGGAGTGTTGGAGATGAGCAAAGAGACTGTGGAGTCGCTACAAACCCAACCACCACCACCCTGCCCCTACGCCCACCCCCGTGGCCGGTGCCTCGGCTCCCAGGGCGCACCTTGGGCCGCTGCCAGCTGATGGCCTGCACATGTTTGGAGTTGGGGCCAAGGTCCTTGAAGCCGAGCGAGCAGGGCTCCGCGGGGAACAGGGGGTCCTCGAACAGCTCACCCCTCCTCAGACAGGTGGCCCGCAGCTCCTCAAAACTCTGGTTCCTGTAGCAGTGGGCATTGTGGTGTTGGCCCACGCCCTTGGCCTTGAGTCGGCTGTGGTTTATGTAAGCCACCATGCCCTTGTCGGGAAAAATGTCCTCTGCTCAAAAACAAAGAAGACAACCCAGTGAAAGAACAGGTGTTTTTCAGGTTGAGATTTACAAAGGACCAGTAAACTCGGTGTTCTTAGTCGTCAGGGAAATGCAATTTAAGAACAAAGCGAGAATGCCACTTCACACCCATTAGGCGCAGCGGGTTAAGCCGTTGCTTACGACCCTAGGGGAGTGCCCATTTGAGTGCCAGCTACTCTGCTTCTGACCCAGCGCCCTGCTGATGCACCTGGAAAAGCAGTAGAAGATGGCCCAAATGCTGAGGCCCCGGTAACCCGCATGGGAGACCAGAATGGAGCTCCTGGCTCCCGCCTGGCCCACCCCTAGTTGTTGCAAGTGTTTGGGTAGAAGTGGATGGAAGATTCTCTCTCCCTCCCTCTCTCACTCTTTAACTCTGCCTTTCAAATCAATACATCTTGTTCTCTTTTTTAAAGATGATTTATTTATTTATTTGAAAGGCAGAGTCATAGCACTGGCCCCAGTAAATACATTTTTAAAAACATTGAAAACAAAAGACAGGGGTCAGCGCTGTGGCGTGGTAGGTTAAGCCTCCACCTGTGGTGCCGGCATCCCATATGGGCTCCAGTTGGAATCCCAGCTGCTCCACTTCTGATCCAGCTCTCTGCCATGGCCTGAGAAAGCAGTAGAAGATGGCCTAAGTCCTTGGGTCCCTGCACCCGCGTGGGAGACCCAGAGGAAATGTGTGGCTCCTGGTAGCTCCAGCCGTTGTGACCAATTGGGGAGTGAACCAGCAGAGGAAAGATCGATTTCTGTAACTCTACCTCTCAAATAAGTAAATAAATCTTAAAAATAAAAAGGCAGGCCGGCGCCGCGGCTCACTAGGCTAATCCTCCGCCTTGCGGCGCCAGCACACCAGGTTCTAGTCCCGGTCGGGGCACCAGATTCTGTCCCGGTTGCCCCTCTTCAGGCCAGCTCTCTGCTGTGGCCCGGGAGTGCAGTGGAGGATGGCCCAGGTCCTTGGGCCCTGCACCCCATGGGAGACCAGGAGAAGCACCTGGCTCCTGCCATCGGATCAGCGCGGTGCGCCGCGGCGGCCATTGGAGGGTGAACCAACAGCAAAGGAAGACCTTTCTCTTTCTCTCTCTCTCTCACTGTCCACTCTGCCTGTCAAAAAAATAAATAAATAAAAATTAAAAAAAAATAAAAAGGCAAATATTAAGTGCTGGTGAGGATGTGGGGAACCCAGAACCCTCGTACACTGCTGGTGGGTGACACAGCCACCTGGGAAAAGTGGAGAGGAGAAAATCTACATCCACGCCAAATGTGCATATCAGCCTCATGCAGACACCGCCCAGGAGGAGCAGCCCTCCCACAGCCCCCTCCCCAGCGTTTCAGGTTCCACCTGTGCCAAGATGGAGCCCCTTCCTTCCTCCCCTCTCCCCAGGCCAGAGCCCTGGGGATCTTCTGGACCCCACCCTGTACGCTCACCCTATCCTTTACATTGTCAGTTGCACCCTTCTGCATCTTGCCTCTTCTCTTCCTCCTCCAGGCTGCCTGCCCTGCTGCTGCCCCTAGTAGAGCCACACCACACTGCTGGGAGCACCTGGATCCTTAACAGCCAGGACCCCCCACCCCCAGACACACACACGGCTCAGTCTCCCTGGCCTCAGCTTCTCCAGCCGTGCAGTAGAGTGATGCTCTAAGATGCTTGTTGTAGTTTCTGGCACAAAGCCTCTTTGAAACGTTAACTTCCAGGGCGGGCATTTGGCATAGTGGTTCAACCACCACTTGGGATGCCTGCATCCCGTATCAGAGGGCCTAGCTTTGTGCCCCAGCTCTGCTCCTGATTCCAGTTCCCTGCTGATGCACTTTCTAGAAGACAGCCAGTAATGGCTCAAGTCATTGGAAACCTGCTACCCATATGGGAGACCCAGGTTGGTTTCCTGGCTCCTGGTGTCAGTTTTTTTTTTAAAGACTTATTTATTTGGGGCTGGTGCTGTGGCATAGTGAGTAAAGCGCCTCCTGCAGTGCCAGCATTCCATATGGGTGCCGGTTCGAGACCTGGCTGCTCCACTTCCGATCCAGTTCTTTTCTATGGCCTGGGAAAGTAATGAAGGATGGTCTGAGTCCTTAGGCCCCTGCACCCACATGGGAAGATGTGGAGGAGGTTCCTGGCTCCTGGCTTCAGATCGGCGCAGTTCCGGCCATTGTGGCCATCTGGGGATTGAACCAGCAGAGGGAAGACCTCTCTCTCTCTCTCTCTCTCTGTAACCTTGATTTTCAAATAAATAAAATAAATCTTAAAAAAAAAAACAGATTTATTTGTTTTATTCAGAAGGCAGAGGCAGAGGAGTGGGGGGAGAAGTCTTCCATCCACTGGTTCACTCCCCAAATGCCACAATGGCCGGAACTGGGCCCATCCGAAGCCAGGAGCCAGGAGCCTTTTCTGGGTCTCCCACGCGGGTGCAGAGGCCCAAGGACTTGGGCCATCTTCCACTGCTTTCCCAAGCCATAGCAGAGAGCTGGATTGGAAGAGGAGCAGCTGGGACTAGAACCGGTGTTCAGATGGGATGCTGGCAGCTGTAGGCAGAAGATTAACCTATTGTGCCACATTTATGTCTTTCAAAGAAATTAAATTCTTTTTAAATTAAGAAGAGGTACATTTAAATATCAAAAGCCATTTAAAAGTCTAAGCCAGAAAAATAGTTTCCCCTTCTTTTTACCAGTTTCCTCCCTCCCTACCCTGAGGTCAAAACGCACCCGCCCCTTGCATGCTTTACCTAGCTGTCTTCTTGGTCACGTGACCCGCCCCAACGTGGCTGGTGCCTTCCTGGACACAGGCTACCTTCCTTCCTCAGTGACATCGTACTGTTGTGCCTCTGTCTGGGGTCATGCTGGTCCTAGGCCCACTGGGTCCACTGGAAAAAAGTCCCACTGGGCCCCCAGACCTTGCTCTGTGGCCTCTTCTCAGCCAACCTTCTCCCACCACACTCAAGTGAGAAATATTTTCTATCCACTGGTTCACTCCCCAAATGGCTGCAACAGCCAGGGCCGGGCCAGGCTGAAGCCAGGAGCCAGGGGCCTCATCTGGGTCTCCCATGTAGGTGCAGGGGCCCAAAGATTTGAGTCATCTTCTGCTGGCTTTCCAGGCGCATCAGCAGGGAGCTGAATCAGAAGTGGTGCAGCCAGGACTCGAACCAGAGCCCACAGGGGCAATGCAGGCAGCAGCTTAACCCACCACGGCACAGCACCAGCTCCGAGGACAGGAATTTCTGTCTATTTCACTTGCTGTTGTAGTCAGCACCTAGTAGATGCTCAACAAACGTTCTTTACTTATTTATATGTGTTTGAGAGGCGGGGATTGGGGGATTCCATTCTCTAGTTCACTCCCCAGATGCCTGCAATGGCCAGCTCCAGGTCAGGCCAAAGCTGGGAGCCAGGAGCTCCATCCAACACTGCTATGTGGGTGGCAGGGACCCAGCTACCTAAGCCATCACCTGCCGCCTCCCATGGTGTGCATTAGCCGGGAATGGGCTGGGACTCACACCCAGGCACTGGGACACAGGGTGTGGGTGTCCCAAGCAGGGTCTTAAAACTGCCAGGCTGAACCCGCCCAACGCAAGGTTTTAAGAGTTGTTTCCTGGCAACTCTGGAAGGGGGGGTGTGTGTGTGCTTCCCTCACAGCAGGGGGAGCAGTGAGGCTCCTTGGAGGGGCAGATGGCAGGGGCTCACCTCTGCACTCCCTCAATCAGGGCGCACCCCCAGAGCAGGTGCCTGGTAACTGGGCGGGCCCACAGATGCCCCCACATCACCTCCCGGACACAAACAGAGCTTGGCCCAGCCCGGGGATGCAGAGGGTTGGTGTGGGGGATGAGCAAAAGCTGGCCTGGCACCACAATGGCCTCTCAGGGGTTCCTTCGGGGGTCACGGGGGCCTGGATTCTCCCGGGCCCCACTCAGAAAGTTCTATCGGCCTTAAGGATCAGGTTGAGGGAGGACTTGGGATCTTGCTTCTTCCATGAGCCAGTGGCTTGGAGGAGCTGCTGGGACTCTTCCTTCCATTATAGCAGTACCAGCACTCCCGTAGCAGTTATAGAAGTCACCACAGGCCTGAGCCTGTCCCAAGCACTTTCCATGCCCCTGCCTGCGCCCTCTACTGGTTATGTTTATTGCTACCATTCCCCTGCTCCAGCTGGGAACCGCACAGGGCGATCGAACTGCCCCAAGGCCACACCCAGGGTGGGCAGCAGAGTGAGGGCTCGCACCTAGGCAGGCGGATCCGCGTCCCCCCCCCACCACACTCACTGCCCTGCTGGGTGGGGGCTGCGGTGGAGGGGGCCTGGCAGAGTGGAGGGGCAGAGGCTTTGTTCAAGGCTGGGTGTGGTCAGCAGACCCTCACCCACTCTCCCGCAGTTTCCACGTGGTCTTTGTGAAGTCCCCTTCCAGGACAGCTTGGGGGGGGCGATGAAGGGAAGGGGAAGGGGTGGGGAGGCAGCTGGTGCTGCATCGGAGGTGGGGGTGGGGGGAAGGGTGTTGCAGGATTCAATAAGACAACATCTAGGGCAAAGGCTGGCGTTTAGTTAGGGCTCAGAAAATGCCAGTTGCCTTCACTGAGCTCCTACGAGGCGTACACAGCCCCCTGCTGCGTGCCACGTGTCTGTCACAAGACTTCCTGGTGACTTTCCTCGGCCCACTGGGGATCACCAGGAGATGGTCTTCTTTGCACTCCAGAGGGCAAACCCCAGCTCACCGCTGCCACCCTTCACTCTGGGCCGGGCATTCCCGCCTGGAGTCTGCGAGGACCTCCCTGGCTTCAGCACCAAGGCCGCAGAGGCAGGGAGAGGCAGCCGGCTTGGGTGGGAGGATCAGGGAGGCTGGGGCATGGCTGCCCCCTGTCCTAGGCTCACCTCGCTGCCTCCCACCACCCCCTGCCCCGCCCAAGGTTCTGGCTCAGGAAGTATTAGCTTTGGGGGGTAGGGAAGAGGAGTGTGGGGCCAGAATCCAGGAATTCCCACCTGCCGCCCTCCCTCTTCCCACCTAAGTCTCCAGGGGCTCTCTTAGAAATGGTAGAAGGCCCCTGGCAGGTAAAGCCGCTGCCTGCAGTGCCGGCATTCCATATTGGTGCCGGGTTCGAGACCTGGCTACTCCACTTCCGATCCGGCTCTCTGCTATGGCTTGGGAAAGCACTGGAAGATGGCCCAAGTGCTTGGGCCCCTGCACCCACTGGGGGACTTGAAAGAAGCTCCTGGCTTTGGATGGGCTCAGCTTTGGCCATTGCAGCCATTTGGGGAGTGAACCAGCAGATGGAAGATCTCTCTCTCTGCCTCTGCCTCTGCCTCTCTGTAACTTTGCCTTTCAAATAAATAAATGAATTAAAAAAAAAAAAAAAAGAAAAGAAGAAAGAAATGGTAGAGGAAGCTTCCTCTGTCAGACTTGGGCAAATGATGAAAGGTGTGTGTGTGTGTGTGTGTGTGGTGGGAGTGGTGGGAGGTCTAGTTCTTTGTTCAAAGACACTGTGGGGGGTGAACAGTGGGGTCCCTTTCACAGGAGAGGGTTCAGAGCAGAAGGGGAGGAGCCTCTGGGAGGGATGATGGGAGAGATGAGTTCGGGGGTCCTCCTCAGAGTAGATCAGGAACAACGGACTGTCCCCACCTGCCCCAGGGGGACCCCAGGGTCTATGCAGGCAGGTCCTGTCCAGAGTTCTCCATTAGGGGTTGCCGTGTCCCCCAGAGCTGGGTCTGCGGGCCTCTTTGGTCGTCACAGCTGGCAGTGGATGCTACCAGCATCCAGCAGGGAGAGGTCAGACAGGAGCTGAAGCCCACGTGGGAGACCAGGATAGAGTTCCTGAACCCTGGCCCAGTCCTGGCCATTGTGGCCAGTGAGGGGAAGGAGCCAGTGAATAGATGTGTGTGTGTGTCTTTGTCTCTGTAACTCTGCATTTCAAATAAATGAATAAATATTTTTTTTTGACAGGCAGAGTGGACAGTGAGAGAGAGAGACAGAGAAAGGTCTTCCTTTTGCCGTTGGTTCACCCTCCAATGGCTGCCGTGGCCGGCGCACTGCGTTGATCCGATGGCAGGAGCCAGGTGCTTCTCCTGGTCTCCCATGGGGTGCAGGGCCCAAGTACTTGGGCCATCCTCCACTGCACTCCCTGGCCACAGCAGAGAGCTGGCCTGAAGAGGGGCAACCGGGACAGAATCTGGCGCCCCAACCGGGACTAGAACCCGGTGTGGCGGCGCCGCAAGCGGAGGATTAGCCTAGTGAGCCGCGGCGCCGGCCAAATGAATAAATCTTAAACAACAACCCTCCCCCCCCCCCCCCACACACACAAACACCATAAAACACAAAGCTTGGGTCTGCCTGAACTTCTTGCTCATCACGGAGAAGCCCCATGCCCATACACACCACTGCAGTACCCACAGAGCCCTGCAGAGGGCAGCACACCCAAGCCCTGTGATGCTGGCCAGGGGCTGGGGCCGGATGACACAGAGGGACAGGACAGACAGACAGGGCTGGCTACGGGCAGCACAGGCAGAGGCTGGAGCGGTATGGTAAAATGAGACGTGAGTAAATGGGAAGCTTTCTGTTCTGCTAGTACATCCTGTCTCCTCCGTCAGACTGGGAGCCATCACCAAAGGTGGAGGCTCCAGCTCCTCTACCAGGTTAGGGACCTGCAGGGCCTTGCTTGCCCCAGTTAAATCTATGCTAGTGTGCTTTTCAGATGACAGAAACTGTATTTGTCGTGTGCTACATGATGTCTCGGATCATGTATGCACTGGGATGGCTCCTGGACCTGACTCACACATGCGTTACCCTCACATACTTACCTTTTTTTGTGTGTGTGTGTGTGTGGTGAGAACACTTAAAATCTACTTTTTCAATGATTTTCCAAACACATGGCTCCTAGGGGACCTGTGTCTGTGTGGACAGCTTGATTTGCACTGTGACATCTCAGGGAATGAGTGAAGAATGAGGAGTGGGCGAGGGGTCCGCTATGAGGCCTCAGCTTCCAGGGGTCAGGGGCATGTGAAGGCCCAGGGCTGGGGGGGGCTAGAGGCCGCTGACCCCTGGTGACCCCCACAGGAGGCCCCAGCTGTCCCCGGCTGACGGTGAGGTGTAGGGCTGAGCCCTTCTGCCGGCCAAGGTTGGGGCCCTCTGACCCCCTACCCCTTCCTTCCCCCAGCGGGGATGGCTCCTCTCTGCCAGCCCGGGCCACCAGCCCTCTCTCGTGGACCTGAGTCCATCGGGTGGGGCCGTTCCCCATCTTTCTGCACCGAGGGCCTTGGAGGAGGTCTTCTCTGTTCCCTGAGCTTGGCCCTGTTCCTCACGTGGCCGTGAGCGTGGTCCTTCTCCCTTCCACACCCAGCCCCTCTCTGACTTCCTGCCCTGGGTCCTGCCAGCGGGTCTGACCAGCGGCCGCCTGTTTCTTCCCAAGCAGCCGAGGAAGAGGCCTCTGCTGCCCATCAGCATCCAGCCTGATGGAGGAGTCCCAGTCCCCATCCTCCGGGGGCACACAGTCTGATGGGGGACACACAGCGCCTTCCCTGCAGGCATGGGACAAACCCCATCTGTGCCTACCTGGGGAGGACAGCATGGTGGTGGCCAGTGCGGTGCTTGGCAGTTGAAGGATCTGGGGGGAGGGGCAGAAGAGCCCTCCCCCACCCAGAACCCTGCAGTTGCAGGGGAATTCCATGGCCAGTGGGCCGTTTTGACCACTGCCTTTCCCCTCTTCCCCTCCTTCCCATCTGTTTCCTCCGGGTGCTGCCAGCAACCCAGCCCTTTCCAACCAACCTGCCAGTCCTGATGCCCGAGCTGAGGCCCACCCCAGGAGGTCCACCAGCCTGGCTGACCTCACCTGTCGTCCAGTCCCTGCCTTCAGCCCATGCCTTCTGGGAAGGGGTGGTCCCTGTCACTGCACCTGAGCTTTTCATCCTGAAACCCCCCTTTCTCACCGCTGCCTCTGTCCTCCCAGGGCACTCCCCTCTCCTCGGAAGGGCCTTGGTCTGTGGGGGTGAGGTCCACCCACTTCAGGACCTCATCTTGGTGAAGTACACCTGCAGCAACCGCTCCACTTCCAAACATTCGCGGGCACTGGGAGCTGGGGCGTCCTCCATGTCTTTTGGGGGACGCGGATCACCCCCAAGGCTCCCTTGGCTGGTCCGTCTGTCTGCCTTCCTCAGGAAAGGAATCCGCCCTGGGCTTGGCCAGACTGTGCAGCTGTTGGGGACAGGCACTGTTGAGGTCATCCCAGGGCTCCCCGGCCCCACCTGGCATTCATCACAGACCCAGCAGGTGTGGGGCAGCACAGTCCTACGTGAGCCGGCCTCAGGCATGGCACCGTCCCTTCCATTCCTGGACCTCAATTTTCTCATCGACAAGAGTATGAATTCATTTATCCAGTTCTCACTATATGCCAACACTGAGCTAAGCACTTCCTACTTACTTAGTCCCTCAACAGCTAAGGTCATGGTATCATTATTCCCAGTTAATAGATAAGCAAAGTGAGGTCCGAAGGTCTCCTGTAACTTGCCCTGGGTCACGCGACTGGGGAACGGCTGTGCCAGAACTTGAACCTGGTGTTGAGCCTCAGCCTTTGTCTCCTTTACTTCTGCTGCCCCCAGCTGTAAGGGGTGGAAGTGACACGGACTTAGGGGCTCCTGGGGCCTCCCCTATTGCTTCTGTGACTCCGTCCCCGCAGTGCCTGCTCAGTAAATATTTATGCAGCGACCAGGCTGTAGCTCTCTTCCTGACCTGACCTGACCTGGGACGAGGCGCCAGGGCAGGCGTGAGCACGACCATGCTTCTCCGTCATAGCCTCCCGTCCTGGCAAAGGCTCTCCTCCCGGGCTCTGTTCTGGGTGCTCTCTTGCATTGTCTGCCATTTCACATCTGTCAACACTTAAACTTGGTGTTGTTTTTTTTTAAACAACCAGGTTTGATTTAAAATATTTTTTAAAAGTTTATTTATTTGAAAAGCTGAGTAACAGAGAGACACAGAGAAAGAATCCTCCATGTGCTGGTTCACTCCTTAAATGCCCACAATAGCCAGGGTCGGGGCAGGCTGAAGCTAGGAACTCCATCCTGGTCTCCCACAAGTACTTGGACCATGATCTGCTGCCTCCCAAGGAGCGCATTAGCAGGGAGCTGGATTGGAAGCGGAGCTGTGACTCAGCCTAAGATGTGGGCATCCCAGCTGGCAGCCTAAGCCTCTGAGGCCCAAGGCCTGCCCATTGAACTTGGTGTTGAACTTCAGGCTCTCAGGAGACTCTTCAGGTGGGGTTAGGAGACAGACTCCCTGCAGGACATGTGAGGGACCCAGGGGCTCAGGTGCATCCAGGCCACTGTGCAGGCCGTGGGGCTTGCCGGGCAAGTGGCTGTGGCATGTGGGCCCCCACACACAGAACACAGGTTTTGAGAGCACCCAGGGGCCTTCCCATAACCACACCAGGCGCATTACTAGCTGCCTACTGGCGGGCACCCCGCTCCCCACCCCAGCAGCTCCCCTTGCCCCACCACTCTGGGGATTCCACCCGGGCGTTCAACCCCCCCGCCCCCAGGCTGCAAATGAAGGCCATGTGACAGCTAAGGCCAGCACTAAGACAATGCCCTCCATCTCCGTCACCCGGGCACCCAAAGCCAGCTGCCAGCAGCCAGGTCTGCCATGCAGAGGGCGTCTCCTGCAGCCTGGGGGCAGGCCCTGGACACGGTTTGCTCCCGGCTGTTGCTGGCGCCCAGGGAATCTTTGTCAGGCTCCTGTCTGTGGCTGTGGGCTGTCCCCTGCTGTCTGCAGGCCGTCTGGGACCTGTCTCCTTCCTCCCCCTCTTCCTCCTCTGAGGCCTGCCCTCTGGCAGCTCCTCGTCTCACTTTCCCATTTCTGGGTCCTAGTGGCGAGCGGTGGTGGGGGCTGCCCAGGAGGCTGCTCCCAGGGGCCCTGGGGGTCACCTGGCCACCCTCTCTGATTTTACTTATGAGGGAACAGGTGCAGAGAGGGCTCTCAGGGTTGTGCAGCCGTTAGCAACAGGAGCAGGTCTGGAAGGCGGGCTCTGCAGAACGCACTGTGTGTGGGGTGGACCACGTGGCTCTGTGGCAGTGGCCGGAGCAGCCACAGGAGACGTCTCAGAGAAGGTGGGTCTTGGGGAGAGGCCTCTGCAGGGAGGCACCCACGGCAGGCCCTGCTCTCCTGAGCCATAGGCCTGCCTGAGTGGCTCTCAGGGACTGGGGGCAGGGTCAGTGGGGCGGAGCTGGTGTAGAGGCCACTTGGGTATGAAGCCCCTCCTACCTGAGGCCCCCTGAAGTCTCTGCTTGATACAGAGACTCCGAGGAAGAAGTCCCCGCCCAGCCCCATGCGGGGACTGTGGCCGGGCCCTCCAGACCCAGGCGGGGAGTCTGGCTATGTGTCCTGGGCAGCGGTGCAAATCAGACACCTGCCTCTTTTCTTTCTGTTTTTATTTTAAAGGAAAAAAAAAAAAAAAACAGTGCAAAAACCCATTTTCCAGTGTCAGCCATGCCCACCCCCCACCCCAGTCCCCCCTAGCTTGGGCGACCCCTCCTCCCGCTCAGCACCCCTTGCCCCTCATGCATCCCCAGGGGCTGGAGGCTCTGCTTCTCCGGAGAGCCAGATCCCAGGGGGATTTGAGGGAAGAAAGAACTGGGGGGGGGTGGCAGCCCCTGATCCACCGGGCCCCCCCCCAGGTCTCCAGCCGCGGTACCAGGTACCCCTCTTGGCTCTCATTAACCCTTTCCTGGCCTCGCTCCTAGCAGGGTGGGGGGTACTGGTCTGGGGGAACTCCCTGCGCACCCCTCCTTGCCCCGGGGCCGGCTCGGGGCTGCTCCTCGCTGAGGTTGGGGGGCTCCCTCCCGCCCTCCCTCGGTGGTGGGGGAGAGTGGCGAAGTCCCCGGGTTTAAATACCGTCATGAAAGCAGGGGCCGGGGAGGGCTTTAGATTTTAGATCTAATAAATTATTAGCGTTTTAGTGTCCGTGGGGGACGGGGGCGGGGCAGGGCACGGCCTCCAGGGCCCCCCTGCCCTTACTGGTGAATCTCGTTGTCCAGGAGGCTGTCCTCACAGGACTGGAAGTCTGTGTCCGTCAGGCCCTCGGGCGGCATCAGCTCCTCGTCCTGGGACGAGGACGACGGGGGCTCGTCCCCCGAGCTCCCGGGAGCCCCGTCCCCATCCCCGTCCACCTCTGAGTCCTGCAGCACCTGAGCGATGTATTTCTGAAGGCAGAGAGGAAGGAGGCGGCGGTGAGTGGGGGTGACTGGGGGACCAGGGCAGAGCAGGCAAGGGCCCCCAGAGGACCGGCAGAGATCTGCTCTCAACCAGGCCTCTCCCTGCCTGCCCCCGCACTGGGGTCCGGCCCTCGGACTTCCAGCCTTGGGGTCGAGTCTGGGGGAGGGGCCCCTACCCAGCCTTGACCTCGGTGTGGAGCACTCACCGCAGATTTGGGGACAGCGGCAGCAGTGGGGGGCCGTCCGTTGCTTCTGGGGCCCACGGTATCTGTCTCTGTGTGCTCAATCTTGGGAGGGTCCAGAAAGAGGCAGAGAGTGGGGGGCGTGTCCCTGCCCGCAGCCCTCGGCACCCGCCTGGAGGCTCTGGAACCCACAGCCACCCCGCTGTAGCCCCCACACCTTGTAGTTGTGGGCACTGAGGTATTTGAAGTGTCCGAAGCAGACGTGGCAGAGACAGATGACGATGGTGATGACCAGGACGACGAAGGTGAACATGGACGTGGGGGCTAGGAACCCTGGGGGTGGGGGTGTGAAAAGTGAGGCTGTGCCCCCTCTGGGCCTGGTCCGAGGGGCTCAGGGCCCCAGCTTCCGCTGCCTCCGGAACGCAGTCTCCACACTGCCACCTGCTCCGGCCTCACCCTGACCTCTCCCAGGCCCCCTGCCTGCGCCCTCTGGCCCCCTGCTGTGTGTGGCTGTGGCTCTGCCTCGCACCCCCACCCCCAGCTCCTCACCGGTGCGCATGGTGGAGAAGAAGAGCAGCCAGAAGAGGCAGAGGATGGGCGCGGCCACCACCTGGTTCACGGCCCCCGAGTGGATCTTCTTGTCCAGCTTGGCCGGCAGGTAGGCGTAGTAGAGGTTGTACCTGTCTACCAGGTGCTTCAGCAGCATGTACATGAGCCCTGGGGGAAGCCACACGGGTCCTGACCTCGGAACCACTGTGTGCCTGCCTCGGGCTGGCTGGACCTTCAGAGATGGTGGGAGCGGCGGCCCCAGCCCCCGCCCTGTTTAGCAAGAGCGCAGAGCTCCTGCCTCCCCCGCTGCAGTCCCTTAGGCCGCAGCCCCCGTTAGGGTTGCCGCTGTGGCAAACACACATGTGGATCAACAAGCGTCCGCACGAGCCCTACGGCTGTTCTCCCTAAACGCGCTGAGTATGAAATGCCAATTCCACTCCCGTGCAGGCCGAGGGGCTGGGGGCTTCACAAGGGGTTAAGGAGGTTAGTCTTGGAGCCTGGGCCTTTGGCTAACCAGGGAGGCTGGTTAAGGGGTGAGGATGTTATTGGGGAAGAGGGAAAGGCTGGAGGGGTTGCTGATGGTTGAAGAGAAACTCTATTGAACTTCTTTAGAAAGGAAGAGAGATTTGCCCAAGTCATTTCAGTTCAGCTATGGCAAGACCTGCCCTGTCCTGCATCGCTAGGGTTGTGTACCAATGTGCCCTGGGATGCCCGTGGAGTGTCTGGACGCGTCCGTGGGTGTAGGATATGTGCTCAAGACATCTGGTGGCGTGAAGGCATTGGTGTGGGCGAGGATGGCTGTGGCGGGGTGACCGTGCCCGGGGACTCAGCACATCGGGCGGGTCCAGCCTGAGCTGGCGTGGCTCTCCCCCTCCTTCCCCAGGCCGGGGCCCCAGAGTGAGCCAGGGACCAGGCAGGAGACCGGAGGGGCCGGTCTCCCAGCCAGGGCCCTGTCCACTCGGGGTGGCCTGCCTTGCTAGAGTGGAGCGGGCGAGGTCCTGGGTCCCCCCGAGCAGGGCCCAGGTCCCGGCGCGGCGGTGCCTACCGAAGGGCACGATGATGGGGCAGGTGATACTGTAGGTCATGACCACCGTGAAGACGCACATCATCCAAGCGTAGGCTGCGCCAAACTGGAACTCGTAGGCCTGATGCTGGGGGGGAGATGGGCAGGAGGGTGGCTCAGACTGGAGATGGACAGGGCAGGTGGGAGAGGGGAAGGGGCCAGGAGCTGGGGGGCTGGGAAGAAATCACGGGGAGCAGAGAGCTAGGGGCTGGGGAGAGAGGGGCTGTGGCCGAGAAGGTGTCCAGGAGGGGGCAGGGATGGGGTGTGTTCAGGGATTGGCAGGTGTGGGCCAAGAGCTGGGTGGCCTTGCTCCTGTGGAGGGTTAAGGACAGAGCTGCCTCCAACAAACAGGATGTAGGACTAGGCTGTCAGAACTGCAGGGGCCTTCAGGGTTATCTGTGTTGACATATGGCTGTCTGTATGGGAAGAGGAGGCCCCGGATGAGACGGGGAACGGCCCAGGGCCAGAATCCCAGCAGCCTCAGTGCACCCCACCCACCCATCCTAGGCTAACTGCTGCTGCTTCTGGTCGGGCCACCAGGGGGCGCGGTGCGGGCCGCTGCGGCCCCAGGCGGCCGTACCCGCTTGACGTTGCGCCTCTCGGCGGCCGAGCGCGCCAGGCAGAGCCGGATCATGTACATGAGCAGGCCTGGGATGCGCAGCAGGTCCATGGCGTTGCCGATAAAGGCTGAGGCAATGACGTAGTTCACGAAGAAGGCGCCGTTGTCGGGCAGGAACACACACCTGCGGGCACCGGGCGCTCCAGCACAGCAGCTCTGGGGGACCTGGAGGCTGCCTGCCCACTGCCAGCCGGCGAGCAGCACACCGCGCCTTTGCCCCAACCTGCTTCCTCCACGCTGACGGCCCGGCCTAGCTCCCAAGCGCCTGTGTCCCAGGCCCCTCCCCAGCGTCAGCAGATACCACCTCCAAAGTCAGCCCCAGACACGCAGAGTAGGAACAGACATAGCTGAGTGTGCCCAGAGGAGCCAGCACCTAGGCCCCGTGAAGACCCACAGAGAGAGTCCCCAGAATGCTTGCAGGACTGCGCTGAGGCCTCAGAGACCCGCAAGGGGGTCAGCCTCAGCAACACCCAGCTGGTTCTCCTCCTTGAACCCGGACCCAGAATCACCCCGGAGTATGTGCCTCAGATGCCACACAACCCAGCTTCAAGCCCCAGGGAGCCCAGGAGCCTCTGCCAATGCCCAGACACCCCTCGTGCGAGCCCAAGGTGACGGCAGAGGGCCTAGAGCAAGAACCTTATGCAGCCAAGGAAGGTGCCCCAGCTCAGCCTCCCAGGGGCCCCTGGGGAAGGCAGCCCACAAGGACCTGTATGGCACACCTGAGCACCAGCCCGACACTTCAGAGATGCCCCCTAGACTTGTGCCCATCAATTCCCCAGTGCCCCCCACTAGACACTGCCAGAGTTGTGAGGCCAAGAGCTCGCCAGACAGCCCAAAGTATTCAGAGACCTTCGGGGCTAACCCTAGGAGCCCCCAAGCCACTCCCAAAGCAGGACCGAGATGCCAGTGCAGATCCTGCCCCAACTTCCTGAGATCGCAGACTCCCACGGCTGGTCCCAGGATACCAGCCTGGGAGGCGCCTACACAAACCCAAGTGCGGCCCGGACCCCTGTACACCTCGGTGTGAGCTCAGCATGCAGACGGGAGCCCATCTCAGACCCCAGGGACCCCGCCCATGCACACCCGAGACACCCATGGCTGCCTTCCCTGCGCTGACACCGTCAGCCCTGTGATGTGCGCACACCCCCACCCCAGCCCAACCCCACTCGGGGAAGCTGGCAGCTTTCTCCTGCCCACACGTGGGGGCTGGCAGTGTCTCGTTCCCCAGGTCACTCACTCAAACCGAATAGCTGCCTCAGCCAAGAACTTCTTGTCAAAGAGCCAGCGGAAGAAGAGGTCCAGGCTGGAGGAAGGAGAGGCGAGATGGGGCAGGGGCCGGAGCTGGAGCCGGAGCAGCAGGAGGCAGCTCCCCCGGCACGGGGCGGGTAACTCAGGGGCCGGGATGCCCAGGAGGCCGGGAAGCTGAGCTGCTCCCCACTGCCCGTGCAGCGGCCCCCATGCCCCCGGCTCTGAAACTCACCTGCTCAGTCCCAGCGAGGGCAGGAGCAGCACCATGAAGATGAGGAAGGTGTAGCACTTGTGCATGGTGGTCCTGTTCTCCCCAGAGCTGGGCACAGGGCACAGAGGCAGAGGTGAGGGGAGCCCAGCCCCCACGCCTGCTGTCCAACCAGGGCAGGAGGGTCCCAGGAGGGTCCCCTGCAGAGGGGGGGGCTCCCCAAGGTGACGATGCTGGGCCTCGTCCCTTCCCTGCCTGCTCTGGGGCTGGCCAGGGCAGGGAGCGTGAGGACGGTCAACGCCCGGGAGAGTGTCCAGTGGGGTGCGGTGGGAATGGAGGAAGCTCACCGTGTCCAGTGGGCTTCAAAGAAGGCAGAGTAGTAGACGATGGTGGGCAGCAGGGCCGAGAAGCACCACAGCAACAGGGTGGGGAAGAACTGGGTGATGATCGGGTTCTGCAGGGGCACCCAGAGGCACGTGTCAGGTAGGGGCAGGCTCGTGGGCCCAGCTCGCTTCGCCTGTCTGTCCTCCTGTACTGAGTGCTAGATCCCACATCAGAAGTCCAGAGCAGGGGCCAGCCTTGCAGTACAGTGGATTCAACCAGTGCTTAATCCCATATCTGAGCACCAGCGAGTCCCAGCTGCTCTGCTTCTCATCCAGCTCCCTGCTAACGTGCCTGGGCAGGCAATGGAAGATGGTCCAAGCCTGCACCCACGTGGGAGACCCAAAGAGAGTTCTTAGCTCCTAGCTTCAGCCCGGCCCAGTCCTGGCTGTTGTGGCCATTTGAGGAATGAACCAGAGGATGTAAAATATCATTCTCTCTCTCTGCCTAACACTGTCTTTTAAATAAATAAATCTTTAAAGAAAAGAAAAAGTTCAGACTAGCTGGAGGGCCAGGGGCAAGGCCGGGTGCCTGGGCCACGGGTACAGCTCCAAGAGGATGATACGGATAGCACGCACTGAACACCTACTACGTGCCAAGCACTGACTGTATACTGCCCACACCTTAATCCTCTCAACATCAACCTGTTTTACACATGAGCAAAGAGATGACTCAGGAGCCTATCCAGCCGGCAAGCAGTGGGATAGGGGCTTGGACCCGGGCGGGCAGTCTGGGCCTTATCTGTTATGCCACTGCCACTTAGTGATCAGCCGTCAGGGTGCCCAGGAGGTGCACGGGCCCACCCTTCTGTCTGCAGAACAGCCTTGCTCGGCGCCTAGGCTCTTGTGTTGACATAAGGATCAGAACGTAAGTCTAACAGCCAAGGACCTGATCCACCTCTTCCGTTTTCTAGCTGGCAAGACGGAGGGATGAGGAAAAGGCAGGTGCATGTGTGTCATGGTGCGGTACGGGGGCCGGGATGGGGCATGGGCCTCACGTTGAGGTACTCCACAGGCTTGGTGACGTTGAACTTGTCCATGGTGGTGATGATGATGGCCGGGGTAGTGAGGAAGAAGAGGAGGATGAAGAGGACGACGTTGATGACCAGGCAGCGCAGCCACCAGATGAAGCCACGGATAGAGAGGTGCTCCCTGGGAAGGCAGGGGAGGCGGTCACTCGGGGTGGGGTTCAAGGGCCCAGCTGGTCCCGAGACACCTGGGACCTCCCTGTCCTCCCCAGGCCCGGCACCCCCGAGCGCTCACCAGTAGATGTTCTGGGGGTCGGGGGCGTAGGACACGGTCCAGTTGGAGATGTGCAGGGACTCGCTGCAGGAGGAGGCGCGCGGCTCCCCGCGGCACGCGCAGCCCTGGCACTTGCACACGTTGAAGTCCTTGAGGATGCTGGGGGACGGGCACTGGTTACCGTGGCACGGCCAGGGGTCCCCACTGCGGACCGCGGGAGCCTGGGCGGGCTGCTCGGGGGCTGGGACGAGGGCTGGGCGGGGGCTCACATGGCGGTGATGGTCTCATTGTGGAAGGTGACAAAGGCCATGCCCAGAGGCTTCTCGTTCACCTTCTCCTTCTCCCGCTTATAGTCCTCCTTCAGCCTCTGCTCCAGCTTCGTGTAGTACTCAATGGCTTCCACCTGCCGTGGCACGGAGGGCTCGGGCTCAGGCACCGCGGCACCCAGCCAACGCCCACCCGTGCCTGCCCACCCCCGTAGTCCAACCCACTTAACGCGCACAACCTCCCAAGGCAGGTGCAATCCCCCCCCATCTCATGGACAAGGAAACTGAGCTATGGAGCAGGGAAGAAACCTGCCGTGCTCAGAGCTGACCTCTTCCAACTCGGGGTTTGACAACCTGGTCACTGTAGGGACAGGGACAAAGCCAGCCATGGGAAGCAGAGCTTCTGGGACCAGGGTCCCAGCCTTGTCTCCCGGGGAGTTCAGCCTGCCTTTGGCTCTTACTCTGCATCACGCCACTGTGCGTGTGTGTGTGTGTGTGTGTGTGTGTTGCTCCTAGCTTTGTGGGAATGGGCTCCACCAGAGGGGAAGGGCCCTGACTGCCCAGGGCCTGTCTGACTCCTCCCCACACCTGTCAGGGCTGCCAGAGCCCCGCAGCCAGGCCGTGTCCTACCTGCTCACAGCCTCGCACCACGCAGCAGCAGAGGTGGCCGCAGGGCTTGGGGTTGATCATGGTGGGCACGTTCTCCTTGCTCTGCAGGTTGGTGAAGTAGAGCTTCCCCCTCTCCGCCTTCTTCCTGTGGGACCCAGGTGCCCCGTCACCTACCACCCGGCCAGGAGGACAGACAGGGAGCCCAGCCTGGCAGTCACCTGGCCCACTCCCCAAGAAAGGGACTGTCTTGTTCTGGGATTCGCTTAGGACACGTTTCAGACACGCGCCTACCCCAGGGCCTCCTCACCCATCCCTCAGGGGCCCTGGGGTTCTTCCTATAGTCTACCCTCAGTTTATCATACTGCAGCAAGAAAGGGTACGCCCTCGGAGCCAGTGGGACTGTGGCCACAGACTCAACCTCCAGGTTTTGCTTTGTCCAGAGCTGAATTAACATGCACTCCAGGGTAGAACTGAAACCAGATGCTCTGGGAACCCCTGGAAAGGGTGCCACGTTCCCCCGTGGGCACGGGACCCTCAGGGCCAGCCACGGCTGCCCCCAGCCCCATTACCTCTCTGCATCGAGGAACATAAGGCGAGCCACGTTGTAACAGGGACGGGCTTCCAGCACCGTGCAGTTGGGGTAGGCCTCCCTGAAACACAGCCCAGCAGTCACGTTCCACGGGGACCCCACCACCTGCCCTGCCCCAAACCCAGCTCCCTCTTTCTCAGTCTACAAAAACGAGAGTGGCCCAAGGTGGACACTCTGCAATCCCGCCTCCTGCTCATCTGAGCAGGCAGCGGGTGCATGGGGGCCGGGGGACTGTAAGGGCAGCGGGAGCTGCTGGGCTTGGATGTGGGAGGACACCGCCTGGGGCCAGCCAGCCATGGCTGTAGGCAGATTCCCGGCCAGGGCTGAGGACTTTAGGTGCAGAAGAGCTGCTTCTAGTCACTGGCTGCTGTTCCCTTAACCCTGTTCCCAGCACTTAGCCTTGACCACTGAGTAACGCCAACCAAGTCACAGCCTTGCCTGTAGAACGAGCTCTCCCTAACCCGGGCCCCAGGCACACCACACACTGATCCTGAATCCTGACCTGAGACTCACACTTAGATCCATAACCTAGGCCCAAGGCTGACGCCTTAACCCCGAGCTGAGAGTGACCTACACCTTGACTTGAGACTGATCTGGCAGGGACTTTTTCCATCCAATCACACACTCTTGATCCTAACTCCAAATCTCGACTGAGCCCCCTTGGCTGCACATTGCATTGGACATTTTAACGAAGGATTCCCAAGCACGAACGATACACAACACATGGTTCTGAATTAGGAGAGGCACTCAGAAACCCACGAGAACTTAGACAGTTACATCTGGGATGGGGGCCTTGCAAATGTCCTTCCTGGGGGCTACACACCTTTCCCTGACACTGCTGCTGCTCAAAACTCTTTAGGTTTCCTTTTTGGAAGGGTGAGCCCTCATTGTCACCAGACTCGTCTCTAATCTGCAACACCCGACCCATCCAGCCCCCAAGCCTCCCCACAGGCTGTCCCCTCATCCGGACAGACCACGGGCCCTGCCTAACACTGCAGGCCCAGCAGCTCCCGGAGGACGAGGCTGCTTCCTGCTCATCACTGCACACCCAGGCCTGTCCCAATGGCTTGCACATGTTAGGTGCTCAAGAAAACAGGTGCTGCGGCTGGTGCTGGGGTGCAGCAGGTTAAGCTGCTGCCTGCGACACCGGCATCCCATACGAGCGCAGGTTCCAGTCCTGGCTGCTCCACTTCCCATCCAGCTCCCTGCTAACACATCTGGGAAAGCAGCAAAGATGGTCTAAATACCTGAGCCCCTGCCGCCCATGTGGGAGACCCAGATGGAGTTCTAGGTTTCTGCTTCGGCCTGGCCCAGCCCTGGCCATTGTGGCCATTTGGGAAGTGAACCAGCACATGAAAGATCTCTCTAACTCTGCCTTTCGAATAAGTAAATAAATATTAAGAAAAATAACAAAACAACGTGCTCAACGAATGGACCAATGAAACGAGTCTTCCATCATGCGTACCCCACTGCTCCCCAACTATAGCTGGGACCACAGTCCCCCTCACCCCGCTTAGAGGCGCACTGCTGGACCCTTTCCTAAACAAAACGGCAGACCAACCCCTGACACCGACAGCTGAAACCATGAGCTCAAGGACACGGCTCAGGTGCAAGCCTCCTGTCTCCCGGGCACGAGGCACACAGCGGGCACCCAAGAGGTGGGTGCTGAACGAAGGGGAGGCTGACCGGCAGAGTCGGCTCCTCACTGCACTGGGCAGTGCCGCGCCCCTGCCCCCGCCACGGGAAAGAGCAGCCCTGCCTGACCCCTCACTGCGCCCCTGCCCTGCTCTGGTTTGCTCCCCAGTGCCTCCACGTGACTCAGTGTCTGTCAGCAGTTCCTTTGTTCACTGTCGGCCTCTCTACGCAAACGAGGGCAGGGCTTGCCCCAGCGTCCACCCAGTGTAGCCCACGATAGGTGCTCATGAGATATCTGAATTAAAAGAACAGACTTTTGGTACAAGCTGGCAACTGATTTCAATTACACTGTAATGTGTTTATTTTTATTTGGAAAGCAGATAGAGACAGACACACATGCATGGGGGGGAGGGAGAGGGGAATGGAGAGGGGGAGGGAGAGGGAGGGAGAGGGAGGGAGAGGGAGTGAGAGGGAGGAAGAGGGAGGGAGGCAGGGAGGGAGAGAGAAGGGGGAGAGGGAGGGAGAGAGAGGGGGGAGAGGGAGGGAGGCAGGGAGGGAGAGAGGGGGGAGAGGGAGAGAGAGAGGGAGGGGGAGGCAGGGAGTCGGGGAGAGGGAGAAGGAGAGGGAGAGGGAGAAGGAGAGGGAGAGGGAGAGAAGAGGGAGAGGGAGAGGGAGAGGGAGAGAAGAGGGAGAGGGAGAGGGAGAGGGAGGGGAGAGGGAGAGGGAGAGGGAGAGGGAGAGGGAGAGGGAGAGAGATCTATCTCCCATTGGTTGGCACCCTTCCCAAATACACACAACAACCAGGACCACTGCCAAAGCTAAAATGAGAAGCAGCGCCAGGACTTGAACCCGGATGCTCTGATATGGGATGTGGACATCCCAAATGGTGCCTTTACTGCTCCCCCAGATGCCGACCTCTAACAGTAATATTAAGCTGTCACCTAATTCTAAGCACACGCTGCTAAAGCTGACCGAGAGTGCCCCACGCTGATTATAGCTTGAAGCCCAAAAAAGATCCCAGAGAGGTCTCATGCTGACCCAGGATAATCTAATTGCTAAAAAGGATTTATTTATTATAAAGGCAGAGTGACAGGGAGAGAGAGAGAGAGACACACACACACACACACACAGAGAGAGAGAGAGCAAGAAAGATCTTCCATCCACTGGTTCTTTATCCAAATGGTCACAACAGCTGAGGCTGGGCCAGGCTGGTTTCCTATATGAGTGTGAGTGACAGGGGACCAAACACTTGAGCCATCTTCTGCTGCCTTCCAAGGTTCATTAGCAGGGAGCATGATCAAAAGTGGAGGACTCAAGTCAGTGCTCTGATATGGGATGCCCATGTTGCAGGTGGCAGCCTAACCTGCTGAGCCACAGTGGGTAATCTAAGCTGTATTTGATTTCTAAAATGGATTTACTGGGGCTGGCATTGTGGCATAGTTAGGTTAAGCTACCACCCGTGATGCTGGCACCCCACATGGGCGCTGGTCTGAGTTCCAGCTGCTCCACTTTCAATCCAGCTCCCTGCTAATGGCCTAGGAGAGCAGCAGAAAATGGCCCAAGTCTTTGGGCCCCTGAACCCATGCAGGAAGACCTGGATGAAGCTCCTGGTTTCTGGCTTCAGCCTGGCCTAGCCCTGGCTGTTGTGGTCATCTGGGGAGTGAACAAGCAGATGGAAGATCTCTCTCTCTAATTCTGCCTTTCAAATAAATAAATCAATCCATTAAAAAAAAAAAAACAAACCACAAAACTTCCTATTTTGGGGCCAGCAGAATGACACAGAGGGTTTAGCCACTGTGTGCAGTGCTGGCATCCCATATGGAGGCTGGTTTGAGTCCTGGCTGCCCCACTTCTGATCCAGCTCCTTGCTAATGCGTCTGGGAAAGTACCAGAAGATGGTCCAAGCGCTTTATCCTCTGCACTTGGAAGCTCCTGGCTCCTGCCTGGCCCAGCCCTGGCTGCTATGGCCATTTTGGGAGTGAAAAGTGGATGGAAGATTTCTCTGTCTCTCCCTCTCTCTCTCTGACTCTGACTTTCAAATTAAAAAAGAACTGTTTAAAAATTTTTCTTTATTTTAAATGGGGTCTCAAGAAAGTTCACTTTTTTTTTTTTTTTTTTTTTTTTGACAGGCAGAGTGGACAGTGAGAGAGAGAGACAGAGAGAAAGGTCTTCCTTTGCCTTTGGTTCACCCTCCAATGGCCACCGCGGCCGGCGCTCCGCGCTGATCCGGTGGCAGGAGCCAGGTGCTTCTCCTGGTCTCCCATGGGGTGCAGGGCCCAAGGACTTGGGCCATCCTCCACTGCACTCCCCTGGCCACAGCAGAGAGCTGGCCTGGAAGAGGAGCAACCGGGACAGAATCCGGCACCCCGACTGGGGCTAGAACCCGGTGTGCCAGCGCTGCAAGGTGGAGGATTAGCCTAGTGAGCCGCGGCGCCGGCCGAAAGTTCACCTTTAAATTATTTATTTATTCTTTTTAAAGATTTATTTATTTATTTGAAAGACAGAGAGACAGAGAAAGAGGGGGAGGAGAGCAGAGAGAGAGAGAGAGAGAGAGAGAGAGAGAGAGATCTTCTGTCCACTGGTTGACTCCCAAATGGCTATAACAGCCAGGTCTGGGCAAGGCTCAAGCCAGGTGCCAGGAGTCAGGAGCCAGGAACCCTATCCTGATCTCCTAGATGGGTGGCAGGGGTCCAGCACTTGGGGCATCTCCTGCTGCCTTCCCAAGCGCATTAGCAGGGAGCTGGATTGGAAGCAGAGCAGCTGGTACTGAAACCACACTCCAATATGGGATGCTAGTTTGCAAGCAGTAGCTTAATCTGCTGTGCTACAAAGCCAGCCCCTAATTATTTGTTTTAATGTATTAAACAAAAGAGAGAGGGCTGGTGCTGTGGCATAGTGGGTAAAGCTGCTGCCTGCAACACTGGGATCCCATATGGATGCCAGTTCAAGTCCCGGCTGCTCCACTTCCAATCCAGCTCTCTGCTAATGTGCCTGGGAAGGCAGTGGAGGATGGCCCAACTGCTTGGGCACCTACACCCACATGGGAAACCTGGGTGAATCTCTTGGCTCCTGGCTTTGGCCTGGCTCAGTCCTGGCTGTTGCAGCCATCTGGGGTGTGGACCAATGGATGGAAGTGCTCTCTGTCTGTCTTTCTCTCTCTGTAACACTTTCAAAATAAATAAATAAATTTTTTTTTTAAAGGCAGAGAGATACAGAGAAAGGTCCCCCATCTGCTGGTTCATTCCCCAAATGCCCACAGTAACTAGGGCTGCATCAGGTCAAAGCCAGGAGCTAGGAACTCCATCTGTGTCTCCCAGGTGGGACCCAAGTACTTGAGCCATCACCTGCTGCCCCTGAGGGTGGGCATTAGCAGGGAGTTGGATGGGAAAAGAACCCAGGCACTCTGACATGGGATGTGGGCATCCCATGTAGTAATTTAACTTAATGCCAAATGCTTATCACTAACTTTTTTAAAGATTGATTTATTTATTTGAAAGGCAGGGTTACAGAGAGAGAGAGAGAGATCTTCTACCTGCTGGTTCATTCCCCCAGTGGCTAAAACAACTAGAGCTGGGCCAGGCTGAAGCTGGGCCAGACCTGAATTCCATCCAGGTCTCCCAGGTGGGGTGCAGAGACCCAAGTACATGATCAGGGGCCCTGATCTACTGACCAGCTCCTCAAACAGACCCGCTGCTTTCCCAGGCATATTAGTGGGAGTTGGATTGGAAGGAGAGTAGCTGGGACTTGAACCAGTGCCCATATGGGATGCTGACATTGTAGGTAGTGGCTTAACCCAGCACAACACATGGAGACCCCATTATCACTATTTTTTTTTTTTTTTTGAGAGGCAGAGTGAGGGAGTAGGAGAAAGAAAGAGAGAGAGAAAGAAACAGAGAGAGAGAGAGAGAAACAGAGATGTGCATTTCTTTTCTAATTTGTGTATGCCCCAAATGCCTACCACAGTCAGGGCTGACCCAGGGTCAAAGCCACGGCTACAAACCCAGGCCTCCCAGATGGGTGGTCGGGACCCAGCTACTTGAGCCATCAGTGCTACAGGCAGTGGAAGTGGGTCGGGAGCAGGGCAGGCACTCTGATAGGGGAAATGGGCACGCCAATCAGCGGCCTGACTCCTGGCCAAACGGCCACCCTGGACGAGCTAACTTTGACAGCTGTCATGTTAACCGCGTGCCAGTAGAGTTGTTTTCTGTTCACTGACGCCTGGCACGGAGAAGATGATCAATGCACGCATGCTGTGAGACTGGGTGTCTTTCCTCTTGATGCACAGGGCTCTGGAGTGTGACCCTGACCAGCCCCTGACCCCCGCCCTGCTCAAGCTCTGTCTCTGATTCCATCTCAGAGGGCCTGCTGTAGGACAGTGGCTGAGCTCAGACAGCCGGCGGGGAACTCAGACTAAAGCTTGCTTCTGATTAGCCCGAGCCCTGATGCAGATCACCAGCTCCCCTGATGGTGACACTGGCCAGACCCTTCAAACAGATCTGCACACCATGAACCCCGAGGCTCCCCGCAAGCACTCACGTCTTGGTCCCAGAACGCCCCATGTGACTCACGATTAACCGCACCCGAGAAGCCTTGCCAAGCTAAGACACAAACGTGCGGCACAGCCCGATCCTGCACAAAGACTGTCCCTGCACGTCCCCGAGGGAGCCCTCTCCCCCACTGCCCCACCCGTGGGTGCTGACCAGGGGAGTTGCCTCTCCCTTGCCTTTTCTCTGGTTTCTGCCCAACTCACGGTCCAGGGCGCCAATCAGTCTGCACACCCTCTCCAGAAGGCACAGGAACCCTGGGGAAGCCTTGTATCCCCCACAGACCTGAGCCAACAACGTGTGACCCAGGCCGGGCTGGGAGGAGGGAGTACGTTTCTGTCACGGTCCTCCTGTTCTTAAAGGGACTGGCACCCAGCCCAAGCGCACGCGCAGTGGGAAATTAAGGATTTCTTCCTTCATCTATTCTCCGTCCCTGCCGCAGACCCCAGGAGTCAGAGGAGGGCGACACTGTCCTTGGGGTTCAAAGACAAAGGTGGATTTGCAGGGCCTGAGCTTACTCACTCAAAGTGCTTCTTGATCTTCTCCGACTCGGCGTATTTGGAGATGCCGTTGATGAAGAGGGTCCGCTTGACCTGGGTGGGCACGGGGTGGGAGTGGGGTTTGCCTTCCTGGAGCTCAAGCCCAGAGGTGTCAGAGGCTGCGGGGAGGGGCTGGGAGGGGGCCTTGTGTGTGTGTGGGGGGAGTGCCAGGTCCCAGGGGAAGCGGGGAGGAAACTAGGCAGTGAGCCCAACGAGACAGCCCCCTGGGTTACGGAGGGGATGCCACAGGCCTCCTCTCCATCCTTAGATCCTGACCCCCCAGTGCAGTGGCTGGCGTGGACTTGGACTTGGTGAGTGATCCAGCAGAGAGGGGGGGAGGTGCCGCTGCCATACTATCAGCCATGGCCACTGCCCGAGCGCCAAGCACAGCACAGGTGCCTCCACTCTCACCCCGCACACCTTCCCAGCCACCTGGGGCGGGGGGGGAGGGTCCTGCTGGCGTCCTCCCATCTCACAGGTGAGGAACCTGAGGCTTGAGTGGCGGGGGTGGGGCGGGGCGGGTTGTGTACCTGGCAGGACAGGAGCTTCTGCGCAGCGGAGCCAGGGTTCACAGCCCGCTGGCCTGACTCCCCTGGGCCCTGCCTCACTCACCAGATCGTCCTCCTTGTAGCGCATCTTGGAGGTGTGTCGGCGCATGCTGTAGACGGTGAGCAGCAGGTACAGGAAGGCAAAGGAGGTGTGCAGCCACAGCAGGTTGTTCCTGGGGGCACAGGGGCGCCGCTGGGGCTGGAACACACTCAAGACACCGCAGCCGCCCGGCGCTAAACCCTTGGTGCACACGTGGGCCCTCACTGCCACCAGCCTGCCGTGGCAGGCCTCACCCTCCCCTCAAAGCCCCAAGATCGTTCCCTGCCAAACGCGGTGTCCCCACGAGGGCTCCTCTTCTTGGTCCACCCACAGGCTACAGCACTCTTCTTGGTCCACCCACAGGCTACAGCACGTTCCCCTGGCCAGAGGCTGCACCCTCCTCTTCTCTACCTAGCCACATCAGGGGATCCACCTGTTCCCTCTGCAGCCCCAGCTGTCTGCCCCCCCCCACCATGAAGTTACAGCTGAGACCCTGGCCCCATCGGGGCCCCACCTGGACCCCACGGCCCAGCTTCCCAACCTCACCCTGATTTCAAGTTGGCAATGGTGGTTCTCCCAAAGCTGTAGGCATTGTTCTCTGGGGAGGGAAGAGAGGGACAAGATGATGGGGGGGTGGGCAGCGCACGTGATCACCTCCCCCCGCCCCAGCCACCCTGGGCCTTCGCTGACCCAGCAGGTCCCCTGAGAAGTTGACAGGCAGCACGATGCCCACGGAGAGGACGCCCACGACGACCAGCAACCCGATGATGTGCCGCTGGAAGGACAGGTAGTGCACGGCGTCGCCCCCACACTTGTCCCGGATCTCGTCATCCCTGCAGGCCACGCAGTGCACAGAGGAACTGGGTCAGGACCGGGGCAAACAGGGGCTGCCCGTCCCACCCACGGCCACCCTAGCCCCTGCTGAGCTGGCAGCAGTTACGGGAACTCTGGGAGGGGGAGAGGGAGTGGAAATGGCGGGGAGGCAGGGAAAGGGAAGGGTTGGGGAGCACAGAGGGAAAGAGAGGGGTGGGAGAAGGAGGAAGACTACAGGGAAGAGGGACATCGGGAATGAGAGGGGAGGACGGGGGGGGCAGCAGCACCTTATGGGTGCCGGCTGAGCTTGGGTGGGGAGCCCACCACACCTGGGCAGGGCCTGGGGAAGCAGGTGGTGGCAGTGCTGACCTGGTGAGCTTCCTGCCTTTCTCAGCGCTCACTGCCTGCCTGCCGGACTGGCTCGATCTGCTGGCTCCTGCCTGCTGCTGGCTGGCTGCCTCCAGCCTGCCTGCTGCCCCTACCCGCTGGCTGCACGGAGGCTGAGGCGGGGGGGTGGGGCAGGGGCATGGGGAGCTGTGGGCAGAGCCGGGGGGGGGTGCTCCCGGGCAGAGGAGATGTGGGATAAAGCGGGCGGCGGGTAGGGGGCCAGCAGCGGCCTTGGAGCAGGGAGCAGGGCGCTGGCCCGGCTAGGAGCTCTGAGGCCCTCAGCGCCGCAGGCCCCTGCGCTTTGGAGGGAGGTGGCAGGTTCTGATGTTCTCTGGCTCTACAGCTCGAAGACCCTTCACTTACTTTATCCGGAAGATGGCTGTCAGCCAGGAACAGAAACCCTGGGGGGACAGGGGGCCGTCAGCTGCTGTCCCATCCCACCAGCCCAAGCTCCCTTGCCCCTCACATCCCAGCCACCCCTTCTGATTACATCTAGGCTGTGGCTCACCTGGGCACACACACCCCCACACCCCCTCCCGTCCCTAAAGACACACCCTACACCCTGGGACCAAGCTCAGCCCCAGAGACGGAGGGAAGGAACAAGGCTGCTGTTCCTGCACAAACTGGGATCCGCACGTCCCCAGCCACAGACCCCTGCAAAGGGCGGGGCTTGGGAGTTCAGGACGGGTAGCAAGGTCCCCAGATCCCCAGAGAAGAAACAAATTTGCCACGTGGCTGCCAACAAGCACAGGGGTGGGCCCTGCTGCCTAAGTCCCAGCTGTGTCTTGCAGTCCACCCTCAAGGCATGAAAGCCATAGTCACGTGGCCACGGAGACGTCTCTGTCCTCTCCAGACCCCCAGGCTGCCTTCAAGCAGTGGTCCCTTGGGGGACAGCCATCCCCATCTCTTACCGGGAGAAGGCCCAGGATGCCCTTCTGCCAAGACAGGGCACCATGCCTCCTGCTGCCACGGCCCCTGAGCAGGGGACTTATCACAGCTTCGCTAGCACGGTGGGGGGGCCCTTTGCGTCACCACTTACCGGGGAGTCCAACTCAGCAAGCCGACGGCCGCCTCTGCTGAGGCTGCTGCAGGGCCCCTGGCCTGAGCTGCACCAACCAGCCCCACCCCACCGTGTGAAGGTTAGCGTTCAGCTCACGCCCCTCACCCTCGGCGTGACAGGGGCAGGTCGCAGCACCTGTGCGGCAGACCCGACGTGAAAGGGAGCTGGGGTCTGCGTGAATGCTCACAGAGAGGGGCTGCAGCTGCTCAGCTCCACCTCCCAAGCAGGTCACGGGACCCCATGAGGCCAGGGCAGCCTGCCTGCAACCTCTGGACGTGACAATGGCATCTGTGGGTGCTGCTGGGCAGGCCTGGAAGGCTCACTACGATTTCTAAGGAAAGATGGCAGCCTGAGGGTGCATCAGCAGAGGCGGATAGGGAAGTCCACCGCGGTGTCACAGCTTGGGATCCACGGGTGCTAGGGCTGTGCCAGCATGGGGGATGACAGAGAGGGCAGGAGGTCCTATGGATCCTAGACAAGCCCCTTCCCTAGCCGAGGAGGAGGCTAGGACCGCACGGCACAGGAAGCCAAGAGGGCACTGGGGAGGGGTCAAGACATCTGCAGAAGGGCACTCACGTTGTCCCTTTGGTCAAAGTCCACAGAGCTGGAGACAGAGGTGAGACGCTCGTACCGGTCATGACTGTCCCCGTGCATAGCTGAGGCCACACTGGGGGGTGGGGGAGACGAGAGACCAGGGAGCTGGGTGAGTCTGAGCCCCTGGGAGCAGGGTGACACAGTAGGGCTCCAGGGTTACAGAAGGCACAGAAAGCGCAGAGGCTGAAGCGAGAGGAATGACTGCCCCCCACCCTGCCTCCCTCAAGTACACCTCTTCCCCACAGAGGGAGGGGCAGCACGATGCTGGGTGGTGGGGCCCTAAGAGAGGAGCGTCTTCATCTTTCACCCAGGAGGTTGAAGGCAGAATGCAAAAGGGCCCTGCAGTTCCAAGGATGACCAGCAGGGGGTGGGGTGGGGTGGACCCAGCCAAAAGGATGCAAAGAGCAATGGGAAAGTGAAGGAAAGTAGGGACCTAGGGGGACCCAGAAAAGGACGGGGAGGGGAGGGGGCTGGGAGATGTCTCCTGGGTGGGGCCCTACCCTCCCTGTTCCCCAAACCCAGCAGCTGCTACAACTCCGGTCCTACAGACAGAGACCACGAGATAACACACAGGGCCAGACTTGGGGGGCTCCTCGGGCAGCCTCCACCTCAGGCTTCCAGAAGGAGTGAGCAGGGACCCCTGGAACGTGAAGAACTAGCTGTTAGGAGACAGGAAGCTGCGGGTGACGCCCAATCTTGTCTCTGCGTGACTGTGCTGAGGACTGTAGCGTGGGTTCCCTGGAGGACCACAAGGCGAGGGCACACAGGGAGGGACCTCTCCCAGGCAGGGAGCCAGAGGGAGAGGTGGCGGGGAGGGGGGGGAGGCAGAGACAAGCTGGGGAGCCCCCTGCTCTGCAAAGCACACCGCCCGCGTTAATCTGAAACATGAGCCTGCAGAGAAAACTGCAAAGAGAAACCAGCGACTTGGCAGGAAGAGAAGAGCCGCGTGAGAGAGAAGAAAAGGAAAAGCTGGTTTAGTGGGGGCGAGGGGGCCGGTGCCCCACATACTATTCCTGTTCCACTCGGTCTCCCTCCTGCCGCCGGTGCCTGGGGACAGAGAACGGCAGGGTTAGCAGGGGCGGAGGACGCTCCTGGGGACGGGCAGGGAACAGAGGCCCGGCGAAGGGTCCTCGCACACCCCACGCCCACTCTGGGACGAGGCCCTCTGTCGTCCCCCAACAGAGGGGACGAGAGAGGGCGGGCGCGTTCTTGTTCCTGGGGGGGTGTGGAACAAGGGGTCTTCGAGGAGAGGTGGAGAGAGGCCTTTACCTGTCTGCATCTGTCACCAAGGCCAGCCGCCCATAGTCCCAGGCCACCTTCCGGAGGATGGAGAATAAGAACAACAGTGCCTGGGGGAAGAGGGGGTGGTTGGCAGGTGGAGAGGCTGCCACAGATGGGGGACAGGGGCGGGGGGCAGAGGGGCTAGACTTGTGTCTCAGGAGAGGAGGGCCCTGGCTTGGTGGAAGGTGAGAGGTGAGGCTCGGGCTGCATTGGGGAGACAGGGTTATAGCCGGAGCTATCTGCCGGGCAGGTACTGGGCCTGGGTGCCGGAGGCAGGAAGTGGCATGAGGGCACTCACAAGGAAGCACATGAAGTCCAGGGCCAGCACGGTGGGGACACCCCCAAAGGGCAGGCCCTGCAGGACCGTGCTGCGGATGCGGGCGCTGTAGCAGTAGTCCTTGGGGTTGCTGCTGTTGAGGGCCGTGGTGCCCAGTGTGGCCAGCAGGAAGGGCAGCATGGCTGCTACTGCCGCATGGTCCTCCTGGGCAGAGGGCGAAGCAGTCAGCTGTGCCTGCCCCCCGCCCCCCGCCCCCCTCCAGCCTCAGGAGGGTGGGCATGGGGAGGGGGCGATGAGCCCAGATCACAGGGCTGCCGGGTAGGGGGAAGCTCTGGCCACTGGAGATAAGGGCCTGGGTGGGAGGGGTGAGTCACATGGACTTAGCTCCACTGCTTTAGAGCTGCGACCCCACCCCGGGTCCGGGGAGCTCAGCCCAGATGCCAGGCCAGACTGGGGAGACTGGTTCCACTGAACGGGAAGGTATCTGTGATTCTGGAACATCTACCTCCGCCCTCGTGCACACACCATAAATGCCTCCCTCTCTCTCTCCCCGGCTCTCATTCAGGGTGCAGAACCCGGCCTGAGTGAAGATAGGGAGGGGTCCCAGTTCTGAGGGTCCCAGGCTTCCAGGCCAGGGGAAGATGGGCCAGAACCAACTGCCTTGTTGGGATCTTTTCCTTCTACCCCATTAGAAGATGGCATGACTTCATGTGTTTAAAATTTGCAACTGGAAAGCACTGTAGCCTAACTGGCTTCGAAACAAGATGTTCAACTTCTGATCTGCCCCCGTCCTTGGAGTTGGGGTCCGAGGAGGAAGTCAAGAAGTAGGATGTCTGGGTTTCTTACCTGCCTGGCATCACCTATTCCTGCTCATCCTACACCTTTTCTCCCCTCCAGCTTCCTCACCTCTCCAACTATCTGCACAGGAGCACCTGAGTCGTGTGAGGACTACAACTCCCAGAATGCCACTGCTCCTGCCTCCAGAGCAGGGCACGCTGGGAATGCTGTGCCCTCCAGCGAGCTTTTCCATTGGCAAAGGAGGGGTGAGTGGGTGGGGGCCTCTTAGCCTGCCTAAGCCTCTGCAGCCAGGCTCCTGTCCTGCTGCCCCAGTCTGCAAGGCTGTTCAGCCCTGGATGCTCTGGGTGAATGGGCTAGAAGACAGTGGCAGCCAGCTGGGATGCATGCTTGGGTTCTGGAAGTGCGTGGGGACAGAGCTGAGCCAGGCCCCCGGGTGGTGAAGTGTGGTGTGGCTGCTGCTGCAGAGGCGGCGCTGCCCCACCCCATCCTCCCAGGGGGCCCCTGGGGACCCATCTGCTGACTACACCAGAGCTCTGCCGGGGGAGGGGGGACTCCCCAGGGAAGAAAAGGACTCAGACAAAGAGAGAGAACAACAAACCTACAATCACTGACTGCAACTTTGGGAGCAAGTGTCCCTCAGCCCCGGGGGTGACCAGGAGGGGTCCCCCATGGCTCTTCCTAACCCGGACCACAGGGCAAGGGGCACATGCCATCAGATGTGTGTGTGTGGGGAAGCTGGGGTTGTTTATGGGGTTCATCTGCTCCCTAGGAGCCTCCGCAAAGTTCAGGTGAGGGAGGCTGAGTAACGGTCCTGTGCGTGTGTTATGCTGCCCTCTCTTTTAGCCCAAGCCAGAAATACCAATTTAGTCATTGAAGCAGGTGCCACTTACCTAGTGCCTAGTCTTTCAAGAATAATATATGGATGACTGTATTTAATCCTCAGCACTCCTGTGTATCACTTCCTCAGGACGCAGGGCTCTGAGAGGTTAAGAAGCATTCCCAAGGTCACACTGCTAACAAAATGATGGACTCAGGATTCAAACCCAAGTCAACTTTCTAAAGCCTGAACCCTTTCCATAGCCTCAGGATGCTTTCCGACGTGCTTAGAACAGGGCTCTGCAGATCACGGCAGCTTCATCGATGCTCATTACGTATTTTCAGGGCACTGTGGGAACGTGTGTGGATGTGTGTAGTGTGTGCGGTGGGAGGCAGGTGACTGCCTGGCAGCCGGTGGAAGTGAAGGGAGCTCTAACTGGCAGCGTGCACATGGGTGTGTCTGGGAGCCTGGCATGCAAACAGAGGGCACAGAATCCAGAGGCACCAGGAAGGCTAAAGGTTAAGTGTAGGTATCTTGGACTGGCGGGGGATTGGGGTGGGCGACTCTAATTAGCACCTCTTTCTCATCTTCCAACTCCAACATACTCCAGAAATCTCACCAGCCCGCTCCCTCGCCTGTGTCCCTGAACCCCAAGGCCCCACCAGGTCAGAATATAATGAGCACCATCCTCCTCCTCCTCCCCTAGTGCTTAGCTCTTCTCCAAAGTGAGGCAGAGAATTCTGGGAGCTTCTACAAGAAGGTACCCCAGTGGGGAGGGGAGGCTCTTGATCCTCTCACCAGAGGAGGGCAGGGCACACTCACATCATTACCCCATTTCACGGAGGAGGAAGGAGAGACTCCCAAGAGGTCACAGGGCATGTTAGGGGCGGGGCAGGGCTGGTGGCTCTGCCAGTCCACAGGGTTAGGCCAAGCTCTTAATTGTGGGGGCGGGGTTGTGGCCGAGTTTCATCAAGGGCAGCTGCTCCCAGAGCCAGCACTGGGCTGAGCAGCAGAGAGGAGGAAAGAGCCTGAGGCGGAATAATGGGGGGGGGGGTGGAGAGGCAGGGGCAGATCTGGGGGGGGAGGGGGGTTGGAGAGGCAGGAGCAGTTCTCCCAGTGTACAGAAGTGCCTGAGCCAGCCTGATCCTGGGGTTTCTCTGTTTGAAACTGAGGCTTTAGCTGGGAGTGTGTGGAGAGAGTGACAGGATTTTATTCTGAGCTAAGGTTACTATTTTACCATTATGGAGTGTGTGCATGGCAGGGGCTGAGGAGTTATAAAAAAAATTTTTTTTATGTTGTTACTGGGGAAAGTTTAATTTTGGGCTTGGGATCCTGGGAAGGCCATGTGGACTGATGGGAGGAGGTAAAGATAGAGGCCGGCTTTGTTACTAGGTAATTGCGGACCTCAGTCCTCCAATATGTAACAAAGAGATATTAATATCCTTGTCTTAGACAGATAGGTAAAAATGTATCCACAAGTTAAGGATAAAAGTAGTAGTGAAAGAAGGCATGTATCAAATGCTTATTAAACTCTGGGGCAGGGAGCCCAAAAAGCCCCCGGAATATGTACATCATGAAAAATCTATGCATGGGGGCGGGTGGGTTAAGCCATGGGGGCGGGTGGGTTAAGCCCCTGCCTTCCATGCTGGCATCCCAGATGGGTGCTGGCTGGAGATCCAGCTGTTCCGCTTCCAATCCAACTCCCTGCTAATGGCCTGGGAGATCATCAGAAGAAGGCCCAAGTATTTGGGTCTCTGCCACTCACGTGGGAGAACTGGAAGAAGCTCCGGGCTCTGAGATTTATCCTCAGCCCTGGTCGTTGCAGCCATTTGGGGAGTGGACCAGCGGAGGGAAGCTCTCCCTCTCTCTCTTTGACTCTTCTCCTCTCTCTGTAACTCTGACTTCAAATATATTTTAAAAAGAAAAAACTATGGATGGATTTCAAACATTTTTTGCACCACAGTAAACTTCTGAACTTTGAATTCCATCTTCCACAAACTTTTTGAAGTGCCCTTGTATTTTGTGCCAGGCACTGTTCTAAGCACTGAATAAATCCTAACGCATTTGCTCCCCATCATGACTCCCGGAGGACACCCAGACACAGAGAAGGCACTGAACTTGACCAAGGTCACACAGCCAGTCTGTGGTAGCCCCAGATATGGACCCAGGCAGCTTGGCTGGAGTCTATGCCCTTAACCACTGCACTTTGCTGCCTCTGCAAATGTTACAGCCACTTCTACCAGGGAGCCAGGGGCTGGGGCGGGGGCAGGGGTACCACCAGCTACCACTCTGGAGAAATGCCATGCCCTGTCTCTACCCCCCTGCCTCCCCTCTTGCTCCAGACCCTGTACTCAGGCTGTGGGTTTGTGACTTCAGGGCAGGGGACAGGCACACCATCTGGGGGGTAAAAGCACAGTTTCTAGGATGGGAAAGATCTGACTGCCCACCTAGGCAAATTACTCAGTCACCCTGGGCTTTGGCTCCACTGGCTGGAAAAAGGGGACAGTAAACCAGTCACCTGGTCATTTTCAGAATTACACAAGATGACTTGTATAAATCTCTCAATACAGCTTAAGGCATATACTAACCCCCTCGTCCTAGCACCTATAGTTATCAATAAGATGTAGAATACCAGGGTTTGGTTTAGTGGAGGAAAATTGGTAAAAATAACAATAAAACTTAGAACTTAATGTAACAGAAATAACACAGAGCCCCTCAGTCAGGTCAAGGGCTTACCCTGGTGGAGGGACACTGCTAAAGTGGCAGCAAATGTTCCCAGGCTCTGGCAATACACCCCATGCATCTGTTTGAGGTGGGGCTGCAGGCGCAGGTGGGTGCTTCTACCCCAGGATGGGTCAGAAGTTCAGGGCCACTATCGGCCAGCTCCCAGACAAGGTGCCAGCGTCCACCTGTGCTACCCTGCTTGATCCCATGACCAAGCCTGTCGTGGCCACTATCGGCCAGCTCCCAGACAAGGTGCCAGCGTCCACCTGTGCTACTCTGCTTGATCCCATGACCAAGCCTGTCGTGGCCACACTTCTTAATGGAAACTGAGGTCCAGAGAGGTTAGGGAACCTGTCAAGGTCACCCAGTTAAAGAGTGGTGGAGCTAGGATTTGAACTCAGACCTCTCTGATCCTGTTATACTTGGACAGAACTTGTATGATACCCAGAAGGGGTTCTTAGTTTCCCGGGGCCACCTTCTGCCTTGCAACATCCCCACCGACCCACCTACCCACCCATCCACAGGCCAAGACTGCACCAAGCCAGCCAACAGCAGGCCCCAGCATGTGCGTCTTGGGGCACGCCAGGGCCTGGGCTTTCTGGTGCCCTGGAGGGCCATCACGCTGCCAGCACACTCCCACCTAGAGCCTGGCCGACACTTCCACTCCCCTCCTCACCTGTGCCTGGTGAGGCAGGCCAGGGACACAGTCTCATTCTTCCCGGGGTGGCTGCAGTGGTACCGGGTAGGGAGGCCCCAGCCTCTCAGGGCAGTGGAGTACTCAGGTTGGCCCCCAGCGTCCAGACCTCTGCCCAGGGGACCCAGGGAGGTGGCAGCACAGAGCCCCAAGGGCAGCCAGCCCCTCTGACCTCTCCTGCCCACTTCCCAAGCGTCCTTCCCTTTGCAGGGCAACAGGACGACAAGTGTTGGGACTGTCGCTCTAGGTGGTCAAGACAGCCAGAAGGGACAAAGCGCGCCCCCTCCCCCCAGCAGGGCCCTTGCCCCACTCGCCGTTCCCCGCCGCACCCTCCGCCGCAGGCATGAATGAACTGCACTGTGCGGGGAGCAGGCTGAGGACGCGCTCCCCGGGCCAGCCGCCTCTCCCGCCCGCCGACCGGTCCCCAGCCGCGCCAGGGGCAGCTGCCGGCCGCGAGCCCGCACCCGCGAACCCTGCCCTTGCCCGAGCCCGAACCCCTGCTCCTGGGCAGCTTCGGAGTACCCGGCCCCCGCACAGTAGAAAAGAGAGAAGGGCTCGAGGGCGCCGGACTTGGCGACCCCAGGATCCAAAACTCGGAGGCGGGGGCGGCGGGCAGGTGCGGTGCAGCGGGAGCCCCGGAGGGGCGCAGGGCGGACGCGCACCTGGGCCGGGAAGGTGGAAGAAGAGTGGCACTAGGGGGCCCGGGCGGGGGTCCCACCCCCTGGGATCTCCCTAGGGGCTGGAGACCGAGGGCGGGGCACATATGGACCCGCGACGGGGGTCGGAGGACTTGCATTTGGCTACGGATGGTGTGGGGTTGGGGGCAGCGGGGTCCCGCGGGCCCGGGCACCTCTGGGTCCCTCAGGAGGGAGAAGGGAGGGGACGCGCAGCTGAGTCCGGGTTTTTCCTCCGGGTGGTGGTGGAATCCTCAAAGACAAGGGAGGGGGCTGGGGAGGGGGTCGCGTACTCACCCCCAGGCGCAGACTCGGCTCCGGCTCCGAGCCCCGGGCTGGGGCGGGGCGGGGCTGGGGGAGGGGGAGGGGGGAGTCGCTGGGCGGCTCGAGCTCCGGGCTCCTGCGGCGGCCGCGGCAGCGGATGGGGGAGGGGGAGCGGAGGAGGGAGGAGAGGGGCGGAGCCGCGCAGGCCCCACCCCCACGCCGAACACGCACGGCGCGCGCGCACTCGGGGCGCTGGACGCCTGGCCGGGCCCTGGCGCGCAGGCGCCCGGGAGGCCGCGTTGTGGCGGGAGGCGGCGCTGGGCCCGCGGCACCCGAGGCGGGAGATTCCCAAGCGGCGAGAGCGGTACGGAGGGCGCGCGGGGGACGCCGGGTTCCCTGCTCTCCTTCTCTCGGGCCCCATTCTCCCCTGCAGAAGCGGGAGCGCCCTCCCCGGGCGGGGGAGGAGAGGCGGAAGTGGGAGGGCAGTGGGCTCTTTGGGGGCAGAGGGTCGGCGGGAGGGTCCCAGCCTGGAAGGTGGCCTCCGAGCCGCCGGGACTCCGCGGGGCGCGCGCTCACCTGCCTCCCCCGGGATGCGGAGCCCGCGGGTTCCCGGGGCGTCCCTCGCTGCGCTCTCTGCCGGGCCTGGAGCGGGGTCTGCTGGGCAGCTGTGGCGGCGTCTGTCGGGCGAGTGCGCGGCTCCCGGAGTCGGGGGTTCCCTGGTTTCTCCTTTCACGAGAGATCGCGGCGAGCAGTGATTAAGACAGGAGCGGGGGCGGGCTCTGCACATCAGATCCTCACGGCGGCTTGTCTGATTCCGGGTTCCTGGAAGTAGGCATTAAGGCCTTGTTCCTTTCCGTAGCGGGCTGTAAGTGAGCCCTGCCGCCCTGTGAGATTGAGTGGGCTGAGTGTGTGAAGAGGTTTAAAGGCATGGACACAGTCACCGAGGGTTGCTTGGGAAACGCCGGCCACTTGCGACTTAAACCTGGTCCTCAGAGCCATAGGACTCCCTCCCCGGGGTGCCCAGTTCTTGCAGCGGGTCAGTGGCTCTGTTGCCTACTAGCTTTTCAAGGGTTCATTGGCAGCTTGTCGAATGCACCTGTAAGGTTTGAATTGTCGCAGGTTTAATTTATTTATTTAATTTATTTTATTTGAAAGGCAGAGAGAAGTCTTCCAACTGCTGGTTCACTCCCCAAATGGCCATAATGGCCGGAGCTGGGCCGATCAGAAACCAGGAGCCATGAGCTTTGTCCAGGTCTCCCACGTGAGTGCAGGGGCCCAAGGCCTTGGGCCATCTTCTACTGCGTTCCCAGGCCATAGCAGAGAGCTGGTTCAGAAGAGGAGCAGCCGGGACTAGAACCGGCGCCTGTATGGGATGCAGCGCTGGCCCCCGAGTATTTTTTTTTTTTTCCTTAAGATTTTATTTGAAAGAGTGACACAGAGAGGGGAGAGACAGAAAGGGGAGTGAGAAAGATTTTCTATCTGCTAGTTCACTCCCTAAATGGCTTCAATGGCCAAGGCTGGGCCAAGCTGAAGCCAGGAGCCTGGAACTCTATCCAGGGCTCCCACATGGGTGGCAGGGGCGCAAGTAGTGGGCCATCTGCTGCTGCTCTCCCAGGCACACTAGCACGGAACACATCAGAAGTGCAGCCAGGACTTGAACTGGCACTGCTATATGGGATGCCTGTTGCAAACCGTGGCTTAACCTGCTGCACCACAACCCCAGCCGCGGAGTAGTGTTTCTTGACACCTGCTTCAGGTGTGAGGGTATAAGGAGGTGTTTCTGTGTGTCAAGTTAGCGAACTTTGAAAAGCACTGGTGTCTGGTATGCTCCTGCTTGCTTCTTGCTGTCCTCAACCTGAGTTTTCAGTGAGGGAGGTCCGTGAGCATGCTGCTAGTGTATTGTATACCAGGAATGTACGGTGCAGAACAGCCTGGTGCTGTCCAGGAATAGTTACTGCCAGAAGCAAGTTCAGTCTTCATTCGCTGGAAGTGCCTGCAGCTGACAGACAAGGGTTTCGCTGAGGGTAGGAAGTGAGTTGGCTTTTTTTAGAAAGGGCAGTTTAGATTTTCAGCTGTCACAGACAGGAAGATGAGGATGAAGCTGTCTGCCTGGTGGGAGGAGTCTTTGTAGGTTTAGGTTTAGACTCTGGTAGTTGGTTTGGGTTGGAGCAAGCAGTTCAGATGAGAAGGAATCTAGTGTTTTTTGTTTTTTAATATTTATTTATTTGAAAGTCGGAGTTACACAGATAGAAGGAGAGGCAGAGGCCGAGAGAGAGAGGTCTTCCATCTGCTGGTTCATTCTCCAATTGGCTGCAGTGGCCGGAGCTGTGACAATCCGAAGCCGGGAGCTTCTTCTGGGTCTCCGACGTGGGTGCAGGGGCCCAAGGACTTGGGCCATCTTCTACTGCCTTCTCAGGCCATAGCAGAGAGCTGGATTGGAAGTGGAGCAGCCGTCACTCGAACCTGTGCCCATATGGGATGCTGGCACTGCAGGCGGTGGCTTTACCTGCTACGCTACAGCTCTGGCCCCGGTTTGTGTGTGTGTGTGTGTGTGTTTTTTTTTTTTTTTTTTTTACTTTTTTAAAGGATTTATTTATTTGAAAGGCAGAGTGACAGAGATCTTCATCCACTGGCACAGTTTCCAAATGGCCACAATAGCTGGGGCATGGCCAGGCCCAAGCCAGGACTCAGGAACTCCATCTGAGTTTCCCACAAGCATGTCAGGAACCCAAGTACGTTGGGCCGTCGTTCGCTGCCTCCCAGGCTCATTATCAGGAAGCTGAATGGGAAGCCTGCAGTAGGCAGGACTTGAACCAGGCACTCCTGTATGGGATGCAGGCGTCATAAGAGGCCTCTTAACCTGCCACGCCACAGTGTCTGCCCTTGCTGCAGTTTTTTAGGAATTTTTTTTTTTTTTGTCTTAAAAAGTATACTCCATTTTATCCTTAGAGCTTCTTGGATGTATTTTTCCTGTGGAACTTTTTTTTTTTTTTAAAAACTCCATTCAAAAAATTATTTATTTATTTATTGGAAAGGGAGAAACAGAGAAAGCTGTTCCATCTGCTGGTTCATCCCCCAAATGGACTCCAGAATGGGATGCCGTTGACCCAAGTGGCAATTTAACCCGGGCGCCACTACCCTGGTCCCTCCCACGGAGCCCTTTGATTTGATGGGTGTGAAACCTGTGTGATCCATTGCTTGTGTCTAACGATAAAATTGACTTTGAAATCAAATAACTCTTGTAGTGGATATCTGGAAAGTAGTCAGCAGGTCATGGTTACCCGGTTTTTGGACCTCTGAAGATGACCAGAAGTCATTTCTTATATATTAATACTTTAACAGTGTTTTATTTTCTGTGTTTGAAAGGCAGAGACAGATACACAAATGAGTGATCTCCCATCCACTGATTCATTCCGGAAATGCCAGCAACAGCTGGAGTTGGGCTGGGCTGAAACCAGGAGCTGGGAACACATTGCAGGACGCCCACGTGGGTGGCAGGGACCCAGAGCTGATACCTGCTGGCTCCCAGACTGTGCCCCAGGAAGCTGGAGTTGGGGAGCAGAGCTGGAACTCAACCCCAGGCACCCTGATTTGGAATACAGGCATCCCAAGTGGCTTTTTTTTTTTTTTTTTTTAGATTTTGTTTATTTGAAAGAGTTAGAGATGTAGAGACAGAGAAGTCTTCTATCCACTGGGTCACTCCCCAAATGGCTGCACTGGCTGGAGCTGAGCTGATCTGAAGCCAGGAGCCAGTATCTTCTTCCGGGTCTCCCACATAGGTCCAGGGACCCAGGGACTTGGGCCATCTTCTGCTTTCCCAGGCCATAGCCGAGAGCTGATCAGTAGTGGCACAGCTGGGACTCGAATCAGTGCCTCTATAGGATGCCGGTGCAGCAAGCGGAGGCTTAGCCTACTACGCCAGAGTGCCGGCCCCTGTTTTGTTTTTTAAAGATTATTTATTGATTTCTTTGAAAGGCAGAGTGACAGGGATCTTCTGTCTGCTGGTTCACTCCTAAAATGGCTGCAATAACCAGGTCTGGGTTAAACTAGGAGCCCAAACTAGGAGCCAAGAACTCCGTCCTGGCCTCTCATGTAGGTGGTGGGGCCCAAGTTCCTGGGCCATCTGCTGCTGCCTTCCAGGATGTGCTAGCAGGAAGCGTCATCAGAAGCAGACGAGCTGGGACATTGGCGTTAAAAATGGGTGCTGGCCCTGCAAGCAGCAGCTTACCCTCCTGAGCCACCATGTCAGGCCTCTCCCTGCCTGTAGCTCATTAGGACCACCAGCTGTTAACTGTCGTCTGTCCTCAAGAAGGCTGTGAACTGTTTAGGAATGATTTCCAGACAGGAGGGGAAGCACCTCAGAAGTCCCAAATGAGAACTGAATTAGTGTGTTGTGGGGTCTGTGAAGGAACAGTGGCCGAAATGTTCTTACTGTTGCACCTGAATATCAACATTAACGTCCTTCCCTGAAGTCCATTGGAAAAAAAATGTGTTGAGAGGCAGAGAGCACACTTGCATCTGCTGGTTGATTCCCTGAACGCCCACAATAGCCAGGCTGGGCCAGGCTGAAGGCAGGAGTTGGGTACTAGCTAAATCTGGGTCTCCTGTGTGGATGACAGCGACCTAATGAGTGGTCACCTAGTGATTCCTGGGGCATGCATTAGCTGGCATCAGGAGTGGAGGGGGAATTCAGACCCAGGCACTCTGATGGGGGACGTGGGTGTCCAAGTGGCCTCTTAACTGCCGAGTCGCATGCCCCATGACTTTCCATTTCAGAGCTTGCTTTGTGGCTCGCCCAGGTGTGAACCAGTGTGATTTTACATGTATCATAGCAGGGACAGCTTGTGGTGACTGTATTCAGATCTCAGAAATTTTGTTACGGGTCAGTGAATGTGGCAGATAGCTTATTATTCACAGAACAGGAATTGCCTCCCTCAGAGGAGGGAGGAAGGCTGTCTTCTTCCATGGCCAGTTTTTTGTTTTTATTTGAAAGGTAGCGTTAACAGAGAGACAGACAGAGCTATCTTCTATCCTCTGGCTCACTCCCCAAATGGCTGCAAAGGTCAGAGCTGGGCCCATCCAAAGTCAGGAGCCAGGAGCCTCTTCCTGGCCTCCCACAAAGATCCAGGGGCCCAAGTACTTGGGCCATCTTCCTCTGCTTTCCCCAGGCGTATTTAGCAGGGAGCTAGATTGGAAGTGGAGCAGCTGAGGCTGGAACCACTGGGCAGCTTTACCCACTACGCCACAGCTCCGGCTCCCCACGTCCAGTTTAAACTGAAAACGTGCAGACACTGCTCGTGCTTCCCTAAGAGTCCAGGTGTGAGGCTGCCTTTCCTAGCCAGCATCTGGGAAAGGGACACTTATCCTGCAGACCTGGTCCTGCGGGACAGTCCCGAGAGCGGTCCCCCAGGTTGAGGTGGTCCCTTTGTGAGTGAAGGTAGGGCACTTGCTGAATACCCCTGCCTGGCCTGGAGGAGGGACTGACTGCAGGGTCACAGCCCTAGGGTAGTGGAGATAGGCTTCCTTCTGCAGGGTTTCCTCTCCTGCCTGCAGGCCTTGCCTTTCCCTTTCCCTCACTGTCGCCACCCGTCCCAATCTCTATACATCTGGCTCCTCGCCTTGGGCCCTGTGTAAGTACTAACAGGAAAGGATAGGTGTGTAAGTAGAACTTAACTTTTTTTTTTTTTTTGAAGATTTTTTTTTTTTATTTGAAAGAGTTACAGAGAGAGAGACAGATCTTCCATTCACTGTTTCACTGCCCAAATGACTGCAATGGCCAGGGCTGGGCCAGGCCAAAGCCTGGAGCTTCTTCTGGGTCTCCTATGTGGGTGCAGGGCCCGATGACTTGGGCTACCTTCTGCTTTCCCTGGAGCATTAGCAAAGAGCTGGATTGAAAAAGGAGCAGCTGGGACTCGAACCGCTGTCCATATAGGATGCCAGCATTGCAGATAGTGGCTTAACCCACTGTGCAACAGCACTGGCTCCAGAACTTAACTTTGCCTTGTGCAACTTTTCCTGATTCGACCATGCTAAGAATGTTACTTATATCTGGATTATAGGTGTTTGCATAACTGTGGAGTAGGAGCTTAGGAGGAGAAAAGCTAAAAGAAATGAAACCATACTGGAAAAGCAGCTTGGGGGCTGATGCCCTGGCTCACTTGATTAATCCTATGCCTGGGTGCCGACATCCCATATGGGCGCCGGGTTCTAGTCCCGGTTGCTCCTCTTCTAGTCCAGCTCTCTGCTGTGGCCCAGGAGGGCAGTGGAGGATAACCCAGGTCCTTGGGCCCTGCACCTGCATGGGACACCAGGAGGATGCACCTGGCTCCTGGCTTCAGATCGGTGCAGTGCCGACCATGGCGGCCATTTGGGGGGTGAACCAATGGAAGGAAGACCTTTCTCTGTCTCTCTTTTTCACTAACTCTGCCTGACAAATTAAAAAAAAAAAAAAAAAACCGGCTTGAATAACTGATTTTTTTTTTAAGATTTACTTTATTTATTTGAGAGGCAGAGACAGAGGTCTTTCATCCACTGGTTCACTCCCCAGATGGCTGCAACGGCTGGAGATGCGCCAGTCCAAAGCCAGGAGCTTCTTCTGGGTCTCCCACTTGAGTGCAGGGGCCCAAGGACTTGGGCCATCTTCTGCTTTCCTAGGCCAGGCCACAGCAGAGAGCTGGACCAAAGGGGAGCAGCCAGGATGGGAACCGGCACTCAAATGGGATGCTGGCACTGCAGACCAGGGCTTTAACCCACTGCACCACAGCACTGGTCCCAAATAACTGATATGTCTAAGAACCACTGCTTTAAAGATTTTATTTATTTATTTGAAAGTCAGAGTTAGGCAGAGAGAGAGGGGTCTTCTGTCTGATGGTTCACTCCCCATTTGGCCACAACGGCCGGAGCTGCGCTGATCAGGAGCTTCCTCTGGGTATCCCACGTGGATGCAGGAGCCCAAGGACTTGGGCCATCTTCCACTGCTTTCCCGGGCTGTAGCAGAGAGCTGGATTGGAGGTGGAGCAGCTGGGCCTTGAACCAGTGCCCATATGGGATGGTGGCACTTCAGGCCAGAGCGTTAACCCACTGCACCACAGCGCCGTCCCCAGAACCACTGCTTTAAATCCTCTGTAACAAAGCAAGGCATAAGTTAAGTAAGTAAACAAGTACAAGACAAGAACCCTGGACATGTTTTTCAAACTTGGGAAGGGAGATTTTCTCAGTGATAGCTGTGGTAGAAACATCCCAGCGTGCTGTCGAGGGATGCTTGGCTTACGATAGCAGTGCTGTGAAAAATCACAGCAGGCCGGGTGAATCAGATCTGCTTTGGTCCTAGATGTGGTACAGATATTTACCAAAAGGACAGCTTTTTGTTTCCTGAATTTTTTTTAATTTAAGATTTATTTATTTATTTATTTGAAAGAAAAAAAAGGTCTTCCACCTGCTGGTTCACTCCCCAAATGACCACAGCAGCTGGGGCTGTGCCAGGCTGAAGCCAGGAGCCTAGAATTTCTTCCAGGTAGGTGGCAGGGGCCCAAGTACTTGGGCCATTTTTCGCTGCTTTCCTAGGTGCAGGGAACCAGGTTGGAAGTGCCAGTACTCGAGCATAGGGAATGCCAGTGTTGAAGGCGACAGCTTAACCCACTGTGCCACAATGCCCACCCCTGTTTCCTGAATTTATTTAAAGATGATGTGCAGGCTTGACAAAGGAGGAGCCCTTGGCCCATGTGCATTGTGTGCTTCTGTGAAGTTTGCTAGTGGTTAAAGCAGCATCTTGCCTGTGCAGGGAGTGAAAGACACAGCTGTGGGCCTGGGTCTGGTTTGCTTTTCCTTCTGACCTTGGACAAATCAATACATCTCGTAGCATTTCTGACTTTATTTCTCCAACTGCAAAATGGTAATATGTGAAGCCAGCAGAGCAGTTCAGTATCCTGGGCAGATCAGTCCCTTGCAGACTCTGACTCTTGCTTATATATGTTTTCATTGGAGGCCCAGAGGTGCAGTTATCAAAGAAAGTGATGGATGTGGAAGTACTTTGAGAACTGTCTCATGTTATACTCCTGTGAGATTAAAAACACACCCATATACCCCAGCCACGGACTTTCTGAAGGTTGGACAGCAAAAACAGCCCTGAATCCTTAACCAACAAATAGAAGGCCCACCGGTTCAGAAAGATGGGAAGAGGCCTGCCAGGGGAATGGGGGTGGGGTCTGTGTGACCCCAGGAGGGTCCTGGGGGTTCCCTCTTTTGACTCCTCCAGGCTGCCAGGCCTTGGCTTTTCCCTGCTTTAAGGAAAACACTTATGTTCCCAGGCTAGCAGAGTTTGTCCTCTGTGTGGCTGGTTTTGTATTTGATTTCTCTAGATTTTTTTTTTCCCATTTGTGATTGAATTGAACATGTTTGTTTTCTTTCTCTTAAGCCCCTTCCTCTGGAAAGGCCTTTAAAATGTGGGGGCTGTGCCAAGCCTCTAGAGATGGAAGCTGCCCAGGTGGAGACAATGTGTGAGTCTGTAGATCCGTGTTACTCAGTATCATATTTGGGATCTTCAGCACTCGGTCACTGGCCCCTGGTTTTTTCCCCGAAGCATCAGAGGTGTCGGCTTTTTCTGCCTGCATTTCCAACTCAGACTATGTATGGAAACAAAAAACAAGCCCCAGTGCCTAGAAGTCTCCCCTAAGTCCCTGGGAGCCTGGGTGAAGGGCACAAGAGAACTTCCCAGCCCCAGCATGGAGCTTTTCTGGAGCTGGGGTCGAGTCACAGATCAAGTCTGTCCAGTTGTCCATAAGATAGTCCTCCGCTCTCGTGCACCAGGCACTGGCTTGGGCACTGAGTGTCTGGCCCGGAACCAGGCAGGTTCCCATCCCTGCCCTCGCAGAGCCTACATTCCAGTGGGACCTACACGGTGATGCCAAGTGAGCAGCTTGCTGGGTGTCCTCGAAACCCACAATCCTTCTCGCCTCTGCAGCGGGGGGAGAGGCTGAAGTTAAACGAGGATGGCAGAGCAGGCTCTTGGATTGTAGTAATTGTCTTTCCTTCCTCTGACTCAGATCTCCCCACCTCTCTCTTGTTGTGATTCACTCCCTGAAATGGGAGGCGGGTACTGGGTGCTGACCAGGAAGGTGTGAAGCCCTTCCTGGCCTTGTCTGAGTGCCAGGGTTGTAGAGAAGGAAACAGCACGGCAGTTCATCTCGGCATCAGATGGCGTCCAAGACATAGCATTGCATGTGCAGTAGGTCTGAAGTGAACCAGGGCCTATGTCCACAGGGTGGGTTTGTGCTAGGAAAGAACTTCAGGGCACCTTGCAGTTGCTTTGAAAGAAATTATTGGCTCCATTCCTGATCCACAGCAGTTATTTGGTGTTGGGATGAGGTATTTCCATGGTGGGCAATGCAGGCACCAGGCCCTAGAGAAGATTCCAGGGGCTGAAAGCAAGGAATGGGCTGTGAGGCCGTGTCCTGCTTCCTGTGGTATGGCTAAGAATCCCGCAGAGTCTGGGCCTCACTGTGTGGAGCTACGGGTAGGAGTGGCAGATTTGTCTTTCTCCTGGCTACCTTGTTTATTTTTTATTCTGCGAATCTTTATTGCACTCCTGTTTACCAGGACCTTCTGGGCTGGAAGTGGAGGGAACAACCCCCCCCCCCCCAATATTTTCTTTGTAAACATTTGTTTATTTGAAAGGCAGAGTTACGGAGAGAGGGAGAGTGCGATCTTCCATGACCACAATGTCGGGCTGGGCCCGGCTGAAGCCAGGAGCCTGGAACTACATCTGGGTCTCATGTGGATTGCAGGGACACAAGCACTTGGGCCGCCTTCTGCTACCTTCTGAGGTGCATTAGCAGGGAGCTGGATCCAAAACAGAGCAGCTGGTATTCCAACAGGTAGTCTAATGGGATGCTGGCATTGCAGATAGTAGCTTAACTTGCTGACCAATTTTCTCAAATATTCACAATCCACAGTTGATTGAACCCAGATTGAGAACCCATGAAAAGTTTGAAAATATTCAAAAAAGAAAAAGATCTGTACTGTCATTATTCCTAAGCAGTGTAGTGTAATGACCATTTACGTAGCATTACACTGCACTGGGTATAAAAACCATCCAGAGGTGCTTTAAGTTTATGGGAAGATGGAGGTTATATATGAATGTTGTGCTGTTTTATATAAGGGACTTGAGCATCTGAGATTTTGGTGTCTGGGAGGTCTCCTGGGCCGAAACTGAGGGACAACTGTATTCAAAAAGTGAGTATTTCATTCTGTGCTTTCAAGTTCATGGGAAGGCTCACTGTTGTCCACTTGATTCTGAGGCCTTTCGGTTTGGGTCTGGGGTTCAGTGTCAGCTCCACTGAAGAGCTGCTAGAAAGTCACAAGCGAGGAAGTGTTCTGTGGGTGCACGAATAGGTTGCTGTGTGTGAGTGCAGCCCAGGTCCCTCTGCCGTCTGAGTCCATGGGGCCTGGATCCCTGCAGCGAGCTTGGATGCTGTGCTGCCAGGAGCTCCATGGTGTCTGAGTTTGAGATAGTAAGGAGCAAGAAATAGGGTGTTATGGGACATCAACCTTCACTCAAAGAAAGCACCCAAACTTACTCAGCAAATGCAGCCACCTGTTGGCGTTGGGTGCACGGCCACGTCCACTGGTTGTGCATGAGGGCCAGCGGAAGGTGCTGCAGTTTGACATTAGGCTTCCTGAGGAAGTTGCCCTTGGAGCAGTGTCACAGGGCACTGGACAGTGGGCGTGGCTTATGAGCAGCAGGGTCTAGATCGGGGGCCTGGATTAGAGTTTGTGCACTGACAGCCCTACGTAATTTAGGGAGGTGCTTTGAATGGTGGGGTTTGTAAAGATAGCCGAGTCAGGACAGTTCTGGGAAGCCCCTCGCTGCTTCTGTAGTTCTGGACTTATGGCAAAGCTCTTGAGGAAGCAGGGTGGTGTGGAAGGGCCGGTGTTGCAACTTTTTGGAGAGGGCATGTAGGCGGTGCCAGCTGCATCTTGGGGCCTCCGTGGAGTAGCCTAGGAACCTCTGCTCTCCCAGGGAGTGAGGCCAAGGGCCTGCCACCATGAGGGAATGCTTGGCTGGGATTTGAGGAAGCTCCAGCTTGGACCAGAAGGACTGCTTTTCAGAGCTATAGTGCTGTTTTGTTCTGTTTTGTTTCGTTGCCAGTTTTTAGGTTTTGCTCAGAGTGCAGAGCCCGTCCTGCCACCTACTACAATTGTCTTCCAAACTGAAATTTGGCAAAAGTGAAGAATCTTCAGCTGGTGTTCGTGCGTTTCAGTTGGTTCGGCAAGCCCTGAGTCGGCTGTGAGGAAAGTGTGCTTGTGATAGCAGTATTCTTGATGGAACAAGAGTGATTGGAAAATATTAATAGTGAAAGGTTGCCGTGTTTACTCTGTTGTGTAAGAGCATGGGTTCTGAAAGCCGCTGCTGAAGTTCAGAGTTCAGTCTTGTCACTCCTAGCTGTGTGAACTTGGCCAAGGTATTTACCTCTCTGGGCCTCATTTCCTTGTGTGTAGCACTTAGACTTATAATAGTAAGCATTTCAAAGAGTTTTTGTGAGCTTTAGATGCAGTGGTCAGGGAAAGCACTCAGTCTGCTGCTTGACACGTGATCGTCAAGAAAAACTAGGAGAGGCCAGAGCCATGGCGTAGTGGGTGTGCTTGCAGTGCCGGCATCCCATATGGGCGCCGGTACAAGTCCCAGCTGCTCCGCTTCCTATCCAGCTCTCTGCTATGGCCTCGGAAAGCAGTAGAAGATGGTCCAGGTGCTTGGGTCCCTGCACCTGCGTGGGAGACCCCAAAGAAGCTCCTGGCTCCTGGCTTTGGATCTGCCCAGCTCTGGCCATTGCAGCCATTTGAGGAGTGAACCAGGAGGTGGAATACCTCTCTCTCTGCCTCTGCCTCTCTGTGGCTCTGCCTTCTAAATAAATAAATAATTCTTAAAACAAAAACAAAAAACCTAGGAGATCAGATGACCCTCAGAGCTCACAGACACACACATACACACACACACTCCCGCCGGGGTGCCCTTGTGCGCCCTGAGCCTGACAGGGCAGAGTGAGGTGAGAACTCCTTGGACTGAGGCCAGGTCCGCCTCTGGTTCTGATTGTGCCCTGGACTGGCTGTGGGGCTCTGTGCGAGTCACGCAGTCTGTGTCTCAGTTTCCTAACGTGTGAAATGAGACGTGACATGATGAAGAGGAGGAAGACAGCTAATAGGTACTGATAACCAGGCGCTGTGCTGAGTGCTCCTCAGAACTGGTCTCTGTGCATCGTCCTGTCCACCTGGCCAGGAGGCACTGTCCGGATCCCTGGGCTGTGGATGGGGAACTGCAGCTGGGCCGTGTGTTCCCCCTCCAGGGTTACTTAGGGACAGTAAAGCTGGCCTCATATGACAGCCTGTGCTTCTGAGTGCGTCCGAAGTGGCTGCCTTGTTTCACGTTTAATTTTCTGTCATAACTACGTTTTGGCCAGCGTGTCAGGGGTTGTTGTAAGGAAAACAGTTGGGAGTAAGTTTGGGATTTGAAGCTAAATTGTAGTTAATAAGCATTCCTGGAGTGGAGTGCCTAGCTATTCCTGTAGAAGTAAATAGTGGACTTTTTCCTCATCCTTGTTAAATAAAATCTTACCCACGGTGCTTTGAACTTGTGCAAAGCAAAGCTATGTGTCAATACTACAGTGCAGAGGCCCCTCGTGGCAGAGCTCTCGACTGAGGCCCTGAGCACGCAGGCATTTGGGTGGCAGGACAAGGTGCTTGGCAGTTGGCACCACCAGCTGGCTGTGGGCATCTCTTAGCCATGCCCCGCCGTGGGGGCTTGGGTTGCGGGACACTGGCGCCTTCCGTGTTTGTCAGTGCTCAGGAGGATGGCGTTGGGCTTTTGCCAGCTGGAGCCACGAGTGTTGGGCTGTTTGCTCTGCCATCTCCACCTTGCTCCCCGAAGCCTGCCTGCAGCTGGGGTGTGGTGGAGGTGGTTTTTCCATGGTGCAGTGTTGTTTGGGAGACTGGCCTGAACAGACTTTGGTCACTGGGCAAGGGCAGCCTCTGGCTCTGTCTGCTTTGCCGGCCTTGAGCTGTGTAGGTGCGCTGACCTTCACAAGTAGGAGAAAGGCGATGTGACAGGCGGCCTGGGCGGCTGCTTGGATGACCCACTGCCCTGTGGGTGCCAGCGGGCAGTCCTGTGCAGCTTTTCCTCTGCGGAGGACTTGGGAACGAGGTGCTGGCTGGCTGTGTGCATACAGAGGGTTCGTGCTCTCATCCTGCCCGTGGAAGACCGTCTCCGTGCTGCTGTGGACCATTCCGGCTCTCTGACCCCAGAGTCAGAACATGAGTCAGCAGAATTGGAGCTGGATTCCGGCTATTCCTCTGTGTGTCTCTTAACCGCTCAGAGTTCTGTTGAGTGACTAATGATCTTGTGCTAGGAGTGCCATCCTCCCACGCGAATCCCCAAAGAAAACTGGCTCTGAGTAAGGGCCCTGGCTCAGAAATCATCTGTCCCTCCCTCTTCCTGCAGGATTTGTCACTTTGGGATCCATGGCTTTCTTCCCTAGGCTCGGGTCCTTCGCCTGCGTAAGCAGAGCCCGGAGCCAGCGCTGTTTCAGGTAACTTTTCCCACCGAGTTCCAGGAACTGTGCCTTTGAGTCAGTCTCCTGTGCGGGGCCGGGTGTAGGGTGATGAGAATTGGGAGTGGCCATGGGGCAGGGGTGCTGACAGAGGAAGGCTGAGCTGGAGTTTGGTCAGCCACAGGGCAGCAGGGAATGGGTAGGGGGGAGGTGGTGTTCTTGGGGTGGGCTGGGGAAATGGCAAAGGCGGGAAGCTGCTGCTTGCATTCCTTGCAAGACTGATCTCTCGCAACCCTGTCATTGCCCTAGCACATGAAAACTCTAGCCCTTTTTTTTTTTTTTTTTTTTTTAAGATTGATTTATTTGAGAGGCAGAGTTACAGAGAGAGGGAGAGACAGAGGGAGAGGTCTTCCACCTGCTGGTTCACTCCCCAAATGCCCACAACAGCCAGAGCTGGGCTGATCTGAAGCCAGGGCCAGGACCTTTTTCTGGGTCTTCCGCATGGACCCAGGGGCCCAGGCACTTAAACCATCCTCTGCTGCTTTCCCAGGCCATTAGCAAGGAGCTGGATCGGAAATGGAGTAGCTGGGACTTGACTGATGCCCATATGGGATGCCGTTGCTGCAGGCAGAGGCTTAATTTACTACGCCATAGCATAGTAGGAGCATTGCTCCTAGCTCTGAAAGGAGCTTACATTTGGTCACAGGTGCAAACTTGAAAACAAATCATTCTAGAGAAATGTGAGGAGTATAACAACAGGCTTCCATGGTGCTTGTGAGGCTTGGGACAGGAGCTGCAGTTGCAAGAGGAAGCATGGAATGGAGAGGCTGCCTTCCCAGATGAAAGAGGGAACCATTCCTGCCCGCCCCAGGGGGGTGATAGCTGGGTGTGCTCAGAGAACTCTGGTAGTTCCCACCAGCCCCTGGGGCACAAGGTGCCCGTGTGAATGCTAGGGTGTGGAACCTCAGAAGGTCGGTGAATTGGGACCAGCTGGTTGATAGTGTAGATGGTAGGGAACCATGGAGCAAGTCTAAGCGGAGGAGTGGTGTAGGTTTTTTTTTTTTTTTTTAAGAAGTGAAGCAGCTGGGACTAGAACTGGCACCCATATGGGCTGCTGGCGCTTCAGGCCAGGTCGTTAACCGCTGTGCCACAGCGCCGGCCCTGGAGTGGTGTCGTTTTAAAGAGAATACTTTGTCGGCAGAGGGAGGTACAGTGGGACCCAGTTAGGACCCTAAAACCTTGGTATAGGTGTAGGGGAGGGAGCCTGAATGGAATAGGTTGTCAGTGAGGGCCAAGGGAAAGGACGGGAGCATAGGTAGCACCGTGAGTGGGACCCTGTGGCCAGGGGGTGTTGGTGGAGAGGAAGGTTAGGGCCTGGGAGCTGGAGGTTCCAGAGAAGCTGTTTCTGCAGGGATCCAGTAGCAGGGGGAGATCTGCCAGGCAAGGCAGCAAGGTCAGTTGGGACCTCCTAAGTCTGCAGTGCAGTGTGTGTAGGGTGTGTTGTAAGGAGTTCAGGAGAGTGGAAAACCAGGGCCAGAGTAGAGGAGGGAGGTGGGCCTCGAGCTGAGATTTACTAGTTGGCAGCAATGGGAATGGGTAAAATGGCCTGGAGCAGACATGGGAAGTGGGAGCAGAGTCCCTAGGATCCCCAGCAGAACACCAGCGCCTCCACGTGAGCACTGGCTACCGGATTGCTTACTCGGAGCTTGTCTGCTCTTTGTGGGTGCTCTTCTAAAACATTCCTGCTTTGCAGGGAAACTGTGGAAGCAGAAGATCGGGGCCTTGCTTCGACCAGTTTCTGCCACGCTGTGTCGGGGACTTCCTAGGAAACTCGTATCTCTTGACCCCCACCCCCCAGCAACATGCTTGTAGATGAGGAGATTGGGCACGAGGATGTGTGGGGAAGCGGGTTTTGCAGGACAGGCTGGGGTTAGGTCAGGCCCGTAGGGATTCGTTTATGTCCTCCACGTCCTTGTGGGAAGCAGAGGCTTTCAGTTAAGGCTTTACATAGAGTTTGTTCTAACAGGAAGATTGGGTTCTTGTTAAACGCCATCCCAATGGAGGGCTTGGCCCACCCGCAGGAGCTCTGGTTGTGAGCGGACCACTGGATATGGGCGTGGCGTCCTTGCAGGCCCTGCCTCCTGTCAGTTCCTGCTTGTGCTTTGCTCCTCGAGAGGTGCTGGCATGCTCGCTGGGCCCAGCCGTGGCCTCTGGGGGGCCTGCAGCCTGCCCTGGGGAGATGCCCTCACAGCCTTTTCTGTCTCCCTCCAGCACCACCGGGAGCCTCAGCGCAATTCAGAAGATGACACGCGTCCGTGTGGTGGACAACAGCGCCCTGGGGAACACCCCCTACCATCGCCCTCCTCGCTGCATCCACGTCTACAACAAGAGTGGGGTGGGCAAGGTGGGCGACCAGATCCTCTTGGCCATCAAGGGACAGAAGAAGAAGGCGCTCATCGTGGGGCATCGCATGCCTGGCCCCCAGATGAGCCCCAGGTTCGACTCCAACAATGTGGTACTCATTGAGGACAATGGGAACCCCGTGGGGACCCGAATTAAAACACCCATTCCCACCAGCCTACGCAAGAGGGAGGGCGAGTACTCCAAGGTGTTGGCTATCGCCCAGAACTTTGTGTAAGCAGAGCCCAGGCCTCTGGCTGCAGGGGCTCACGAGGGAGCGGGGCAGTTCTGGGAGCCTTGGCTGGGCTGAGAGGGCGCCTGGGGCCACGCGGCTGTTCCCCTCAAGCAGGGTAGCTGTCCTTCTAGCGAATAAACATTTTGTGTCTGTTTTCTTAGTTTTCTAGGGTGCGGCAGTGATGTAAATGACACTGAAGCAGGTGAGGATAGCCCAGCCGAGTCTGGCCACATGCAGTGGCTGTCCTTGGGCCAGGGTCTGGGTCCTTGCTGTCTTGTTTGAACCCTATAATGTGAGTTTATCCAAGATGACCAGGCTCTGAAAAAACTGGGCTGCAGACAAAATGTTGATTCAGTTTTAAAATTTTCATTTTGTTTGAAACACAGAGCTCTTCCATCCACTCGTTCACTACAGATGCCTTCAACAGTAGAGGCTGGGCTGGTCCAGGACAAAACCAGGAGCCTGGAATTCCTCACAGGTGGGCAGTACTCGAGTCATCACTTGCTGCCTCCCGGGGGAAGCGTCAGCAGGAAGCGGATCAGAAGCAGAGGAGCCCAGACTCAGCCATGTACCACGTGGCATGCAGGTGTGTGTCAGCGACCTAACTGCTGTACCAAACGCCTGCCCCACGAATGCCAATTTAGAAGTACCGTGGAGCCGGCGCCACGGCTCACTAGGCTAATCCTCCGCCTAGCGGCGCCGGCACACCGGGTTCTAGTCCCGGTCGGGGCGCCGGATTCTGTCCCGGTTGCCCCTCTTCCAGGCCAGCCCTCTGCTGTGGCCAGGGAGTGCAGTGGAGGATGGCCCAGGTGCTTGGGCCCTGCACCCCATGGGAGACCAGGAAAAGCACCTGGCTCCTGGCTCCTGCCGGCCGCGGCGGCCATTGGAGGGTGAACCAATGGCAAAGGAAGACCTTTCTCTCTGTCTCTCTCTCTCACTGTCCACTCTGCCTGTCAAAAAAAAAAAAAAAAAAAAAAAAAAAAAAGTACCATGGAGCCTGATACTTTCTAACCAAAAGGATTTTTAAAGGCTTTTAATTTTATTAATTTGAAAGGCAGAGAGAGGTCTCCCCCCTGCTGGTTCATTTCCCAAATGCCTACAACAGCTGGGGCTGGATTAAACTGAAGCCAGAAGCTGGGAACTCTATCTGGGCCTCCCTTGTGTGTAGCAAGGACCCAAATACTTGGACCACCACGGGCTGCCTCCCACGGCATGTGTCACAGGAAGCTGGAATTGGTAGTGGAGCCAGGTCTTGAACCCAGGCACACTGATACGGGATGCAGACACACCCACTGGCAATGTAACCACTGCCAGCCCCTCTGAAAGGTGGTGGCTCCCCCCCAAGCCCCCCACCCAATGTATTCTTCCCTGTGTGTGAGGGCTGGAGACACGGTTACAAAGATTACTGGATCAGCACGGAGGAAGAGCAGTGGGACATTCCCATTTAAAATACCTGGGTGCTTGGTCGTCACAAACCTCACTGGCCTCCGAGAGCCAGAGCAGGGAATGGTGAAGAACGCAGGCTATGTAGCCAGACAGCCTGGGTGTGGGCCCTCGCGCTGCCACTCATGCCTGGGTGAGTCAGGTGACTTTCCTGTGCCTCAGCTTCCTCATTTATGAAATGGGGACGTAATAATGGCACCCACTCCATAGGGATGGTGTGAGGGTGAGATGAGTTAGTACCTGAGAGTGCATAGAACAGAACTGGCGGTAGAAGTGCCCAGGGGGGTCTCATTTCCTTCCTGTCACCGCTTGCATACAGCACTGGGACATGAAGACAGTTCAGAGCAGATGTGGCCTGTGCCCTCATGGCATGCTGTCCAGAGAATGCTGATGAGAATCAGTGTCTCAGTTAATAAGGGCCTCTGATAAAGGAGGTACTTTCAAGAACGTTTTATTTGAAAGGCAGACACAGAGTGACAGGTAAACAGGTTTCCCTTCTGCTGGTTCACTCCCCAAGTGCCCACAACGGCCGCGTCTGGCCCAAGGGAAAGCAAGGAGCCAGGAACTCTGCCCAGGTCTCCCGCATGGGAGGCAGGGTCCCAAGTACTTGAGCCCAGCTTAGTCACAGGAGCCCTGGCCAGGCTCCACTGCCAGATGCGACACCCAGAGCCTCCCTGCTGCCTCCCGGTGTGCGTGTTAGCAGGAAGCTGGAATGGAAGCAAAGGAGCCGAGACTTGACTTTGTCAGTGGGAATCAAAGCAACCACAGTGGGAATGGGCGTTGTGATGGAAGTCAGAAGAGTGGCTACCTGGAGGTGGTGTGACCGGGAGGCAAGAGTGAGCCTTCTGGGTCCTGGGGTGTTCTCAGGTCTGAATAACCATGAGCTTGGTGGCTTTGTCCCCCTTACCCAACACTAGTGTAAATAAGTGCACAGGCATTTGCTGGGTGACAAGAGGGGAGAGTGCAGGCAGAGGGAAGAGCTGTGTGCAGGTCCTGTGGCAGGAGGGAACAGGATGAGGCCCAAGAGGAGGCCTCGGAGCCCTGGGGAGGAGGGTTTTTTAAGATTCATTTTATTTATTTGAAAGAGTAACAGAGAAAGAGACAGAGTGGTCTTCCATTCACTGGTTTACTCCCCAAATGGTCTCAACAGCCAGAACTGAGCTTATCTGAAGCCAGGAGCTTCTTTGGAGTCTGCCACCTGGGTGCAGGGTTCCAAGGACTTGGGCCATCCTCTGTTGCTTTTGCCAGTGCATTAGCAGGGAGCTGAGCTGGAAGTAGAGCAGCCAGGACTTGAACTGGCGCCCATATGGGATGCTGGTGCTGCAGGCCAGGGCTTTAACCTGCTGTGCCCAGAGCCCATCCCCTGGAGGCTTTCCTTATCCCCAGGGCATTGGATGCTGTTGAGGACCCTTAGAAGCAGGGTAGGGGTGGAGAGGGAGACAGGAAGTTTGAGCTGTGGAGCAGTTGACTGGGGAGGCCCGAGGGGACGAGTTTGGTCTCACAGCGGACTCTGCAAGATGCTGCCACTGACTTGGGTGGCCTGGGGCAAGTGGACACCTTCAGGAGGGACCTCTGGCCGCATGTGGCAGTGGGCTAGAGTGGTGGGAAAGGCTGAAGATAGGTCTGAGGTTCCTGGCTCCCGTTCCTGGGCGGTCAGTCACGTGGAACATTGGCCAGGGTGCTGTAGGGGAGGCTGAGGGTGGGCAGTAGCGGGCAGGCTGTGTGGAGGTGCCCAGGGTCATCACAGAGATGCTCCGTAGTACTGGGGATAAGTAAGTTTAGGTTGGAGTAACAGCGTCTTTAAAACGTGCACTTAACAAGGAGACCTCAGGAGGTATGTAGGAAAATTATAAGAAATTTATTTGGGTGCAAAAAACATTGAAGTCCAGGCAGTTTTCCACGAGTATTTTAGAGAACCCCTCATAGATTCTTGGTCTTCCTCATAGTCCCTGGGTTCTGCAGGCCCCCGAGTCTCACAGGTTAGTGGTTTCTCAGGGTCCCTCGGCTCAGCAGAGTCCGAGCCAGCCTCAGCCAGATCCTGCGACCCCCACTAAGGGGTTTTCCCACGCCTCCCAGGGCTGACCCTTGGGGCTCACGAGGCCTCTGCATCTGGACGTGATCCCTGCTGGCTGGTGCCCCAGCGGCCTGTGTTCTGATTTTTCTCCGTGCCATGGATGCTGTTTGAAGCTATCACCGACTCAGCCTGCACTGCAAGGAGGTGGGGGGCTCTGGGTGTCGCATCTGGCAGTGGAGCCTGGCCAGGGCTCAGGGTGCTGTGGGTGTGTGGGGAGCTAGTGTCCCACCCCATGGGCCCACTGGCAGGCCTGGAGGCATCTGTGACTGACATGCTGGGCTGCAGCTGGTGGACGTGGCCGCGGAGGGGGAGCCTCACCAAGACCAGCGATGGTTTCTCCCCCAGCAGCTCTGAACTTGGCTGCTCTGTGTGCTGCTTCCCAGGGGAGTGGCAGGAAGGGCCCCCTTGCCTGAGGGAAAGGAAAGGTGGCGTCTCAGGGCAGGACCTGTGCTGTGCTTTGGGGCAGCTTGACCCCGACTGCTCTTTGCCTGGTGGGCTCTCTCGGGTCAGCTCACTGCTGCTTCTGCCTGTGGTCGGGCAGGAAGTGCTGTCTTCCTCACACCTGCTCTGGGCAGCTGGTTGCTCTGCCACCTCCCAGCTGTGGGGGTTCCCCGGAGCCATGCAGATTGTCCTCTCTGTCCCTTCTGCTCTTCCCACTCCTCCCAAGGTGCTCCGTGCTGACCGCTGGAAGGCTGTGGTTTCCACACAGCCGGGTGGCGGGGCCTGTGACGCAGGCCCATGCAGCACACAGCCCAAAATAGCCTGGGCCTGGCCGCTCTCGCCACTGCCCTATCACTCTGCAGCCTGGGAGCCAATTTGCTGGCCACCCCCCCTCCCCCCCGCCCATTCTCAGCCAATGCTGCTTGCTTTCCCCATGAAATATTTAGACTCCGGATTCAGTTTCCCAAGGAGAATACACTTGGCTTTTGTTTTTTTTTCCCTTCCACGCCCTTAAGAAGCTGCCCCTGGCAGGTCAAGGGGCCCCATCTCTGGGTCCGTGGACTCTGGGGCAGTGTCTTTGCTGAAGTGCCCTGCTTTGCCTCTGTTAGGCCACTGCCAGAGATATGGATGGGATGTGGCTGGGAGACCTGGGTGCAGGCCGGGACCTGCTGCTAACCAGCCGTGTGGTTTCAGGCCAGCCATAGCCTCGGCAGGTGCTGTGAGCTTCTGTGAGAGGCTGCCGCAGGAGCCCTGACTGGTAGGATGCTGAGGGCCTCAGCAGGACCCGGATGCGCCCTTACAGCCTCTGTGAAGGGCACGCCCTTTGCTGCACCTCAAGCAGCCCCTACTTGGAATCCCAAGCCCAGCCCTGCTGGGAGGAGGGCAGAGAGCACAGTGGGGTCATTTGCCTGTGGCTAGGTCCCTCTGAGCTGGTGAGGGGGAGCCACGTGGCAGCCCCATTCTCCCACCTCACCCTGTGGCGCCTTGTCTGCCACCCCGCTCAGTTCTTTCCTTTCATTGCCTCATAAGATGTACCATGGGCATTTATAATTTTTTTTTTTTTAACTTGAGAGGCAAAAAGAGACAGACACACACTCCTCAAATGTCCAAAATGGCTGGGACAGGGCTGGGGGCCAAAGCCAGGAGCCAGTCTCCCAGGCTGGTGACAGGGCACAATTACATGAGTCATCTCTGCTGCCTCCCGGTGTCTGCCTGAGCAGGAAGCTGGAGCCGGGTATCAAACCCAAGTACTCAGGTGTGGTATGTGAGCTTCTTAGAAGCCAGTCTAAATGCCTTTCCCAGACAGTTTTAAAAGATTTTATTTATTTTTATTTGAAAGGCAGAGTTACAGAGAAAATCTTCAATCCACTAGTTCACTCCTGAATGGCTGCAGTGCCAGGGGCTGGGCCAGGCCTAAGCCAGGAGCCTGACATTCCATCTGGGTCTCCCATGTGAGTGCAGGGGCCCAAGCACATTAGCAGGGAGCTGGATTGAAAGTGGGGCAACCGGTGCTCACATAGCTGCCTGTGATGCCGGCTTAATCCACTGTGGAGCAATGCCGAGCCCTCCCAGGCATTTGAAAAATGAAAATTAAACATTTCATTTTGAGAATCTCACAAGAGCTCTTGAATAATCAGGATGCCCTTGGATATTATAAAGCAGCTGTTGTGAAGTCAAATGTTCATGCCAAGTGGAGGCAGTTCCAGGTGAACTGGGACACGGGACTTGGGTGTGGCCACAGCTGCCCGCCCTGCTCTCCACCCTGGCCTCCCTGTTGGTTTGTACTGACTCCCAGAGGGCTGCCCGGCCCAGGACTGAAAGCAGAACCTTCTCTCCCAACTGCTGGCCTTTTCACAGGACGCCATGTCGGGTCCCAGCTGGCTGGGCGGAGGCTGTGCTGCTCCATCCCACAGGTTGCCCTGTGCCCTCCTGGGTGGCCATGGCTGACGCCCACAAGGAGCAGGCATCCGTGGGCCAAGGAGCCAAGTTTTCAAGTGTCCTTCCACGGCCCTGCGTACTTCACTGACTGCATGGGCTTGTCGACTTGCTGCTAGCTCTGATCGGAAGTTGGCTGGCGAAGAAGAACCAACCTTTGCTTGAAGTGAGGTTTCTGGGGTCTCTGTGGGTCTCCTCTCTCTGGGCTGGGTCCCCACAACTGAGAGTGCTTGTGGTCTCCACTCACGCGGCAGCTTTGGCCACAGGTCTCCTCCCCCAGTCTTGCCTTCGTTCTTGGTTTGCGTAGGGAACTGCTAGTCCATGCTGGTGTATGATCACTTTTGTTACATGTGGAGTTCATTTCAGTCCTACCCAGGCCCTTTAGAAGATCACGTGTTTGTGGTTTTAGTAAGTCTGATGCTGGGGCAGTGTTTGGTGTAGTGGGTAGGACACCACTTGCAGTGCCTGCATCCGGTCTGGAGAGGGCTTGGGTTCCAGTGCTGGTTCTACCCCTGATCCTAGTTTCCTGCTAATCCTAGCCACCCCCACAGCCAGCAGGGGTGGCTTGGGTAGTTGGGTCCCTGCCACCCACATGGGGGACCTGGATTGAATTCCCAGCTCTAGGCTTCATTTAGCCTGTTGCAGCCCTGGCCATTTCAGGTGTTTGGGGAGGCAAGCAGTGGATGGGTGATCTGGCTGTCTCTGTCTCTGCCCTCCCCTGATCTCCACCCCCCCACCTCTTTGCCTTTCAAATAAATAGAATAAGTAGACAGACACACACACACACAAAGGTTAATGCTGAAGTTTTTAGGAGCACAGTGTCAGCATGTGTCCCAAAACACCAATTTATGACTCTAAAGGAGGGGATATGACAATTTCACTATTATTCCAACTTCGAAAATAATTTTCAAAGTAATGTTAGGGATAAAAGAAATAAAGAATTGTTGCTTTTTCTTTATTTTTTAAATCCTGATGTTAAAACCAAATCAGTGGCCGGTGCCGCAACTCACTTGGCTAATCCTCTGCCTGCAGCACCGGCACCCCGGGTTCTAGTCCCAGTTGGGGCGCCGGATTCTGTCCCAGTTGCTCCTCTTCCAGGCCAGCTCTCTGCTGTGGCCCGGGAGTGCAGTGGAGGATGGCCCAAGTGCTTGGGCCCTGCACCGGCATGGGAGACCAGGAGGAAGCACCTGGCTCCTGGTTTTGGATTGGCACAGCGCGCTGGCTGTAGCAGCCATTTGGGGGGTGAACCAACGGAAAAGGAAGACCTTTCTCTCTCTCTCTCTCTCTCTCTCTCTCTCTCTCTCTCTCTCTCTCTAAACCTGCCTGTCAAAAAAAAAAAAAAAAAGAATCAGTGTCTGAAGAGTGTCCCGGCCCGCCACTCCCCAGGACAGGGTGCTCAGCCTGGGCTCTCTGCCCTGCTGGTGGGGACTGCAGTTCAAGGTGCAGGGGCCAGGCCTGCTTGCTTCCATTCACCGCTGGCTGTGTGCCCGCTCTCGGGCTGCCTGTCACGTCTCCCCATCCCCCTGGGACCTAGCCTCCAGGGTAGGTTGGCAGCCATATTTGAACATCTGCCACATAGTGGGTTTGCAGTCAGTGTCAAGTTCCATTCATGTCTGGAGTGTAGCTCTAAAGGAAGGGAGAGCTTTGTGCTTCCTTGGTGTCCTGTGGGGCTGGCATGTCCTCTGTGTTCTCTCTGGGGACATGCATGGGGCACCCTTCTCCAAGGGCGGGGCTCTGAGTTACCCACAGTGGCTTAGGAGCAGTGAACTCCCACTGTGCTTGTTTGCACTCTTAGCATGACCATGTAGAGTTGGGGGCTGGAAAACCCCCTCCATTTCCCACATGAAAGTAGCAGGTGCAGGACAAAAACTAACGTTTCCTGGCTCCCCGTCTAGTTCTTGTCACCGCATCGCTGAAGTTAAAAATCAGATGAGCTTTCTGAAAAATACTTTGGAGGGGGCTGTAGCTCCCTCCCTTTTTGTGGCCAGTGTGGCTTCCACGCGTGGTGCCCAGGCCGGGGTGCAGTGATGGGGGGAGGCAGGGTGACCATGATGCTGCCATCTGAACCCCATCTCAGCCCCTTTGTTCCCCACTGGGCCCGACAGCCTCCGGGCCTGCCCCACTGCCTTCTGGGCTTCCGCCTGAGCTGCAGTTGCCTGCTCTCTGGATCTCGTAGCTTTGGGATGCTGCCACTGCAGGGTGCCACCTCCGGGGCCGTAGCCGCCTGGCACAGTGCCTTCACCTGTATGTCCTCCCGCTGCTAACGTTTCTCCAAAGCCTGGAACTTTGACTGCAGGCCCGGAGGGGCCCCTTCCTGTGTGGGTTCAGGAGGCTCCGGCCTTAGAAGCCATCTCTGGCTTGTTCACCTCCGGTGCCCAGCAGATGCACAGGAAGTACTGCGGTCACCAAGGTTAAAATTTAGGAGTCTGGCCGGCACCGCGGCTCATTAGGCTAATCCTCCGCCTTGTGGCGCTGGCACACCGGGTTCTAGTCCCGGTCAGGGCACCGGATTCTGTCCCAGTTGCCCTTCTTCCAGGCCAGCTCTCTGCTGTGGCCCGGGAGGGCAGTGGAGGATGGCCCAAGTGTTTGGGCCCTGCACCCCATGGGAGACCAGGATAAGTACCTGCCTCCTGGCTTTGGATCAGCGCAGTGTGCCAGCCTCAGCGTGGCGGCCACTGGAGGGTGAACCAGCGGCAAAGGAAGACCTTTCTCTCTGTCTCTCTCTCAACTGTCCACTCTGCCTGTCAAAAAAAAAAAAAAAAAAAAAAAAAGGAGTCCGTGTCCCAGGCGTGTGCAGGGACCTGTGCTGGGTGGGGTTGCCTCCCTCCACACAACCTTCCCCCCAGGCTTCATCCACTAGGCCCGTGTCTCCTGCTCATCTATTTTCTAGGCTGATAACCCAGTTAACTGGAGTTCATGTTCACGTCCAAAGCCCATGATGTGGTATGGCTTTTTGGCCTGAATGTTGCTGTTGTCCCAGGACCGCCTGGGCAGGAAAGAGGAGCCCTTGACCAGAGAGCCCTGTGACTCTCTGTGCCAGATTTGAGCCCTGTGCTGAGCTTTCCTCCGGTCACCCAGAGCTCAGACGCTCAGGCAGCAGGGCAAGACAGCCGTACAAGTGTGCGGCCTGGGCACATCGCCTCAGGCAGGACGTGTGTCTGTTGGGTGGATGGACGGATGTAAGGAAGGGGTAAGGGGGATTGAAATGGCTCCACCCTGGGCTCACCAGAACTTAAATGGTGTCTGAAAGCAAGCAGCCATCCTCAGAGCTGGGCAAGGGACGGAAAGGAGGCAGCGCAAGGAGCTCAGGAGGGACCGAGAGGCGTGAGTGGGCCAGGGGCAATGTCGCTGTAAGTCGGCTCCCGTGTGCCTTAGCGCCTTGGTTGTTGGCTGCGGCTTCTCTCTCTCTCTCTCTCTCTCTCTCTCTCTCTCTCTCTCTCTCTCTCTTTGAAAGAATTAGAGTTTCCATCTACTGGTTCACTCCCAAAATGACTACAATGGCCAGTGCTGGGCCAGGCTGAAGCCAGGAACTTTATCCAGGTCTCCCCCGTGGGTGCAGGGGCCCAGGCACTTGGGCCATCTTCTACTGCTTTCCCAGGCCATCAATAAGGAGCTGTATTGGAAGTGGAGCAGCCAGGACTCGAACCAGCACCTCATCCTCCCCACCAAACAAGGGCATCGAATAAGCAGGTTTACTGATGGACTGCAGTTGAGTCTTCTGCTACTCATGTCCAGGAGGAGAAACTGGGCAAGAGACAGGGCAGTGGTTCCCAAGTGGGGACGTGTCTGGAGACAGTGAAGGTTGTCCCCACCGGGCAGAGGCCAGAGCTGCTGCCGGTCAGGCTACGATGGGCAGGACAGCCTGCTCGACAGAGATGGACCATCCCTGAGCTTGGCAGTGCCGTGGGTGAGGAACCCTGACGTCAGACTATGCAGGCATGGCGTGGCTGGAGGGGACAGAGGGCATCTGGGCAGTGGTTCATAAACAGCCGTGTGGGATGATAGGAACGGAGCCCACATTGCAGTCTACAAGATTTCACACTGGACCATGGTTTCCTGTCCATTGCTGTGATGTGAGCCTGAAGCCGGGACAGGTGCTGGGGAATTTAGGACAGCTGCAGCTCACTGAGGGGTTCAGATGGTCCGATGGAGTCAGGGTGGTGAGTGGACTGGGTTGGGGGCAGGGCCCACGGGACTGCACGCAAGCTGGGGGCTGAGGGCCCGGCTCTGTCCTGGGCTTGGCTCCTCTCCTGGGTGTTGGGCCCTCGCGGCTTTCTCAGCACTTTCTTTCTACCCCTGCTCGCATCCTTTCATGGTTGTTCTAGCAGCGATCCTACCAGACGATTTTTTTAAAAGAATATTTGAAAGGCAGAGTTAGAGAGAGAGGGAGAGACAGAGATCCGCTGGTTCATTCCACAAAAGGCCACAATGGCTGGGGGTATGCCAGGCTGAAGCCAGGAGCCAGGAGCTTCTTCTGGGTCTCCCACGTGGGTGCAGATGCCCAAGGACTTGGACCATCTTCTACTGCTTCCCCAGGCCATTAGCAGGGGGCTGGACTGGAAGTGGAGCAGCCGGGACTCAAATAAATGTTCATACGGGATGTGTTGTGGCAGTGGTGGCTTAACCCATTGTGCCACGATGCCAGCACCGTGATCTTTTTTTTTTTTTTTTTTTTTTAAGATGTATTTTATTTATTTGAAAAGCAGGGTGACTCGGCCGGCGCCACGGCTCACTAGGCTAATCCTCCGTCTTGCGGTGCCGGCACACTGGGTTCTAGTCCCGGTCAGGGCACTGAATTCTGTCCCGGTTGCCCCTCTTCCTGTCCAGCTCTCTGCTGTGGCCCGGGAAGGCAGTGGAGGATGGCCCAGGTCCTCGGGCACTGTACCCGCATGGGAGACCGGGAGAAGCACCTGGCTCCTGGCTTGGGATCAGCGCAGTGCGCCGGCTGCAGCGTGCCGGCTGCAGCAGCCATTGGAGGGTGAACCAACAGAAAAAAAGAAGACCTTTGTCTCTGTCTCTCTGTCTCTGTCTCTCTCTCTCTCTCACTGTCCACTCTGCTTGTCACAAAGAAAAAAAAAGCAGAGTGACAGAGGAAAAGGACAAAGAAAAAAAAGACCTTCCACCTGCTGGTTCACTTCCCGAATGGCTGCAGTGGTGGGGGCTGGGCCAGGCTGAAGCCAGGAGCTCCATGTAGGAGCCACTCTTGGGTTTGTCTTGCTGCTGTTCCCTTTCCCAGGGTTGGTCTTCCAAGGTGCTGCCTGTTCTATGGTAGAAATGGCCTTCTTCCTTCCTTCCCTCATCCTCCTCCACCTCAGGACCCCTCCTGGGCTTGGGGCACTGCCGACTTACTGTGACAACCTGGCCACTCACGGGAGGGCGGCTCCAGGAGGTGGGAGCCGCGTGGGTCCGGAGCACATGGTAGGAGCAGCCGAGAAGCGAGACCAATGCACTGCGGGCTTGCTTTGCCCCTGCGTCGTGCTGGGCACCTCCCTGTTGTCTCACCGTGGTCCTCACAGTGGCGCCACTCAGTCCTCCCTGTGCCTGACTCCTGAGTGTGGGTGACCCAGGCCGGGAAGCGGTAGGATCGGCTGTCAGAGCTCCTGCACTCCCTGCTGCGCTGACCTGTGGTGGAAGCTTTTCTTGGTAGCAAGCCCTCCCTCGCTGTTAAAGCTGTTTTCCGGAAGCACGCGTTGGATGACCACTGCGGACACTTGGCAGTTGCTCCCAGCTGCCTCAGGTCAGCTCCGTGCCGCCCAAGCCAAGGGCACTGCTCCCTGCCCAGGCCAGCTCCCTGCCTTATGTAACAGCGCTGCTGCCTGTCACTCAACCACTTGGCCTCCTTCTCCAGCCTCCACTTACACACGGCCCAGGGGTCTTGCTCGTGACGGCGTCCTCCCATCCATGGCGCAGGGCTTCTCAGTGTCTGCGGAAGGAGTGATCTTAGCAAGAGTGGGGGTCCTTCCCCATCGCCAACCCCATGTCCTCATGGCCCAGAAAACCCCTCTGAGGGCGGCCTCCACAGCTCCGCCCTCCGGCGGTCAAGGGGAGAGCTTTGTCCCTCTCAGAGGCCACTCACCTGCGCCTTGGGCCCCAGCCATCCACGCACCTGTAGGAGCTGCCAGAGACCTGGGGCATCTGTGCACCTCTTTGGTCAGGAATGTTTTTTCACCCCAGGGAGAGGGGGTCGGTTGTCCCATGGCCCTGCTCAAACAGCTCCTTAGCCAAGTCCTCCTCAGCCAATGTCAGGTCCTCAGGGCCTCTCTGGGTTCCTCTTGTCCTTTTCCATCCTGTCCTGTGCCCTGGGAGTCAGAGCTGCTTCCGGGGGGCTTGGGCCTGCTCACCTCTCTGTGGGCTTGGCCAGTGGGAGGGGCCGGCAGGAGCTACAGGGACCTGCCAAGAAGAGAGAGCTTTGGGGTGTGTGTCACCCCTCCCCTGCAGGGCTGGCCACGCCCCTCGGCTGCCTGTCATGCAGTAGCTCTCCACGCTGCAGGGTTTGGGTTCCCCCTGGGTGCACCCAGTGGCCACAATATGATTCCAGCCCCGAAGATGCTCCTGGGCAGGGCCCGGAGCCAGGCAGGGCTTTGTTCTCCTGTGCAAATGTGGGGACACCTGTGTGCTGATGCCTGCAGCTGTGGCTTCTCGAGAGGCCTAGAACCTGGGGCCTAGGGGTGAGTAGGGCTCAGGTGAGTCCCACCCCAGCCTCAGCCCTTTCACCCCAGCCCAGGGCAGAGTGGGATGCCCAGGGACCTGCTGCATGGTGGGCTTCCTGGCGGTGGCAGGGAGGCCGGGACAGGGAGGCCTCCGAGGGTGGCACCACGGATGGGAACCTCACCCCACCGCTGCCCTGCCTTACATGGCCTCAGCATTCATGTCAGGGGTGCATCTGTCAGGATCACCAGCCGCTGCGCACAGAGCTGCTCTGAGGGTGCGGCGGGTGGGAGGGGCCAGGCAGGAGGCAGGGGCTCCAGGGAGCGCAGGAGGAGGTCAGAGCAGTGTGGGGGTGGTGTCAGGGGTCGGGGGAGTAGCAAGAGGTTGGTATAGAGAAGCCAGTCTGGGAAACAGGGCGTGGGTCCAGAAGTTCAAGTGAGCACCACCAGTGATTTTTTTTTTCAAAGATTTATTTGTTTATTTGAAAGAGTTTTAAAAAGAGGGAGAAACAGGGAGATCAATCTTCCATCTGCTGGTTCACTCCCCAAATGGCCCAGTGGCTGTAGCTGGGCCAATCCGATGTTGGGACTAGCAGCTTCTTCCAGGTTTTCCATGAAGGTGCAGGGGCCCAAGGACGTGGGCCATCTTTTGCTGCTTTCCCAGGCACGTTAGTAGGGAGCTGCATCAGAAGTGGAGCAGCTGGGACTCGAACTGGCACCCATAAAGGGATGCTGGTGCTACAGGCGGTGGCTTTACCTGCTACACCACAATGCCAGCCCTGCACCTGGAACCCTAAACCTACTGCACACCCAATTGTTAAATGTCCCCAAAGATGGACTGAGCAGGATCTGGTCGATGTCTGCAGGTGGAACAGGGGAAGGTAGGTAACTTCCAGGTCTCCAGGCGTGGGAGCTGGGTGGGGTTCCTCTTGGAGTCTGGGACCCTGGATGGTGGAGGGTTCCCTTCTGCCTGTTGAGTTGCTGGTGTTTAGGGGATACTGAAATTCTCTAAAGGTAAGGTCAGAGGAGGGAACAGGGGGAGAGACTTCCGAGGCCTCTGGACATGTGTGGCACTTCACATCGCGGGGTCACCCTAGGAGAGGGCAGGGGCAGGGAGAGGGGAGCCCAGGGGAATAGGAGAGGCAGGTGAAGCAGGAGGGGGCTGGGCTGGAGATCTGGAGGGAATGGTCAGGGAAGGAGAGGGAGGGGAAGTGGGGAAGCAGAGTCCCGGAAGTCGGGGAAGGAGGCTCTAGAAGGAAGTGGTCAGCCTCCCTGGACAGGGAGGTGGCTGCAGCTGTCGCTGGTGGACACTGGGGTCAGAGGCAGCCTGCAGCAGGTGATGAGGGGACCAGTACCAGAAACGTGGATGAGTCTTCCAGAAGCTTGGCTAAGCCGGCCACACTGGAGTCTCCTGGGGGTGGGAGAGAGACCTGAGCTAGTGTCAGTGGAGGAGTGGATCCTCTGCCTTGCCGTGGGGGGCTCTGGTGGGAAACAGCACGGTGAGGACTATGCATCAATGTTCTCAGCCAGGAAGACCCTGAGCGCCCTCCCCTGGGACACGTCTGCTGGGTGGCGAGCTGGGGTCCTGCAGGGGGTGTGCAGAGACTCCTTGTGGGGGCAGAATCTGACTCAGGTGGAAGGGTGCTTTGATGGGGACAGTAAGAAACCATCTGATGCTGTCCCCTGGGCCCTGTCCCTGGTCATCTAATGACCACTTTTGTGTTGGGTGCATGGCCACAGTTAGTGAACCCTCCCTGCATGTCCACCCATTTTATGTCCCTGTTAATGTCCTGCCTCCCCAGGGGCCCCAGGAGGTAGGTTCTAACAGCATCCCTGTATTGGACCTTGTGCTTCCAGTGTGGAAACTGAGGCACAGGGTGAGGGGGTGACTTGGCTAAGGCCACAGGGCTGGAAAATGTGGACCTGGCTGCTTCATGGTTGCTGTCTGTGGCAGCAGAGAAAGGGAGGAGCGGGTGGTAGGGAGGGGACATGACTAAGGAAGATGCCAGTAGGGAGAGGACACCGGGGGCCCTGACCAGCAAAAGGGGACTTCATTCCCTGAGCCTGGTGGGCAGGTGCATGGGATGGCCAGAGAGGCATTGAGGAGGGGCTGGGGCAGGCAGCGGGAGGCTGTCTCCTGGGAGTGTGGTTAAGGTGGGACAGACAGGGATCAGTTGCTGAAAGGGGAAGGCCCAGGGTCCCCCCCCCCATCAGAGAAGAATTCTGTTCTGTAGGGCCCGGTGGCCATGTAGGGGTGGGGGAGGGGAGGGGTCTGCAGAGCAGGGGCATGCCCTTTCCCCAAAAGGTTTCCTGCCCAGGAAGAGTCAAGCCCGCCCTCCTTCTTGCTTCCTGGGTCTTGCCCATGGTCTCTGTCCCTGGGAGCCAGGCACAGGACTGTGCTTCCTGGATGACGTATCTGACTCAGGAGGATCTGTTGTGTCTGGCTTGGAGGCCAGCAGTGGGTCTGTTTGTGTCTCCAGCCCTTAGAACCATGCTTGAACTTGGAAACATTGCTTGAGGGTGGGCTCTGTGGGACAGTGGTTGGCTCTGGCTTGAAGGGGCTCACACCCCTTATCAGAATCCCAGCCACTCTGTGCTTCCAATCCAGCTTCCTGCTGATGCACCTACAAGGCAGCAGATGATGGCCCAAGTACTTGCGGTCCTCCACCTATGTGGGAGATCTGTTGGGGCTCCTGGCTCCTGGCTCTGGCCTGGTCCAGCTCCGGCTGTCGTGGGCACTCGGGGAGTGAGCCAGCAGGGGGAAGACCTTTCTTTCTCCCTCTGCTACTCTGCCTTTCAAATAAATAAATCAGTCTTTAAAATAAATAAATGCATGCATTTTGCTTGAACCAACAGTCTTCTATTTGTCCCCTGTGATCCCAAGGACAGGAGCAGGACTTGGTGTGTCGTAGTGATCAAATATTGGTCCAATCAGCCTAGGAACGCCTCCAGGGGAGGGGTTGGGGCAGCTGCAGCTGCCTCTCTGGATACCCGTTCCCCTGTGGTTTCTGTCTCCCGGGCCTGAGGGCACACACACGTGCAAAGATTCCCCGCTACATGCACACACACACTCGCACAGCCACAACCCCCCCCATGCAAAAACACACACACAGCCACTCTGCCACACACATGCACACACACACGCACTGCCACCGTCACACAATGCACACACTCATGCAAGCCACGCCCCCCCACAGCCACACCCCTGACATTCACACACACATGCACAGCCACCCCTCATGCACACACACACAGAGCCACACACCCCCACATGCACAAACATGCACAACACAGCCACGGCCCTCACATGCACCCGCACACTCATGCACCTCCACCCTCACACAATGCACACACTCATGCAAGCCACCCCCCTGCACACACACATGCACAGCCACGCATCTCCCCACACACATGCATGCACACTCATAGCCACACCCTCCCACATGCACACACTCACACACAGCCACACTCCCATGTATACACACATTCATGCATAACCATACACCCCCAACATTCACACACACGCACAGCCACCCCCATGCACACACACACAGGCACAGCCACACCCCCACACGCACACACACACTCACGCACAGCCACACGCAGTCACAGCCGTTCCTGCAGGGCCCCTCTGCAGCAGCGTGACCCAGAGCGCCAGGCCCAGGACTGCGCTTGTAGCATTCTCCCCCTAATTTGCCCACGACAGATTTAAGCTCAGAGCCCGGGGAAGCTGCAGAGTCTGGGTAAGCCCCAGTGCCTGCCCTTGGGGAGGGCCCAGCTGCCAGCACCGCGTGTTGGAGCCAAGGAGGCCATGGGCACGGATGTGCAGCTGCGGCCACCGCATGTGCAAGCGCCTGGCTTCCCTCTCCGCAAGCGCTCTGCGGAGCAGCTCCTGTTCGCCTTGTTTGGCAGAGCGGAGACTGGGGCCAGGATGTGGGTCTGTGTCTGGCTCCGAAGGGCCTGTTTTTCAGCTCTGGTTGGAATCCTTGCCACAAAACGAGGGAGAGGAGGCTCTGTGCTGCCTGCGTGGTCCCCCTGAGCACTCCGCCTGGTGTTACCTGGAGCATAAAGCTAGGGCGTTAGCACAGCCCAGCACTTCCGGCTTTTATGGGGCAGGTGCTAGGCGCAGCAGTTGGGACACTGCATGGGGCACCTGCATCCTGTCTGAGAGATCAGCTCCACTGCTGATTCCAGCTTCCCACTACTTTGGACCTGGGGAGGCAGCCAGTGATGGCTCAAGCCCCTGAGCCCCTGCCACCCACGTGGGAGACCCGGATGGAGTTCCAGGCTCCTGGCTTGGAGCTGAACGCCTGTAGGGAACATTTGGGGGAAGATCTGTCTCTGTACCTTTAAATGAGTGATAATGAACAAACCTAGCCTGAAACCTGGTAAGGGTTATGTACGCTGTCCTTAGAATGCTTCAGGCATGCAGAGTCCCACGTAGGTAACCTTGGGTACCACCTCCAGGCTTGCAAGCCCCCGTGTGATGGGTGAGAAGTGGTGAGCGGCCGTGCCTTGCACAGAGCACATGGCGCAGTGGGCACAGAGGTCTGTACATGTACCAGGAGGCTTTCGAAGATGTGCATAATGAACAAACTATGAGTTTGTTTCAAAACTTTTTTGCACCTATGCAAACTTTAATTCCATTCCCCCTCCAACTTTTTGAGGTCCCTGCATATGTTGGTTTCAGCCTCCGTGTTAACACTGACAGTTGCAAACAGTCTGAATGCCTGTCTGTAGGGGACTGTGCACGTGAGCAGTGTCCATCCGTGCCCCAGGGACACCAGCAAGCAGCTCCAGGTAAGGGCGAGGTGGGAATGAGCAGATGTCCACTGTCCAGGAAAACCCATGCTGGGGAGTGGTGCATGGTTTGGGTAAAAAGGGAACAAAATGAAAACACTCAACAGGATTACTTATTTCCTCCGGCCGTAGGAAAATGTGTGTGGATGCACGCAGAAGGCACTAGGATGCTACCCAAGATGTTGCTGACAGCAGGGGCTCCTTTAGGGGCGGTAGATGGTTCTGGTCAAGGCGAGTCCGCATTACCCAGAGTCCTTTAATTTTTAAATAAGTAGAATGTATCCCTGTGTGTGTGTCTTTAAAACCCCAATTTAAAAATGTTGAGCACACCCTGGATGTGTGGAGAAAGGAGGGGTGGAGTTTTGAAAGAGATGGTGTGGCCAGCAGAAAGTCTTCATGTCAGGCAAGCCTGAGTTCTAGTTCTGACCTTGGTAGTGTTCTGCTCTTGACCTTGGGCGAGTCATTCACTCTCAGCCTTGACCTACTCGTTTGTAAAGTGGAGATGATCTCGTCCACCTGCCAGGGCCCTGGGGAGGATGTGGAGCGGGATGCAGGACTTCCGGCACACAGCAGGTGCTCAGCGCATCATAGCCAGTGTTGTTCTTCCCACTTTTGGCCAAAAAAAAGGCCTGTGTTCTTACTAGATGATGGTTGGGTTAAGAGCTTGGGTCTGTATCGGATTCAATCAGAGATGACTTCCTGGAGGAGACTGAGCCCCTTGGATGCGTGTGTGAAGCAAGGCGGCCGTGAGAGAGGACTGGGCAGAGGCCTGTGTTGGAAGTCATGGTGCGCCTTGTTTCTAGCTTGCAGACAAGGAGACCCCCAGGGGCATGGAACTGGCCACAGATGCAGAGCTAAGAAGATCGCATTGGAAGCAGAGAGCGTGAGAAGATGCCGAGAGCTGGGATGGTTTGGGGTGGGCGGGGTGGGGGAGGTACAGAACGGATGTTGTGATCAGAAAGGCTGAATGAGAGGGCGGAGGGGAGGGTTCCATGGGCGAGGCTGCCAGGGGAGTGGGCAGGACCGCAGCTCTCACCTTCACAAGATGCCCTTGCTGGAGGCCCGGGGCCAGCAGGGAGACTGTGGGCCAGCCCACAGGAAGGGCAGCCTGGCCGAGCAGCCCCTCCAGGGATCCCGTGGTGGGGAGCCTGGGGCTGGTTTCCTTGGGTTCCAGGCAGGGTCGTTCGGGGTCACACACAGGCAGGACATTAGAGCAGGTGTCCTGGGGATGACATGAGTCCACAGAAACATCTTTGAGCTGCAAAGGCACTGTTTGGCCTGGCGGTTAAGACAGCACTGGGACTCCTGTGCCTGGTGTCCCAGATTTATTTTATTTATCCAAAAGACAGAGTTAGAGAGAGAGGTAGAGACAGAGAGAGAGGTCTTCCATCCTCTGGTTCACTCCCTAGATGGCCACAACTGCCGGAGCTATGTCAATCCAAAGCCAGGAGCCTGGAGCTTCTTCTGGGTCTCCCACGTGGATGCAGGGGCCCAAGAGCTTGGACCATCTTCTACTGCTTTCCCAGGCCACAGCAGAGAGCTGGATTGGAAGAGGAGCAGCCGGGACTAGAACCGGCGTCTATATGAGATGCTGGTGCTTCAGTGCAGGGCTTTAACCCGCTGTGCCACAGCGCCGGCCCCAGTGCCCCTGGGTTTCTTGCCTGGCTCTGGCTCCTGACTCCAGCTTCCTGCTAATGCACACCCTGGGAAGCAGCAGGGGGTGAAGTAGTTGGTCCCTGTCACCCACGTGGGAGACCTGTCTGGAGTTCCTGGGCTATCTCCCCGCTCGGGGGCTGTTGTGGGCATTGGAAGAGTGATCCAGAGGACAGGTGACCTCTGTGTCGCTCCGTTTTTTTTTGCCTGTCAAGTAAAAACATTTTATTTTTAAAAATATCTATCTATCTATCTATCTATCTATCTATCTATCTATCTATCTATCTATTTGAAAGGCAGAGAGAGAGAGACAGAGAGAGAGATATTCTATCCACTGGTTCAATCCCCAGATGGCTACAATGGCCAGGGCTGGGCCAGGCCAAAGTCAAGAGCTAGGGGCTTCTTCTGGGTCTCCCTCATGGGTGCAGGGGCCCAAGGACTTGGGCCATCTTCCGCTGCTTTCCCAGGCCATGAGCAGGGAGCTGGACCGGAAGTAGAGCAGCTGGGACTCGAGCTGGAGACCATATGGGATGCTGGCATTGCAGGTGGTGGCTTAACCTACTATGCCACAGCACCAGACCAAAATAAAAACATTTAAAAAAATGGTGCCTGGGACCTGTGCTGTGGCATAGCAGGTAAACCCACTGCCTACAGCTCCTGCATTCCCTATGGGTGCCCATTTGTGACCTGGCTGCTCCACTTCCAATCCAGCTCTCTGCCACGGCCTGGGAAAGCAGTAGATGATGGCCCAAGTCTTTGGGCCCCTGTGCCCACGTGGAGACCCAGAAGAAGCTCCTGGCTCCTGGCTTTGGATTGGTACAGCTCCAGTCATTGCAGCCAACTGGGGAGTGAACCAGCGGATGGAAGACCTCTCTCTGTCTCTCCCTATTTAACTCCAACTTTCAAATAAATTAATTCATCTTAAAAATGTAAAAAAGTGCCAAATGGAAAAAGAAATATACAATGTGCTAAGAATGGGAGACTTTCAAAAAGTTTGGAAATGGAATTTAAAAATAAGTTTATTTTGTTGCCAATAATTTTGGCATTTTCCATGAACTTTTTAAAGTACTCGCCGATGAAACTAAAAGACATATGCGCCTGATTGACAAGCGCACATGCAGATGTTTGGCCCCTGGCAGGGGTGAGGATCTGGGATAAAAGTGAGATAAACACAGGGGTGGGTGGCCAGACTCCATCTCTCCGCGGCGGTGGTCAAACCACACTTGTGTGCACATTGCGCCATCTAGTGGGCACGAGGGGTCACAGCTGCCCTGGTCGCTGAGCTGCTGTGCTAGGGCGGGCCCTGGAGCAGAGGTGAGGCATGAGAGCTGCCGGCGGTGGGCGGGCGACAGGCACGCGTGGCGGTGGGCCTGGCCTTGGGGGCTTGCAGCCATCTGTGGGGTCAGCTTCCTGAGGCAGCAGAGCCTGAGGCTCAGATTCCCAATCCCCACCCGCAGCTCTTGATCCTGGCAGATCTCGGCGCAAATGGCAGGCTTAGCATGGCAGCCAAAAGACGGAGAAGTCAGCGGTGGGGAGAGACGCTCAGGGTCCAGAGACAGCAGTGCCTGCCTCAAGGCACAGCACAGAGCAGAGCTGCAACACCAAGCCTGGCACCAGACCGTCAGCGTTCATCCCCTCGGCAAGTCCCTCGTGCCTCAGTTTCCCCTCCTGGTAATGCAGTAGTACTTACCTTGCAGGGCTGGGGTGGGCAAAAGCAAAGCTCTTACAGCAGGGCTGCTCTCCATGTGTGAGCCCCCCCTCCAGGCCCTGAGGGGCCAGCACCCCAGAGAATGATGGCTGCAGGCTCTGGGGAGGATGATGGACCTGGGGCCAGGCTGGTTTCAGGGTTATGGGGTAAAGCAGGGTGGGGGCCTGTGCTGGAGATACCCCAGTCCTGGGGTCCACAAAATGTTGTCCTGGGGCCGGTGTTGTGGCATAGTGGGTAAGGCTGCCGCCTGCAGTGTTGGCATCCCAAATGGGCACCAGTTCAAGTCTCGGCAGCTCCACTTCCTATCTGGATCTCTACTGTGCCTGGGGAAGCAGTAGAAGATGGCCCAAGTCCTTGGGCCCCTGCACTGTGTAGGAGACCTGGAAGAAGCTCCTGGCTCCTGGCTTCGGTTCGGCACAGCTCCGGCCATTGTGGTCATCTGGAGAGTGAACCAGCGGATGGAAGACCCCTTTCTCTCTCTCTTTGCCTCTGTCTCTCTGTAACTCTGCCTTTCAAGTAAATAAATACATAATACATAAATACATACATCTTTATTTAAAAAATGTTGTCCTGGGGCCGGCACTGTGGTATGGCGGGTAAAACCGCCACCTGCAGTGCTGGCACCCCATATGGGCACCAGTTCAAGTCCTGGCTGCTCCACTTCTGATCCAGCTCTCTGCTGTGGCTTGGGGACGCAGTAGAAGATGGCCCAAGGCCTTGGGCCCCTGCACCTGCATGGGAAAACCTGGAGCAAGCTCCTGGCTTCCGGCTTTGGATAGGCACAGCTTCAGCCATTGCGACCAATTGGGGAGTGAACCAGCGGATGGAAGACCTTTCTCTCTCTCTTTCTCTTTCTCTCTCTCTCTCTCTCCCCCCCTTCCTCTCCTTCTCTGTGTAACTCCGACTTTCAAATAAATAAATAAATAAATCTAAAAAAAAGTTCTCCTGTCTACCGCCTGAGCATTTGTGTGCCCCCAAGCACCTTGTGGCTGGGCGTGGAGGGGTGTGGTTGGGAAAACAAGTCCCGGGGTGCCTCTGGGGCATGAGGGGCTCTGCCCCGCCCCTTCTCCCCCTAGCCCTCACCACCCCCCTCCTTCTTCCTCCTCTTCCCTCCACTTGGGCTCCTTCATTGATGCAGGCTTCAGAAAGTTTGTGGAGGAGCCAGTGCTGTGGTGTAGCAGGCAAAGCTGCCACCTGCAATTCTAGCATCCCATATGAGCGCCGAGAAAGCAGTGGAGTTTGGCCCAAGTCCTTGGGCCCCTGCACCCACATGGGAGACCTGGAAGAGGCTTCTGGCTCCTGGCTTCGGATCGGCACAGCTCTGGCCATCGTGGACATTTGGGGAGTGAACCAGTGGATGGAAGACTTCTCTCTTTCTCTCTCCATCAAATCTTTAAAATAAAAGTTTGTGGAAAGTGGAATTAATGTTACAATCCATACATAGCTCTTTTATGATATGCATTATGCATTTTCCATGAAAATTTTTAAAAAATAGTTTATTTGAAAGGCAGAGTTACAGAGAGGCAGAGGCAGAAAGAGAGAGAGAAAGGTCCTCCATCCACTGGTTCACTCCCCAATTGGCTGCAACGTCCAGAGCTAGGCTGATCCAAAGCCAGGGCTTCTTCCGGGTCTCCCATGTGGATGCAGGGGCCCAAGCACTTGGACCATCTTCCAGTACCTTCCCAGGCACACTAGCAGGGAGCTGGATGGTAAGTGCAGCAACCAGTACTCGAACTGGTGCCCATATGGGATGCTGACACTGCAGGCAGTGGCCCTACTCACTACACCACAGCACCGGCCCCTCCATGAACTTTTTTTTTTTTTTGACAGGCAGAGTGGACAGTGAGAGAGAGAGAGACAGAGAGAAAGGTCTTCCTTTGCTGTTGGTTCACCCTCCTATGGCCGCCACGGCCGGCGCGCTGCAGCCGGCGCACTGTGCTGATCCAATGGCAGGAACCAGGTACTTATCTGGGCCTCCCATGGGGTGCAGGGCCCAAACACTTGGGCCATCCTCCACTGTACTCCCTGGCCACAGCAGAGAGCTGGCCTGGAAGAGGGGCAACCGGGACAGAATCCGGCGCCCCGACCGGGACTAGAACCCGGTGTGCCGACGCCGCTAGGTGGAAGATTAGCCTAGTGAGCCGCGGCGCCGGCCCATGAACTTTTAATAAGATTTATTTTTATTTATTTGAAAGGCAGAGAGAGGGAGAGAGAGCGAGCATCCATTGGTTTACTCCTAAATTGGCGGTTGCAGCCAGGACTGGGCCAGGCTGAAGCCAGGAACCTGGAGCTCCAGCCAGGTCTCCCACATGGGTGCAGGACCCCAAGCCCTCAGGCCATTATCTGCTGCTTTCCCAGGCGCATTAGCAAGGAGCTGGACTGGAAGAGGAGCAGCTGGGACAAGAACCGGCGCCCATATGGGATGCCGTTGTCACAGGCGGTGGCTTAACCCTCTGTGCCACAATACCAGGCCCCAGGTGAACATTTTCATTCTTAGCAGTAGAGAAAGAAAGATGAGTTAGGGCTTCCTTAGAAAGGCTGGGGGCTCTCTCACCCTGGCATGTTGAGCCGGGACGGGGGGCACAGGCAGCGAGCGGCTCAGGAGCTCTCGGGCTGGGATGCATGGGCGTGTAGGAACATTCTTCATTTCATTGTACAACTGCAGCTTCCCACGAGTCACCCAGCTTTCTCTGAAAAGTGCAGATATCCGGGGCAGGAGCTGTGTGCGCTCTGCCTCCTAGCAAGGGGCTTGTTCTCACACGGACTTCTGGGGATGAAGGTGGACTGGCCCCTGTGGCAGGGAAGGAGGGGAGGGGACTGGCCAGGGCCCCTGTCTGGGTCAGGTTCCTGCTTCTCACAGCAACGCGCTGGGCTGCTGCTTCTGCTCTCCACTGTCCCCCTGAGACACCAGAGGCCCACTGCTGTTCCTGGGGTCACACAGCCAGGGGCAGAAGCAGCCTTGCTATCCAGGTCTGTCTGAACCCTAGGCCAGAACTTGCATTTCTCCAGCAGACCAAAGCGTACACAGGTTTGAAACAACCGTGTCCCGACTCCTGGCTGCAAAGCAGCTGGTGGCTTGCTTGTGACTTCTGTGTTTGTGGCTGACTCTGTGTCACAGCTCCCAGGCCCGCAGAGGGATGGGCCAAGGACTGGTTTGGTCCAGGCTTTGCCATTAACTCACTGTGCATGTGTGTGCATGAATGTATGTGTGTGTGCATATGTATGCAAGTGTGCATGTGTGCTTGTGTGCTTGTGTGCATGTGTGTATGTTTACTATTCTTTAAAACAGTCCGGGGATTGGGCATTTAGCCTAGCAGGTAAGTCTCCTATGTCCCACATCAGGGTGCTGGCTTTGATACGCAGCTCCGACTCCAGCTTTGGTACGCCATCCCCCTTCAGGGCTGAGTGCTATTCCACTGTGAGATATGCCCCGTGGGGCGCATCAGCTCAGCTCGTGCACATTTGGGCTGTTCTGAATTTTTGCTCACTTGTGGATTATGGTGCTATGAATGTTCTTGCACAAGTATGTTGTCTGAAGAGCTGTTTTCAAGGTTTTGGATGGAAACCAGGCGTGGGGTTATGAGGTCCTGTGAGAATTCCGTGTTGGGCTCATGGCACAGCCACCACACTGTTCTCTCTAGCAGCTGCGCCCTTTGCCATTCTCGCCAGCAGTGCGGGGGGCACCCAGCTTCTCCACATCCTTGCCGACGTGTGTCATTTTCCATTTTGAAATTTTTATTTTGGGGCCAGCCTTGTGGTACAGTGGGTTAAGCCTCTGCCTGTGACACTGGCATATCATATGGGCGCCTGTTCAAGCCTTGGCTGCTCCGCTTCTGGTCCAGGTCCCTGCTAATGTTCCTGAAAAGGCAGAGGAAGATGGCTCAAGTGCGGAAGTGAGAGATCCGGATGGAGTTCCAGGCTCCTGGCTTTGGCTTGGCTCAGCCCTGGCCCAGCTCTGGAGGCTGTGGCCCTTTGGGGGAGGGAACCAGCACATGGAAGATCTCTCTCTCTTTCTTCCTCTGCCTGTCAAATAAATCTTCAAAACCAATTTTTTTAAAATTTTTATTTATTTTTTATTTTTTTGACAGGCAGAGTGGACAGTGAGAGAGAGAGACAGCGAGAAAGGTCTTCCTTTGCCGTTGGTTCACCCTCCAATGGCCGCCGCGGCCGGCGCGCTGCGGCCGGCACACCGCGCTGATCCGATGGCAGGAGCCAGGTACTTCTCCTGGTCTCCCATGGGGTGCAGGGCCAAGCACTTGGGCCATCCTCCACTGCACTCCCTGGCCACAGCAGAGAGCTGGCCTGGAAGAGGGGCAACCGGGACAGAATCCGGTGCCCCGACTGGGACTAGAACCCGGTGTGCCGGCGCCGCAAGGCCGAGGATTAGCCTAGTGAGCCGCGGCGCCGGCCCAAAACCAATTTTTAAAAAATGTTCTATTGCAGCCATCCTGGGGGTGGGAGGTGGCATCTCACGGGGTGTCATTGGCATTTCCCTCGTGACGAATGCTGGTGACTCTTGGCGGGGCCTCCAGCAGGGTCCTCACCCACTTCTTGCTGCAATTTCTGCATCTCTACGCTGAGATGCTATGCGGGGAGAGGTGAGGCGAATTGTGTGGAGAATCCGGCACCTGTGCCAGGTGCATAGCCGGGACGATCAAGGTCAATGCCAAGGTCAGCTCAGGCAGCCCGGTCCAGCCTTGGCGGCTGGCGGGGAGGCTGGCCTCGTGGGCACCCTCCCAGCTTAGGGACCTGCCAGGACTCTGCTGTGTAAGGTAGAGCTGCTGCCCTCTGCCTGGCAGTCCCACCCCCTGGACGCCATGGGAACCTCAGCTTTTCAGAGGCTGGGTGGGCATTTATGGAGGGGCAGATCCCTCCAGACCCCCCTTTTCCATTTCCATACACCCTTCCTGGCCTCACGCTGGGAAGTCCCCCTCCCCTCCCCAGCCCCCACTCCTGGCATCAGGCCCTTGGCCAATGAGTGCAGGAGAGCGAGGGCCCCACCCCTTCCCTGGGGTGGGGACATCCCCGGGCACAGCCCAGAATTCCCCTGTGGAACTTGGCAGAGCCCTGCCGGAGGCCATGCCCTGTGGCCGAGTCCTTTCCCGTCAGGGGCCCCTGTGCCTGTCACTTAGCCCCGGAGCCCCTCCTCCAGCTTCTGTGAACCTGGCCCAAGACAGTGAGCACCCTCTGTGTGCACAGCCCCATGACAGGACCACTGAGGCAAGCTCCTGGCTGGGGGCCGGTCCTGCGCACAGTTAGTAATGCTAATAGCCAGCGCTGCACTCCTACTATGTGCCAGGTTGATTGCCTTGTGCCCCTTGCTTCGTCAAAGCCTTGTCACAGCTCTGCGAGGGGATGCTACTGTCTTCTCCTGTTTACCGGCGACAACGGCAGGCCCAGAGAGGTCAATGCAAGGTCCAGGGCTGCACAGCTGGAAGCAGCAGCAGCCACTTGGAGACGAGCACTCTAACTCTGTGCCACCTGCCACGTGGCCTTCTTCGCAATTGCCCCCTTGCCCACCACGTCAGCCACCGCCGGCTCCCCGGGAAATGAGCAGTTTGGCCTTAGGAAAAGGCGGCAGTGGCACTTTGAGAGTGAACGGGAATGGTTAAGAGCACAGAGCCTAGGCAGCTTGCCTGGGACCAGGCCCTAGCTCGGCTGCCTGCGAACTGAGGGACTTGGGGAAAGTCAGTCGCCCTCTCTGTGCCTTGGCTGTCCCAGCTAGGGAGTGAGGACACTGGTGTCCCAGGTGACACGGCCTCACCCTGTGTGTGAACCTTGGTACGGCTGTAGTGCAAGGGGAGACAGGCCAGGCTAAGGCTCAGACACAGGTCCCTGGAGCATCCCTCTGTCTCCAATCCTCCCTCCCCGGCTTGCATCTCCACAACACATGCTCCCTTGAGTCAGAGGTGTGAGGGAGGGTCTCGGGGGCACCACCCTGGGCTCTGGATGAGAACACGCCGTGCACTGGCCCGCAGGCCTGAAGGTGGGGGTGGCGGCTGGCACCGCGCACAACCTGGCTCCGCCACCACCTGCCTGTGTGACCTTGGCCAGCTCCTGCCCCTGGTCCTGGTAACTTTTATGGGCTCTTATGAAACCTTGCCTCGTTTAATCCTCAGGCTTGCCCAGTGATTCCAGTGCCGGTCGTAAAGACGCAGAAGCAGAGGCGGCAGGAGCAAGGAACACGGAGAGACTGGGTTGGGACGGGCTGGGCCAGCGGGCGCTGCTCCCCGCCCCCCCCCCCCCCAGCCTGATCACGGCCTGGGACCCACGGCACATTTCCTGATGCAGGCAGGTGCTGTTGACATGTGAACCACGTGCAGGGTGGGGCTGGACCTGGAACCCTGCCTGACGCTTGGCTCCGGGGCGTGGAGCTAAGGACAGGACCATGCCTGTGTCCTGCCAAGCGGCCCCTGGCCGGCAGTGGTGGGCTAAGGAGACGCAAAGGGTCTTGCTTGGCCACAAGGCTGGCAGGGGCCTGTGTCTCTGCCATCAGATTGGCTGCTCCCCAAGGTCATACGGAAGACTTTATTTTTTTTTTTCTGAATCTTTTAGGGATGCCCTCAAACCCACACAGAGGGAGAGAGCCAAGTGCTGGGAGCCCATGCACTTCTTCCAGGCTCGGCCAAGCTGGCTTCATCCCCCCCGAGTCCCTCGCCCTCACCCTCAGACTGCAACACCACAGCTTTGCTCTCTGACTGTGTGTCTCCCTACAGACAACACACCCAAGAACCACCGAAGGCCGGAACCTCCACGGGGGCAAAGGGGCTGCTTCCCACTGCCTCCAGGCATCAGCCTTCCTCCCTGCTCCCCCTCCCACAACACCCCCACACCCCGCCCCCTTCCATTTCTGGCCCCGCCCCGGAATCTACGGAGGCTGTCTCTGGCCAAGCCCCTCCTCTGTCCCTGAAGGGTGGGTGGGAGAGGTGACCTTGAGGTCAGCACCGGAGCCAATGCTAAGGGCTCTGGGGACCGCTGGTCTCCTGTGGACCTCAGTTCACAGCAGGCTCACTGGCCTTTATTTATTTATTTATTGGTTTAAAATTCCCTCCCTCCCTCTCTCCCTCCCTTCAAAAGACTAACACGGAAAGATAGAGAGGCATTGGCTTCTTTGCTGGTTCACTCCCTAAACATCAGGAGCCAGGAACTCCATCCGGGTCTCCCACGAGGGTGGCCGGGGGCCCAAGGACTTGTGCCAGCCCCAGCTGCTTCCCAGGCACTTTCGTGGGAAGCTGGGTAGGAAGTGGAGTGGGACCCAATCCCAGCTGCTCCTGTATGCTCCCCCACCCCCCTCGTTTCTTGCTTTGTTTCTGCCCCCCCACCACCACCCCGTCCCGCCCCTGGTCATGGCACTTGGTCCGCGCCTGTGTCACGGTGCGTTTTACTCCCTGTGAGTCAGGGAGCTCAGCGGTGTGTGTAAACCCAGGGCTCGCTGCTTCAGACCACCGCAGCGGGGCCCCTGCTCTGCTCTCGCCGGGGACGGGGCTGGGATTCGCAGGATGCACTCCAGAGCCAGGTGGCTGGGTCACAGGGCAGTCCGCGTGTTTAATGTGACTAAGCACAGTCACCCCAGTCCGGAGCGGCTGCCCACAGAGCCAGGGCTCCGCGCCCCCCCGCCTCCCCACCCACGCAGGGCTGCATTCGCGTTTGCATTTTTGCTGGGGCGTCTCAGCCTCTCTCGCGCTTGTTAGCTTTTGGGGGTGTTGTCTCCTCTGCTAGCCTGTTCGTCTCCCTTGTCCATTTTTGGGGCGGGGTACGTCCAGGGTGGTGGCGGTGGCGAGGGCTCCGGGGGCCGGCTCTGACACCAGGACATCCTCTGTCATTCTTCAGGCCCTTTGAAATCCGACTCCTGCCCTCTGCTGCCGCGCTCCTGCGCGGGTGCCATCAGCTGCTCTTTCGGTAAATGCCAGGCATCTGGGACAGGGGACAGCTTGCACCAGGAACTTACTGGGAGCATGGGGCCCCGGGCACGGGGGAGGGAGGAGGGAGGAGGAGGAAGATGCCAGGGCTGTGCTCTGTCCCTCCCCTGAGGCTCATGCTTAGAGCTCCCTCCCTCCACACAAAAGCTACACTGGAGCTGGATCGTGGTGTCCGACCTGGGGCTTCCAGCTGGGCTGAGAGTCTGCCTCTGGCCTCAGAATCTTGATGCTGAGGGAAGAGAAGAGACCACATGGGCAGCCCTGACATCACTGGTCGGGGGTGGGGTGCTTCCCAGAGGAGGTGTCCTCTGGTCTGCTCTGGAGGGGTTCAGTCTTCTCTAGGCCTCAGCAAGATCTTGGTGCAAGGTCTGAGTGGGAACAGGAGTGGGGTGTTCCTAGGCACCGTGGTTTCTAGGTCTTTCCCTGCGGGCGTCGGAGAGGTACGGGTGAGGGCCTCACTCGGGCCTGCTTCCGTCCTCGCTCTCTGAGTGACTTTGGGCAGGTCCCTTCTCCTCTCGGAGTGGTGAGGACTTGGGGTGCAGAGAAGTCCCTCTAGGGTCCCCCAGAGTCCTCTGCAGATGCTGGCGCCACAGCAAGGGCCACTTGCCCCTCCTCTTCACCTACCATGCCCTCAAGGACCAAGGGCAGTGAGGTCAGGGGCCCCAGACCCTCGGCTGTATCCCTCCGCGGTCACCGCCTTTCCAACAGCCCTGGGTGCTGGCTGGGCTCCTTGGCAGCTTTGCTCCTGGAGCCTCGTGTGCTGGCTGTGAACAGCTGCCATAGGCGGGGTGCCCTGCTTGCCAGGTGCACCACCTGGCGGTTCACAGAGAAGATCCCACTGCCTGTTCACCCAGTGGGTGCTACTATAACCTCCCTGTTACAGATGACACAGAGGCTCAGAGAGGGTCAGCCACCTGCCCATGGTCCCCCAGCTTGTAAGTGGCAGGGCTAGGGCCCAAACGGAGCTGCTCCAAGGGCGGTTTCCCCATCTCTCCCTGTGCCACGCCACGCCACGGGGCCCTTCCCTTTCCCTGGTTCTAGCTCCTGCTGGCCTCCCTTGGCCGAGCCCCTGGCACACACACCTACCACTCCCAGCCTCACCCCCTCTCCTTTGCCATCCCCGCCCCCTTTCTCCAGGGATTCTCCTCCTTCGCTCTGTGTCTCCCAAGAGCGGGCAGATCTTTGGGGGTCCCCAGCGCCCCCGCCCTGCACTGAAGCCTGGCCCAGAGGAGGGGCTCGGGGACTCCCCACCCTTGCTGAGGCTGAGCAGGGTCAGCCATAGGCCAGGCCACCCTCCAGGGCCCAGCAGGCCTGGGGCGCTTGGCCCTGGCAGCTTGCCTGGGACCTGCTGGCCGCGGCTGGCCCGAAGGCTACGTGCCTGTCCTCCTGGAAGCAGCTGGGTTATCACAGGGGAGTGGAGGAGCTGAGACACCCCGTCTCCTGGGACGTGCGGGGCCTCACGCCACCGGGTATGCATGCGTGCGTGTGTGTGTCTGGCCCAGGGCACTGGGCGGGGGGTGGAAGGGCGAGCTGGGCTTTGGGGAGAGCTGTGTCCGACACTCGACTCCCATGCATTTAACAAAGTCAGTACCAGGCGGGGACAATGAGGCCTCTGAGCTGTCCTCACTGTCGCTGTTTCTATAGTTGGGGGCTAACGTCATGTTTTCAAATTTTCCTTCTAGGGAAATCCTGTCTCCTACATAGATGGAGGGGGTGGGCTGGGAGGAGGCGTGTGTGGGAGACTCTCCCCACCCAGCCCTGCCTTCCCACCTGGATGGCCCTGGGTGGTTATGAGTGTGGAAGGCCCCGGGGCGTGCAAGCTACCACAGTACAACATGAATGTGTGTGCGTGTGTGTGTGTATACATGTGTGTGTGTGTGCATGTGGGTGCTGTTCAGCACCTTTTACTCCCACTAGGCGCCCCAGCAGGCCCAGGAGGGGTCTCTGACCAGCCCCTGCCTCTGAGGTAAGGCTGCACCCTGGAAAATGGGTTGGGTTTCCTGCAGCCCACAGACGTGCAAGATGGTTGTGCAAGGGACCCTGGGTGAGTGAGTGAATGACTGCATTCCAGGAGAGGATTCCATGAAGGTGTGGTCAACCCAGAAGTTCACTGCTGGCCAAGTGGAAGGTCCTGAGTGGCTGGGCAAGATGACCTTGGCCCGCGGGGTGGTGGGGTACACTTCTCACTGGGGCGCTGTGCCCTTTTCACTCCCAAGCCCCCCTACTGTCAGGGCTGGGCTGGGCATGGACCTGTGCCTCCCACAGGCGTTCCTGGGCCAAGCCACAGGGACAGCCAGCCCATCACCAGGGCAACGGAGGCCCAGGTAGGCTGGAAGCGGTGAAGTGGGACAAGGCCAAGGCTGTGTGTGCACGGTGAACACACGGCAGGGCTTTGGGGCTCAGCCTGGAAGGCTTCCTGGAGGGACTGGTGCTGCTTCTCAGGGCGGGAGCCGCGACACTGGCCCTGGCCACGCTGGATTTGCAGTGATCGGTGTGCACCTGCCCTCAGCATCCCCTGCCTCATCCAGCCCAGGTCCCAGGAGGGGCCGGGGGCTCCTGATCAAGTGTGTGCAGCAGGTCCTGGGGTCCCTTTGGTCCTGACTCTGCACGAGCTGGGCTAGGTCTCGCCTCTCAGAACCCACATGCTCCCCTACAAAGCGAGGGGCTGCAGAGGATCTGCTGGGGGACACCTGGTCGACCCCTGAGCCCTGGTGCCCAGAGGTCAGGTGCAGGCCTCAGTTTCTCTCTTGGCATTTGCCCCTGCTGGAGGGCCAGGGGAGGGGGCTGGGAAGTGCCCCCAGCAAGGCTCCCTGGCTCACACCTGCTCTCTCCCCCGCCCCACTTTGTCCCCTGGCTGTTACATTCCACAGTGGAAAGCGATCTCTCCGTGAGGATTACAGGCAGGCGGAGGCCCGGGTCGCCCTGGGAACCTGCACAGAACCCTTTCCCACCGGCGCCCTCCGCCAAAGGCAGGGGTGGGGCGGCCCCAGCCTGGGGGAGCAGCAGGGCCCCTGGGGTTAGGGTGCTGCCCAGCTCGCCTGCCAGGGGTCAGCAACCCCAGGGAGGCAGTGAACAGTGTGGAGGGACCCCTGGTGGCCCCCATAGGAGGTGGCTGGGGCCTAGGTCCTGGGGTCTCCACGTGCCTGGGCTCCCCTGCCCCCTCACTTCTGTCCTGACCCCCTCTCCTGGGCTGAGCCCCCTCCCCCCACCCCTACTAAGCTGGGGATTTCCGCAGGCTGAGCCAACCGCCTGACCCTAATTATGGCGCCTTCATCCTGTTGGGGTTAAGCTCCCTGTGGCCTCTCCTCACTGCCCCCCACCCCCCCACCCTGCCCCAGCCCAGAGGCCAGGCCTGGGGTCAGGGACTCAGGAGGCTCCAGATGGAAAGGGGGCTCCTAGGGGTGGGGAGGCAGCTCACCCCGGGGAGCTGGGGGCGGTGAGGTAAGAAGGTTTCTCTGGGGCAGCCGTTAGGATGGCAGGTGGCCTGGGGACCTGACCCCTGCGGCCTGGCTCTGTGCTCAGCCCTGCTGTGCATGGAATCATCTGGGAAGGCTTCTAAAAACACCCATGCAGCCCCAGCCCACTGATTCTGGTCTCCTTGTAGGACTGGCCAGGCGTGGACGCCTCCCAGATGGCTCCTGTGCCGGGGCGGTCTGCAGAGGTCACCCACCCAGCGAGCTGGCACAGCCTCTCTCTCCAGGGAAGCCTGCTTCCTCGTGGCCTCCTCTGTCCCCTGGAAGCTTCTTTGTGTCCTGTTGAATGCTACCATTTCATCACGTGGGCTCTAAGTGGCTGTGTGACCCTTGGCAAGTGGCTCACCCTTGCTGTGCTTTGGTTTGCTCTCTGTGATGCTAACAGATCCTACTGATGAGCACTGAGTGAGCTGTTGCCTCCATGATGTCCAGCAGCACCCGGTGGAAGAGTGACCGCTGCTGCTTTCAGCCTGGAGCTGGGGCCGGGGCCACATGGGCTGGGCAGAGCCTTCTTTGACCATTGCCGCCCCTCGGTCAGGGGCAGCACTTAGCACTGGAGATTTGGAGGGCGGAGCAGGGAAAGCGATTGTTTAGGAAAAGCACTGGGAAGATCGGCTTCCTCATACACCTAGACCCCACGATCTTCCAGAAGCCCGTGCACAGATCAAGGTCCTGCAGCTACATAGGCAGCCACCAGGTGTCACCCTCAGCTCACAGTTGAAGTGAGGCAGTGCAGCCAGGGAAAGGCGCTGGGCTGAGAGAGGGGGAGGACACCCCACCCCCACCCCAGGAGCCAAGAGCTTGGAGGAGACCCAAGGCGGCAGAGGTGGCGCCTCATTTCTGCAGGCAGGGCTCCGTTGGTCTGCTTTCAGAGTTCTCCCCCTCCATGCTGACGCCAGATCACAATTCAACAGGTTCTTTAGGGGGCACCTGCTGCTCATCGAACAGCGAGAATCCCATGCTGGGCACATGGGCCAGGCAATGGCCACAAGGGCCTGTGTTACAGACAAGACTTATGGCTGTCCTGTGTTGTGCCCAGCGTCACCCAGCTGGTGGAGGTCAGAGTTCTGGAGTCTGACATCTCCAGGGGGCTTCGTGCCAGGCTGGGAGGGAGGCGGCAGGTGGCACCCTTCCCTGGCTCTGCCAATCGGGTGGCAGTAAGGAGCCTAGCACACAGAGGAGGGGCTTTGCTCCCTGGGATGGGTGGGGGTGGCCATGGTCCTCTCTGATTCATGTCTCCAGCCTGTCCATTCTAGGGGTGGACTTTGTGCCTCCAACGCTTTGTCCATGATCCCTGTTCCCTCCCCAGCTCTGTGCTAATCACAACTCAAGTAGGACACATGGATGGACAAGACGGGCCACCCCCTGCCCACAGCCTCCCCACCTGGAGTCCAGTCCTGTGCCCCTTGTCATTCAAAAAATGGTTGCACATACACCTGTAACAGGAATAGCCTTTTATATTGTTTACCTTGTAAAATGCACTCACACTACACGGGGGAAAAAAAAAGCATGCGGTGAACAAACGAGCCATCCAACAGTTGCTTCCAGAATCCCCGGAACCACGCCCTCGAAACCCTGGGCTGCAGGAGCTGGGTGGATGGCGTGAGCTCACTCCCACTGGGGATGCACCCGTGGCCAGTGGTCCCTGACATCCTTGCTCAGCCTTTATGTCCTGGTGAGGGAAGGGAGGAAGTCCGGGGAGGGGCAACAGGTGTGACAAGTGTGGGCAGACAGGAAGCACCAGCAGGGCCACGTCTGGGGAGGGGCCCAGCGCGGGCACAGGCTTTCATCGTAGACTCAGATGCTGAAATGTCCTGAGCACTCTTCAGGGGGCGCGCAGAACCAGCACCCGCTGTCCCCCGGGGGTATCTGTGGTGTAGACAGTTCCAGTCCACCTCCAACAGTGCGGGCTGTTCCCCCCTGCCCCACGGGGGCACCCCTCCCCACACCCACTTAGGAAAGGACAGAGCCTGCCTGGGGAGGCACTCGGGGTACACACGGTGAGCCTTCCGTGCCCCCTTGCTGGGCAGGCCCCTCAGGGAAGCCCCCATGGTCCCTGCTCCCCTGGCAGGTCCCTGGAGAAGCTCCGTGACTGTAACCACTGCAGGACAGTCTGGTTTGCAGAGGCGTCTGTCTACCCGGAGGGTGGCGGCCAGGCTGGCTGGCCCGGTGTGGGTGCCTCTGTGGGTCGTGACTGAATGTCTGTCTCTGCAGTCACTGGGCGCTTGTTCTGGGGGGTGAGGGGTATGGGGGTGGGGGCATGGCCTGTGGCGGGGAAGGTACGTGAGGCCGGGCACACACAGCCTCACCCACCAGCCCTACTCCTGCCAGGTACAACCAGCTGCTTTGGGACTGCCCACCGCCTCCTCCCTTCTCTCAGCACCGCCAGGCCCGTGGGTACCTCCCCTACCGCTGGCCCCCCGGGGCAGGCCCGCTCACCTGGGGTGCAGGCAGGGCTCTGCTAGGTGGGTGCTCTGCCAACCTCCCTACTCCCTTCCTAACGGGGGCGGGGTGGGGTGCGGGTACAGCTAAGCCTCCCCCCACCCTCCCCTCCGGCCCCGCCTCGGCTCCCACACTGTGGATCAAGGAGCCGGCCTGGGTGGGGGGGCTGATGCGGGGGTGGGGGGAGGTGGTTTCTCTGTTGAGGGCCAGGAAACGATTTCCATGCAAATGAGATGCAAACTCCTTAATGAGTTTGCAATTAGGAGAGCGCGGCCGCCAGGCCCCGCGGGTTTTATGAATGGGCCGGCGTGGGGGAGGAGCGCGCCGGCCGCGCCACACGTCCCCGCCGCGGCGCCCGCGACATGCGGCGCCGCACGTTGCTGCCGCCTGGCTTGGCCGGCCGCCAGCAGGTCAGCTGCTCGAGGCGGCGCGGGAGGCTGCCGGCCAGAGTCCCCGCCACGCCGCCGGCCGGCGACACGCCCCCCCGGGGCCCGGCGGGGGCTCCGTCCGCGGGCGCCCCTTTCCCGGGTTCACGGGAACGGCCCCCCGCGGCAGGGCCCAGTGAAGCCGGCCTCCGGCTTCTGCTGCGCAGCCAGGGACAAGGAGGATGGGCCCTTACCTCGTGCGGGGGAGGGGGGAGGGGGCGGACAATGACCTTGGGAGGTGACAGGAGAGGGCCCAGTTCCCATACCAGTGTCCCCTTCTCACTCCAGTTGGCACCACCCCAGGACACCTGCTTTTTTCTGACCCCAGGGCTGAGGCAGGGTGGCCCAGGTTGGGGAGGGGGGTGCTGGCCCGAAAGGGACTCAGCAGCTTGGAGCCCCGTCAGGCCTCAGTCCCCTCCTCCCTCGCCGCCCCTCCCCCCTCCCCCACGGCTTTGAGGATACATTAACTAATTACCTCCAATTAAAGCGCCTGGCTCTCTCTTCCCTCCCGGGCCTCAGTCCTGCCCCTGGGAGTCCGCAGGGCCCAGGCTGGGTCTGGAAGGGGGCCTGGCCGGTCAGGTAGGAGGCAGTGAATCAGCCCAGTCGGCCTGGAGGGCGGGGATGGGGGTGGTCCCGGCCACCAGGCCTCTGGCTTTGCCGGGTTGCAGAGCTGAGTGGGGCCCTGGGGGATGTGGCGCCTGCTGGGCCTGCCTTGGGAGAGCCGACCTGGTGAAAGGTCTGCACAGGTGCTGAGGTCCCCAGGGCCTCTCTGGGAGGCCCTGGAGGGGCGGGTGCTAGGAGCCCCCAGGGCTTGGTGCACCTGCGGTTCCCTCACCTAACTCACAGTGAGAAACTCCAAATGCAGGGCAGGGTGGGTTGGGGGGTATCTGGTGCCCCCTCTCTGTGGGCTGTTATCTGCAGCAGGGAGAACCCTTTCCTTCTTTTCCTGCTGTCCTGCCCCTTGGTGGCCCTGAGGCCCAGGGCCTAGCACCTGCCCAGCCCAGTGGCAGCTCTGGCCCCACCCTGGTCCCACGTGTGAGACGTGATGGGGCGTCCACAGGCAAGGTGATGGGTTGCTGACCCAGATCTCACCTCTGGGCAGGCTGGCCTCTCTTAGGCAGGCCTCTACCCCTCCTCCAACCCCCCCATGCCGAGGTTCTGGGCTGGGGCCACTGCGTGCCTACGTGAGGGGGGAGTGGGCAGAGAGAGGTCCTTGCTGCCGGCTCCCCTGGGGTCACCTTCTCCCCTAAAAGCTTGGGCGTGGCTAGAAGGCTCAGGGCTCCCAGCTGGCAGGGATGTGTGAGAGCTGAGACTCAGCACCCACGGAGGGCCACCCTGGGGCGTCACCCTAGGCCCACGTAAAGCTTGCTCAACCCCTCCCCCCACCCCGGCAGGCTGCATCGTGCCTCCCTCGCCGGTGGCCAGCTCCGTTTTCACTGGATCTGGGCTTGTTCTTTTCCCCAGACTCCCTGAGCGGGCAGGCACGGCTCTGTTCTTTTCCATACTTCTCCATGTGCCAGCAGAGGGCGCCGCCGACAGAGCGAGGCCATGGGGGGGGGGGGGGACCGGAGAATCTGCCCCGATCGTGGGTTGGTGACTGTGTGTAATGAAACCGACCCAAGACGCCTTCCCTCTTGGTGCCCTGGACTTCACCTGTCAGCAGAGGCCTAGGGGTTACACCGCAGGCTGCACTTCAGAGGCAGCCTTGGAGGTGAACCTGGGCAGGAAGAGGAGGATGAGGGAGTTGCCCCCTCCCGGCAGCCCGGATGGGGAAGGGGCACTGGAGGTCACGAGCTTTCCTCCGCTGACCCTGGAGGAAGGGCTGGGAGGGGCGGCGTGGAAGAGCTGGTGTCCCACCCGTTGGGAGGGGACAGCTGTGGACATCTGGGCCACATCTGGATTCCCCGCAGGACAGGAAGCTGGTCTGTTGGGGACCTTCAAGGTTAAGCTGAGACCCAGCCCCTGGTGGTCCCTCACCGTTGCATTCCCGGGGAGCTCTTTCCAAACAGGAGTGTGGGTACAGCCTCGGAATGCCAGTCTAGCCCTCCCGACGTCCCCTGCGACGCGGCACTGGGGACCCCGGCAGCAGCCTGCCCCTCTGGGCCACCCACTAGTGTGGCTGTGGTGCAGGGTGCATGGAGAACGCTGGGAAATGTGTTCCGGGGTTCAGGGTTCGTCCTGCCCGCTCCTCTTCCTCCCGGGGCGCGGGGCGGGGGGGCTGAGAGAAGGGGAGTGAGACTGCAGCACCCCGTGGGGACCCCGCAGCCCGTGGAAGGGGAGTGGGGAAGGGCTGGCTGTTGGGTCATCCCGTACAAAAGCTTGGGAATGTGGCTGGGTGGGGAAGGGGGGCGAGGGGACAACACAAGTGATTCTTTCTTGGGTCTGGATTCTGGGGAGGGGACAACACGGGGAAAGTCCCTCTCGGTCGGCTGGGTTCCAGGACGCCGGGGCAGGGAGCAGGGGAATGACCGCCATGGCCTTGCAGAACGGCGCGTTGGTGAGGACGCGGGGACGAGGGGGGGGGGCGTGTTGAGTGTCGAGCCCACCCAGACTCTCCCCCTGCCCCCCCCATTCCGGGGGCCCGGCCCCACTTCCCCACCCCTCTCTCGCCCGGCCCGCCGCGGCCCCTCCCCCAGGCCGGCGCGCCACCTCCCCCTCCCCTCCTCCTCCCCCTCCCACCCGGCGCTGCAGCTGCTGCCGACGGACCATTCTGCACGTAGCGAATGGAGGAGACGCACAAGGGAGGCCTCGAGTGCGCGCGCGCGGGAGCCGGAGCCGCGCGGGCGGGGGAGCGACGGCCGGCGCGCGTGCGCGTGCGGCGCCGGCCCCGAGCGCGCGCGCGCCGAGCCCTGGAGCGCGTGGTTCCTCCGAGCGCCGGGCTTGGGGGATGCTCTCAGCCCAGGCCGTGCGCGCCCCTCGTCCCGGCTCCCCGCGCTGTGTGTCCGACTTGGCAGCGGATCACACCTCTGCCCCGGGCCTGCTTTCATGTCCCACTCCCGCCCCACGCCCCTTTCCTGCCCGGCTGCTGGCGTGAGCTGCCCGGCTCGCCCTCCTCAGCCCTGCAGTTAGCCAGGTGCGGCTGAAATCGCTGACCCCTGGTGGATTAGCTTAATGACCCTAGAGGCCTACCTTTGTCCTAGGAGCTCAGCCCGAGGGCCTTCACCCCCTCCCGCCCTGGACTTCAGTTCAGGGACACCCCCATAAAGCCCCTTCAAGGACATGCTGGGATGGGGAACTCCCAAGGGTGTGCCTTTCCCTGTCACCTCCTCTTTCTGGGTGCCACCTGCATAGCTCCTACTCCCTGGGATGTCCAGGACTGGACTCAGCTCTGCCCGCACCCCTGGTAAAAGTGTGGCATGGTGAACGCAGAATCCTTGTCCTGGCTTTCTCACGGAGGGTAGGGAGGCTGTGCTGGGTGCTGGGAGGCAGTATCCTCATCTTGGGAGTATCTCCTGAGTTCCAGGGCACCCATCCGCTGCCTCCCCCCCTCCCCGGCCCCGAATCCCTGACCTCTGGGGCCAGCAGGTGCGTGGCCTGGGCGCTGTCCCCTCCTTCCTCAGGTGGCCCAGGTTGGCCCCTTACTGCACTCTGCTGTGTGTGCAGGGAGACGGTGGTCGGCAGTGTGCGTGTGCGCGCGCATGCGTGTGTGCAGGTGGCTGAGAGCTCATTGTCACATGCTAATTTGAACTTACTCGGTTGTCTAACCTCTCTGAGCCTCAGGTTCCCCACTAATGGGAGTGTAGTGTTGGCCTGGTGGGGCTGTTGAGGACTGAAATACAATTTGCCCATACTGCACCTTCCAGCGCCTTCCGCGTCGAAGGCAGAAGCTCAGTAAGGAGTAGGGTTGTTTTTTTTTTTTTTTTTTTTTTTTTTTTTTTTGTGCTTGGGGTGGTTGACGGCTGGAACTTTTGCCTGCGCTCCCTTTCCCCGATGGGGAGGATAAAGACCTGAGTGCTGGCAGCTCCTTGGAATGTGGAGGTGGGTTCTGAGTAAACTGCAGAGAGAGCAGTACTATGTCATCTTTATGTCATCATCTGAGAATGAGCCGTTTCACATCAGCGTTCCAGACGTTAATATCCGAAACCTTAAAAAGAGAGATCCTGGGGAGGCTTTGCCAGTGGCTGTTACACACTTCCCGTCCTTCTTAATCAGGGGTTACAGAACATGTGAGTCTCGGTGACTCAGAGATGCGGTTACCACTGTCCATCTCGCCCCTGGTTGTGATCCACTGAAACGCTGGAGCCTCCTCGGCCCCCGTGCTTGCAGCTCCCGCCATGAGGGTCACATTTTTCAAAGCGACTCCTCTGTCAGCGTCTGCTGCCGTGCCCGGGCAGCATGAGCCTCCTGCCTCCCAGCGTGTCTGCCGGGCTGTGGGCTGGGCAATCGGGAGTCGCATCTGTTGGAAGATGGGAGAAATACAAGATCTTTTGAACTTCACAAATTGTATTACAGTTTGTCTGGAGAAATAAACAGGCAAAAAGAGCTTGGAAAATTCTGGGGCAGAAGCATTGCAAAAAGCGACTGGTGCTACTAAAACGTTGTATAAAGCTCCAGTAATAAAATAGTTGGGCACAGGCGGAGCACCAGGCAGACAGATCAAAGGAGCAGAGTGGAGGCCAGACACACACCCATGAACAAATGGAAATTGAATATATCATAAAGTGACATGTTAGATCCAAGGAGGAAAGATGATTTATTCAATCAAATTGGATAACTGGCTAGCTGTTTAGGGAAAAAAATAAACCAGGTCTCTATTTCATTTCTTCTTCTGAAATAAATCCCAGATGGAGCAAAGATGTAAATGCAAAAAGGAAACCATAAAATTACTAGAAGAAAACATTAAAAAAAATCCCAAAGTGTCTATTCTTGGATTGGGGAAAGTATGACACAAAATATAGGAATGGCAAAGAGAAAAGGTTTTAAAAATTTGGCTTCAGTAAAATGTAATATCGTAAAGTCTGAAGGCAAGCTATAAACTGGAAAAATATTTTCTCAACATAGATCACAGATGAGTTCTTACATGTCCAGAAGGAAAAGAAAAAGGAAAAGAATAATAATGGGCAAAGCGTGGGAGCGGGAAAAGAGATGGCAAGGACGAGGAGGCAGAAGTGCTGACCTTCCATCGAAATGTTGCAACAAGTCGAAATTAAGAATTGAGAAGATTCTGTTCTCACCAATTCAATTGACAACAACTATAATAGATGAGCCCTCCCTGTGTGGACACGGGCATTCTCAGAGGTGGTGGGAAGGCAACTGCCCATTTACTGGACAAGAATTCATTCCCAAACCACTGTACACAAGGATTCTACATCTAGGAATTAATCAGATGCTGTCATACATTTGCCTCAAGCCTTCCAGTAGTGTGTTCATTGCAATTATATTTTCAGACCTGAAAAACTAGAAACAGTACCAAGTTCACCCCTAGGGGAGTGACTGGATATGTGATGGGGCACCCAAACACCAGAGTAGCACGCGGTGGTTAGAAAGAGCAATCGAGGAGCCAGTGTTGTGGTGAGGTGGGTTAACCCACTGCCTGCAGTGCCGGCATCCAGCGTCCCATATGGGCGCCTGCTCCAGCTGCTCCACTTCCAACCCAGCTTCCTGCTAATGCGCCTGGGAAAGCAGTAGAAGATGGCCCAAGTCCTTGGGCCCTTGCAGCCTTGTGGGAGACCCGGAAGAAGCTCCTGGCTCCAGCCCGGGCTATTGTAGCCATTTGGGGAGTGAACCATCGGATGGAAGACCTCTCTTTCTGTTTCTCTCCTTCTGTAACTCTGCCTCTCAAATAAATGAATAAATCTTAAAAAGGGGGTGAGGGGCTATCATTGTGGCACAGTGGGTGAAGCTGAGCTGACACTAGTATCCCATATCGGATGCCAGTTCAAGTCCTGGCCACTCTGCTTGAGATCCAGCTCCCTGCTAATGCACCTGGGGAGGCAGCAGATGATGGCCCAAGTGCTTGGGTCCCTGTCATCTATGTGGGAGACAACGATGCAGTTCCTGGCTCCTGGCTTTAGCCTGGCCCAGCCTGGGCTGCTGTGGTCATTTGGGGGAGTGAATCAGCAGGTGGAAGATTTCTTTTTCTCTCTCTCTCTGTAGCTCTGATTTTCAAACAAATACATCTTTAATTTTTAATAAGGTTATTTCAAGGCTAAATAAGGAAATCCATGCATGGTTTTATCACAATATACATTTTCCATGAACTTTTTGAAGATCCCTTGTATGCATGGATTTCAAAATTCTTCCCACAAAAATAAACTCACCTTTTACTTCCATTCCACAAACGGTTTCATATGTGGTAAGAGTGGCTATCAAGTGGCCTGCTTTTCTGTCTTGAAAACCTGAGGAATGCGCCAGAATGGTTTACCACGGGCACAGCCAAGAGGGGGGACAAAGGCCATTTTTGCTTCATCTGCTCCTGAACCCTTCAGAATTTTCACGGAGCCAGGCAGAGGCAGGTTGCTTTTCTGCAACAGTAGCTACCTGAACTGAGACACAGGTGTGCAGTGAGTGTGGCTCCGCCTTTCACGCCAAGGGGGCTGGGAAGCAGGCTGAGGGTGTTATGCTGATACAGTTGGCTGGTCCCTAACTCAAGGCTGCTGTCTCTGTTCACTTCTGTGAGGCACCCAGATGAGCCCAGTGTGCAGGGACAGAGAGCAGGTGGGGCGGGGCCAGGCCAGGGGGTGGGGTGGGGTCCGTGGATGAGGGGCGCCGAAGCTGGTGGATGGCGGTGCTCCCACAACACCAGGCAGGTGTATAATGTCCCCGACACGGACCCTGGAAAATGGCAAAGATGGTCAATTTCATGTTCTGTGTGTTTTACCACAATGTAAAAAAAGGAACCAATAAATAGCTAGCTGACCAAAAAGGTGTGGAAAGTAGGGTGATGGACGGAAGCCGCAGGTCCTGGGTTGGAGCCTCCGTCAGGGTCACAGAGGATGAACTTGAGGGTTGAGCCTGATGACAGGAGCCCCGTGGCATCAAGCCTTGGCATCCGATGAGAGAGAGGCCGCGTCCTTGCCCGCAGAGCAGGAAGCAGGCCTAGCAGCTTGCGGCCTTGAGAGATGGCAGAAGCTGACAACAGGGACAGAGAGGAGAGCGGGTGGGTGACTTCCTGTAAGAGGCTCACCGGGGTTGTTGCAGGGGAGTGTCACAGTCCTGTCCCTGGGGTTGGGGTGGTGTCGGCTCTCCTGGGAGGGTCACAGCCCTGCAGAGAGTATGCTGGGCCCTGTGGCCCTGCCGAGATGGCTCCTGTGGGGAGAGGAGGAGAGGACCAGGGATGGGTGAGGGAGGGTGTGCTTCCTCAGGCCCAGGTCTGCGCTCAGGCATCTGGCCGGGGCAAGCACAGGACTTGTAGGACTGATGGCACCAGGGTCGGGGTGAGAGGAGAGGGACACTGGACGTGGGGGAACCTGGCCAAGTGGGCCTAGCTGCAGCCATCTGGCTGGGGCCCAGGGCCAGGGACAGCACGTGGACTTCTGCCTGCCCTTCTGCCCAGGCTCTTGGTGGCCTCTCCAGGTGGCCCACTCTGGCCTGGATGCACACAGCTCCCTGTGCCCCCCAGGATTCCTCCTGCTGGGAGCCAAGCAGAGGCCCACAGGGTGAGAGGTCCTGGAGTCTACCTGGTGAGGCAGAGGTGGCGGGAAGGATTCCTCCACAGGCTTGGTGCTGGAGCTGGCCCCCTTCTGTCCGCTCTGCAGCAAAGCCCCTTTCAGAGAGCTAGAGACGAGCCCCTGACCCGAGGGTGGCCCCCGGCTGGCTGGGAGGGAGGCCACCCTGGCTTGGGTGGAGTAGGGGTCCACCACATCCTGTCCAGGCCACTGCAGTCGCAGGCCTCACTCTCCCCATCTGTACAATGGGCTTGCTATCTCAAGGCACCCCCTGCCATGGCGATGCCCATTTCTTGCTGTTAATGGGGGAGACACAGAGTCTGACCCTGCCAGCTGGAAGGAGCTGCATGGTTCTATGTCTTATTTTCTGGAAGAAGGTGCAAGAGGAGAGGCAGAGATGGGAGCTGTGTGTGTGTATGTGTGTGGGGGTGCTGGGGGGAGCCGGCTCAGCTATAAAAGATAATGAAGGGAGTGGAGAGATGTCCCCAGGCCTGTACCACTGTCTCCTGCTTCCTTCATGGCCAAGGGTGCCCCCTGCCCAGAGAGCCACAGCCTTAGGAAGCCTCTCTCCCCGCTAGTGTGTGGGCTGCAGTGTGGGGTTAGGAACTGCCGAGGGGGCTGGGGCCCCACTTCCTGTACCGATTTGGACTCACGGATGCAGGAACCTGCCTAGTACGGCTTCCCCAGGTGACAGACACAGGTGCCCTGGCTTAGGGGCCCTCCCGTCCCCGGCGCCACCGCGATCCCAAGGTCCCCGCAGTCCCTCCAGCTGAGAGAATGCCAGAAAGCGCCTACTCGCTCCACTGGACTTCCCCTTACCAGGGGCTGCACACACGCCCTGTGGGCGCCCCCAGCCCAGCCCGCCCCCCGGGGTGATGCAGCATGAGAGACTGGGGCTAGACACCTAGAGGCTGGCATGTGAGGGAGCAGACCTCCCCCACTCCAGTCTGAAGACCCCCGTGATGCCGGAGACGGCGAACGTGCCGCCTGCCTTAGGCGGTGAGGGACATTCAGCTCTGGTTCACTCGGGTGGGCTGGCCGCAGCCCCTACCTGTGCAGAAGTGCTAGTCTGAGGGGCGGCCTGGCCCGGCTCTCGCTGGATGGGGAAGTTCCATGCTCCTCTGCTGGCCAGTCCCTGGGCCGGTATTCCCCTGTGCCTACCTCACCCTTTGTTCTCCTGGTGATTTGCTTCCCTTTGATAGAGTTGTTGTTGGTGGTGGGGTGATTTGGAAACTCCTGGCTTGCTGTGTGGCCTCCTCCATGCTGACTCCCAGGCCTGCTCACCGTCCTGGAGAGCTTCGTGCAGTGTGATGATTCCAGGCAAGGAGACTGAGTCATGGTGACTCAGGGGACACTAGACCTCCTCTCCCTGCCTCCCCTGCCCCCGCCCCCAGAGTGGCCGGAACAGGAGGGACATGAGGGCCATGGGGAGGAAAAAAGGGGCTCCCGTTAGCCCGCGGCCCCAGCTACCCCGTCTCACACGCGCTGGAGCTGTGCGCATGCGTGCGAGGGAGCGCGTGCCATCAGACCAGACACCCATGTGCTGCGTCACGGCCGACATGTGAGGATGGGGTGAATCATGGACAGGAGGTGGATGTCTGGAAGCCAGATGTGGCCCAGCTGTGCAGGGCAGCAGGCCCAGCCACCCCCAGACCAGATGTGATAGCCCTGCTGTCTCTCCCCCCCCAGTCCCTCCATCTTCCAGGACACAGAGGCTTTGGGAGAGACGCTCTGCCCCCTGCCTACCCATGGCTTCTGTGCCCTCCCAGCAGCCGAGGCCAGGGCGGGAGTGGGGGAGGGTGAGTGAGGTCCTTGGGGGTTGAGCAGACCCCCACATCCACACGTGCTCACACATGCAAACCTCCACCACCGGGCTCCCGAGGTCAGGGTCACAGCCCAGGTAGGAACCAGGTCTCCTTCGACCCGGGAGGGCAGCCTGACATGGGAGCTACATCTTCTGCCATCTGACTCAGTACAGAGCTGGGTCTCCCCCTTCAGACTGGAGGGCTGCAGGAAGCCAGGCAGGGCACGGACACACAGATGTCCACCCTCACTGGCACTCTGCCATCTGACTCAGTACAGAGCTGGGTCTCCCCCTTCAGACTGGAGAGCTGCAGGAAGCCAGGCAGGGCATGGACACACAGATGTCCACCCTCACTGGCACGCACGCCCCAGGCTGGGGCTCCCCGAGGGCAGGGGCGGGCAGGCACCCCCAACACACTGTCCTGTCCTGTGAGGCTGCCGCCCCTCCCTTGAGAGAAAGGAATGCCTCCTCTGTGAGCCTGGGAGCTCACTGGAGCTGAAACCATATCTGCCGGGCAGGCCAGGTCCTCCAGAGTCCCCAGTCCTGTCCTTGTCCTGTTTGGCCACCTCCCCGTTCCTGGAGGCTTGCTTGTGCCTCACGAGACCCCCGCCGTGACCACGGGAAGGTGGCAGGATCCCCAGCAGATCCAGCGTGGGTCTGGCTCGGCCCGGGGAAATCCCTGTGCCTTCCTCCTTGTCGGAGGCCCGTGTCTCCCGGGCAGAGAGCCTGGGCGGTCTCATGGGAGGGGTGTGTCGTGTCCCTGCGGATTCGGGCGTCGGCGTCGGCCTGGGTGCAGCGAGGGACTGCTGCACCATTGCACAGCAGAGGAGCTGGGCCCGGGCAGGCTGCAGAGCGGCTCGGGTCACTCAGCTCCTGCTAGCAGCCTGGGGCAGGGGTCCAGAGCACCTTGCTGAAGGCCTGCCCGTGTGCATGGCCGGGGAGGCAGGGACTTGGGCCACAGGCAGGGGCCAGTGTCCCCGGGAGGCAGAGGGGCAGTGCATGGGCTGTGTGAGCAGGGCCCCAGTGCCAGGGAAGGGGGCTGCCATGTAGGTGTGGCCCCAGGGAGGGGAGGCCAGGTGGGTGGACACCAGTCAGCCAGGCCAGGGACAGTCGCATCGCATCACAGTGCTGCTGGAATGCACGAATTTCAAAGCCCCTTTCCTGCACATGGCCCACGCCGCTGCACCTCCTCACCAGGCCACACTGCCCATTTCCCAGGTAAGGCCTCGACAGGAGCTTCACTGGCCCCGGAGCACACGGGTCGTGGCCTAGAGCCCCCAGGATCCAGGCGGCGTCCTGCTGGGGAGAGGCTGAGAGCTTGCTTCTGTCGGTGCCTGCTGTGTGTTGTGGGTCAGTCACTCAGCCTCTCTGTGCCTCTCTGGCCCAGTAGAGTTGTGAGGATCACACGAGAGGACTCGGTATCTGATCCTGTTAAGAGGAAAGACGGGGTCAGCGCCTTGGCTCACTAGGCTAATCTTCTGCCTGCAGTGCCAGCACACCAGGTTCTAGTCCCAGTTGGGGTGCCGAATTCTGTCCCGGATGCCCCTCTTCCAGTCCAGCTCTCTGCTGTGGCCTGGGAGAGCAGTGGAGGATGGCCCAAGCCCTTGGGCCCTGCACCTGCATGGGAGACCAGGAGAAGCACCTGGCTCCTGCCTTCGGATCAGTGCAGCGTACCGGCCGTAGCAGCCATTGGAGGTTGAACCAACGGTAAAAGGAAGACCTTTCTCTCTGATTCTCTCACACACTGTCCACTCTGCCTGTCAAAAAAAAAAAAAAAAAAAAAAGAGGAAAGACGGATGCTTACAACCTGGAGACCCCAAGTGTTCATACGAATGCTGCAGCTTCTCCCTTTCTCTGTGCCCCACCCCCAACCCCGCCCCGAGCCCCTGCATCCAAGGGCAGAGGGGCACTTGTAAGTCAGGATGTGGCCCCCCGGGTACGTGGCTCCTCGCAGGCAGGGACAGGAGGTCTCACTCCCCTCTGGTCTCTTACCCCCGAGCCGTAGCGCGAGGGCACGTGGGCTCCTGGCACGTACCCGGTGATAAGGGCCACCCAGGCGGCAGGACGTGGGCTACGTGAGGGGCCAGCGGCTGCCTGTCCAGCTCCAGGGGCCAAGGCCGGGAGGCTGGGCTGTGGGGTCCATTGTCTGCCCGCCACCCCCCTTCTGGCGAGCACAGGCTGGACAGCAGCCGGCAGCAGCCCTTGGCAGTAGCCCGGTCCTGTTCCCCCCACGCAGGCACGCCCTGGCCCGCACGTCCTCGCTTGGGCCTCCCGCCACGATTGTGCTGCGCTGGCCTCCAGCGGCTCTGCCTGGGCACCTGGGAAGCCCTTGCAGGATGAGCCAGTGCCTGGGGGCTCATTTTAAGGCGCGTGGGGTGGAGGGGGTGGGGGCCTGGGGTGTGGCAGGCTGGGGAGAGGCGAGAGGGAAGTGGGGGGTGCACAGCGCAGGGGACGACGGAGCAAGGTGACCCCGTGGGTGTGGCTGGAGAGTTACTGAACCGTCTAAACTGGTCAACAGGTGGGCGAAGGGGCAGGCTGTGGGTGCCGCTGAGTGGCCGTGTGGCTCTGGGCCCCCTCTCTCCGGCCCCCAGGGGACCTGTGTGCAGGTTTAATGTTGAGGCAGCCCTGCTCTGCTTGGCTGGGCTCAGCCCCAGACAGAACCAGGGGCAAGAAGGGGCATGCTCTGGTCTGGGGCTCTCCTCTGTCTCTCTCCCTTTCCTCAGCAAAGTGGGGGCACGGCCTGGGCTCCCTGCTGCCCAAGGCCCTTGGGCTTCACTGAGGTGAAGTCTGCCGGCTTCCTCCCCCCAGCGCCAGGGCCTCCCGGGGCCAAAGCTGTGGCCTCTGTTCAACAAGTTAAAAATAATCCCCGTGGGCTCTTCTGCCCCCACAGGAATGGTGTTTGTGTTGGCATCTGGGGGCCCCCAGGCCCTGCCAACTCCCACAGCATGTGACACGGTCAGGGCACCAGAGGTGTGAGGAAGGCGTCCGCCACAGGGACTCCAGGTGAGGGTGCAGAGCCGAGGTCACAGCTGCCTGGCAGCGCCGCTGGGGCCACGAGGCTGCTCACGGGGCTGCGGGCAAGCAAAGCCCATGTGTGGGTGTGGGCAGCAGGCTGGGTTGTGCCCAGGTACTGGGCCAGGCCCCTGCAGGTGACACAGTCCAGGTCTGACCTGGTTTTTGGATCCCAGGCCCCAGACCCATGCGTCCCGAGGCTGAAGAATGCAGAGATCTTTGCAGCTCACCCTCCAGCCCACAGCTCGGCTGGGCTCCCCGGGGGCTGTCCTGGGTGCTGGCCCTCGCTGGCACCCACTGCCAGTCTTCCCGGCAGGCTTCTGAGCTCAGCACTGGGGAGTGCTTTGGTTTGGTTTGAAAAGGAAGAAGAAACAAAGACACAGAGGAGTCAGGTAGCAATAACGCAGCCTTATACTCCCTGCTGTATGATTCTAAGCCCCACAGCCGTAACCCTGACCTTGTCCGACTTAACGCAGGTGGAGCCCAGAGCCTGGAGGCTGTGCTAGGCCTTTAGGGCCAGGCCACTGGGTGCTGCCCATTTTTACTCATGACTCCATTGCCATTCCTTCCCCGCCGAGTCCTCGTCCCCTGGTCAGTCACGCCTCTCCCTCAGGCCACCTGCAGTCACGTGGGCTTCATTGCTGTTCATTTATTTGAAGGATGTCACATCTTTTGAAAACATTATTTTCATCTTTTATTTGAAAAACAAAGAGAGGAGAGAGAGAAAAAAGGGAGAGAGAGAGAGGTGGAGGGAGATCTTCCATTGGCTGTATCACTCCTCAAATGCCTACAACAGCTAGTGTAGGCCCAGGCTGAGTCCAGGATCCCAGAATTCAGTCTGGGTCTCCCACGTGAGGGGCAGGGACCCAATGACTTGTGCCATCATCTGCTCCTCCCGGGTGTGCATTAGCAGGAGGCTGGGTGGGAATGAGGTAGCCAGGACTCGAACCAAGCACTCCACTATGGGGTGCAGGTATCCCAAGAAGTGACATAGCCATTCTACTAAACGCCAGCCCTCTCTTTATTTCTCAAATGAGTTCTTTTTTTTTTTTTTAATCAAAATCAAATTATTTGAGAGATGAGATGTAGAGAAAGAGAAAACTCCTGTCTGCCAATTCAACTCCCCAACACTGACACCAGCCCAGCTGTCCGAGCTGGCACTGCTGTCCCCTAGGGTGTGGGTCGGCGAGAGGCCGGGTCAGGAGGTAGGGCTGGGGAGCCGTGCAGGCCCTCCCGTGTAGGGCGCAGGTGTCCTTCACCTCGACCTTGACCTCAGATCCCGACTCCTGCTTTTCTCCTCCGGGCAGATGTGACAGCCCCTCGGTTCCCCCTCGCAGCCCTGCGCAGCGTTGGCCGTGGTCACACTGAGAATTCGACAGCCGGCTTTTTCTGGGGACTTTGAGGAAGAGCGGCTCTGCATGGGATCTCACCTAACAGCCAGCCACAGCGCTGAGGCCATGGGAGCCTTCCCTCCCCAGGGAAGGAGCCCACAGCCCCTCCCCTCCCCCTCAGGCCCATGTCTCCCTCTTGCTGCCTATCCTGGTCTCTCTTTCTCTTTACTTTAGTTTAAAGATTTATTTATTTATTTGAAAGGCGGAGTTACAGAGAGGCAGAGGCAGAGAGAGAGAGGTAGAGGCAGAGAGAGAGAGAGAGAGGTCTTCCATCCACTGGTTCATTCCCCAGATGGCCACAACAGCTGGAGCTGCGCTGATCCGAGGCCAGGAGCCAGGAGCTTCTTCCCATATGGGATGCCGGCACTGCAGGCGGCGGCTCTACCCACTATGCCACAGTGTCGGTCCCCAGGCCCGGTCTCCCGCCAGCTCCTTGGGACCTAATGTGGCCTCGACCTGATGGCTGTTCCTTCAGGGGGGTCCTGGAAGGGGAGCCTGCAGGTCTCCACCAGGTCTCTCTCCTCTCTCCCTCCGTCCCTCCCTCCCATCCATCCATCCCTCTGTCCCCCACCCCTCCCCATCTCCCCCTGGGCTCCTCCTGGCCCCACAGGATGCATCCAAGGAAGTTCTGCTAATGGGGATGTCCCATCCGTGGTGACTCTCCTTTTCCAGGTACCTCCCCCGTTCCACCCCACTCAGCACTTGCGTGTTTTGTGGTGATTCCTCCAGATGAGTGACCTGCAGCAGCTAAAGTTTGGTTTACATAAGACAGAGGCGCATTTTCTGTTCCCGTACTTGAACTCTGGATGAACATTCCTGGGATGGTTTGGTGGCTACAGGCTGCCAGAAACGGGGCGGCTTCTGCATTATTGATCTCCTGGGTGTGGCTTGGGCTTCCGTTTCCAAGCTCACCTCATTGCCCAGGATGGCTGCTGGTGCCCCAGCCAGTGGGAAGGAGGAGGAAAGCCTGCACAAAGCCACGGCTCTTCCCTCTAAGGAAGCGTCCCATTGGTCGGAAGCCAGCCCTCCAGCCAAGCTAGCTGCAAGGGAAGCAGGGTGGCACCAGCCTTTGTCGGGGGGCCCAGCTAAACCTGGGGGGAAGGGAAGAAGGGAGAGAGCTGTGCCGGCGCAGAGGGTGGGTGGGGTCTGCTGCAAGCAGCCCCGCTTCCCGCCCCTTTTCTGAGACCTCAGTTCTTGGCTGGAACTCAGTCTGTCCTGCCTGGAGCTGTTAATGGTGGCAGCGCCTGGCCAAGGGTGGCTGCCGTCGGCTGCTGCCCGCGCTCCGCAGGCCCAGGATGGCATCTCCTGCATTCTCCCGACGGCGGAACAGGTGTTAGATTTAGTCTCATGTTGTGGTTGAGAAAATTCAGGCCCAGAGAGGGTGGGTAATTTGCCTGGAAGCAGCCAGCGAGGCTCTGAACCCTGTGCCCCTGTTTCTCTCTCCCTCCCTTCCTTCCTTCCTTCCTTCCTTCCTTCCTTCCTTCCTTCCTTCCTTCCTTCCTTCCTTTCTTTCTTTCTTTCTTTTGCTTTGGAGGCTTCCCCAGAGGGGCGGATGCCAGCAGGGAGGAAGTGGTCCCAGGAGTACCCTGTCTGGGAGGCTGAGGCAGGCAGGGGCGTGGCCTCAGTCCGCAGGTGCCTCCTCGGCGCTTACTCAGTGCCACGGTCAGCGTGCACGTCTGAACAGGGTCTATTGACGGCCTGAGGATTTCTGCTGGCGCCAGGAGCCGGCCACTGTGGCCACATCCTCAGCCACCACTTTCCCCAGCCTGAGGGAGTGAGAGCAGCACGGGGCAGCCTCTCTCACTTCCCCTTTTTCCCACCAGGGGGGGAGCGCACTTCCGCCTCTGCCTTCCCCTGGGGAAGGGGCAGCAGGGGAGCTGCTACCCCAGCTGAGCTGCTGGGCAGACAAGCCGGGGTTGGGGGGAACAGCAGGTGCAGCCAGCTCTCAGGGGAAGCAGAGACACTGCGCCCTGCGGGAAGACCAGCGCCATCCTGGCCATCCCCCTGCTTCTGGGCAGCACTGTCCTTGCTTGCCGCTGACCCCGGAGGGTGAGGTCATGGCTCTGGCCTTGGGGTGGGGGTGGGGGGCTCCAAGCGTAAGCATGGTCACTGCTGCTCGCATTGCTGTGGTGAGTAGTGTAACTGTAATATCTGCTCCCCGGGCTGTGGCTACAGGAAAGGTCCACGCGTCGTGAGTCACAGCTCGCCGTCGACACTGGGGTGTGCTGGGGATGGCCCAGGACTCAGACGTAACCTCTGCCCTCAGGAGTCCCAGCCAAAAGCAGATGATGAGCAGAAACAACAATGTGAGACTGGAACCATCTCCCCCCTCCACCAGGAAGTCTCCCTTGATTAATCGCCCTGCGATTGCTCTCGAGTTGACCTTGGGGTCTTAGCTCTGGCAAGATGGGCTCCATCCCATCCAGTCTGGGCACAGAGCACCTACAGGTCCTGTGCTAGGGGCAAGGGTGCAGCAAGAATGTGGCACTGTCTCTGAAACCATTCATTTATTCAGCGAGTGAGCCCGCTGGGCAGGACTGAGCCCTGCTCTCCCAGAGTCTGAGTGGGAGACACTTGAAACAAGGAGCCACACAAAGGAGACAGAATTGTGGGGGCAGCGTTTAGCCTGTGGGTTAAGCTGTGAGTGAAGACGCCTGCATCCCACACTGGGGTACCTGGGTCTGCTTCCCGGCCTGGCTTCTGACCTCAGTGCTGATGGCTGAAGCCCTTGAGGTCCTGCCATGTATGGGGAAAACCTAGACTGAGTTCCCAGCTTCAGCCCCTGCCCAGCCCTGGCCATTGTGGGCAGTTGGGTGTGAACCAGTAGACAGAAGCTCCCCCCCCCCACACCCATCTTGCTGCCTTACCAAAAAAAAATTTAGGGGCTAGTGCTGTGGTATAGTTGGCTAACCCTCTGCCTATGGTGCCAGCATCCCATAATGGGCACTGGTTTGAGTCCCAGCTGCTCCTCTTGCAATCCATCTCCCTACTATGGCCTGGGAAAGCAGTAGAAGATGGTCCAAATGCTTGGGCCCCTGTACCTGCATGGGAGACCTGGAAGAAGCTCCTGGCTCCTGGCTTCAGATCGGCCCAGCTCCAGCTGTTGTGGCCATTTGGGGAGTGAACAAGTAGATGGAAGACCTCTCTTTGCCTCTGCCTCTCTGTAACTCTGCCTTTCAAATAAATAAATAAATAAAATCTATAAATTGCAATATGTGCTGGGAAGGAAAATCACAGGGGCCCGTGGGGAATATTCTAGGGACTTAGTTTAGAGGAGGGTGTGGTCCGACTTTTAGCTGAGCTCCTGCCCTGCTCTCCCAAAGCCCCAGCCTGGCTTGGGAGACACAGCCATGGAGATGCCCAGGAAAAGGTGATGCTTAGGTAACCACTTGCTGTATCATCCTCTTGCTCTGTCCCAATGCCCCCCACCCTTTAAAAAGATTTATTTATTTGAAAGGCAGAATGAGACAGAAAGAGTGAGAGAGATCTTTCATCTACTGGTTCACTCCCCTATGGCTATAACGGGAAGCCAGGAGCCTGGAACTCCATCCGGGTCTTCCACATGGGTGGTAGGGGCCCAAGCACTTGGACCCTCCTCTATTACTTTACCACGTGCATTAGTAGGGAGCTGGATCAGAAGCGGAGCAGCTGAGACTCGAACCAGCTCTGTGATATGGGATGCTGGCATCACAAACAGGAGCTTAAACTGCTGTGCTCCCCCCCACCCCCCCCGCCAATGCCACTGAACTCCCTGCGTGGCTGGACTGTATCTCATGCTTGCAAGGTCAGGGTCCTGCCACCAGGCTTCCGGCCACAGTGGTGCCTGAGCAAAGCTCAGCCTGCCATGGGGAGCCATCTGTCCACCACCCCGTTAGCTGCTCCACCAGCAGAGGTGGCGGCTCTGACCTGTGTGGTGGTCCAGGAAGGCTCTGGGGATCAGGAGGGCAGCGACTCGAGTCTGGAGGAATGGGGGTTAGGGTAGAGGGTACAGCAGGGGACTTAGTCCTGCCTGGGGACAATGAGGAGATGGGGAAGTCAGTGTTCCTTGGGGCAGGTGCCACATCTCTGCCCTCAGACGGGCAGGTCCCAGGCAGTGGGAAGTGCCTCCTCCCTCAGACTTTAGCCCCCTGTATTCCACAGGACCTGGCTTCTGGAGGCTGGGATGGGCCTGGGGGTGGAAGCCGGGTCTGTGGACTGGGCAGAGCCTGGGGTTCTCACTCTGGTCTGCATCTGCAGGCAGCAGGAACCCAGCCCTGGGCTTCCCTCCTCTGACTCCCTCGGGATTGAGCCCTGGCTCCACTGACCCAGCCTGGGGTCCATCTCCCAGCCTCAGTGCCCTTCTCCCTGCCTTCTCTTCAAGGCAAGGCAGGGCCTGGGGCAGGGTGGGGTGCACAGGGGCCTTCCTGGGGCTGTGCCATTCCTGGCGGGCGCTGCTCTCCCTGTAAGCCCCTTCTCTGCAGGGAGACAGCTCGCCGACGCGTGGCACGCTGCCCGCCAATGGGGGCCGTGCCAGGCGTGATGTGATGTGTGCCGATCCAGCTCCCCTCCTCACTGAGAACTGGCATCTACTGTCCCCGCAGCACGGAGAGCTGGGGTGCTCTCCCATGGAGAGACGCTGGAGCGGGCAGAGGGTCCCCCTTGTGCTGCAGGTGGAGGGGCCAGTGCGAAAGCAGCTCCCTTATCTGCCTGAGCCGGCCTCCCACGCCCAGGTGAGGGGGCACTGACCGGGCTTTATCCCTTCTGCACCTCACTTCCACCCCCAAGAGACAGAGGGGGGGGGCCGTGGGCGCTGTGCTCTTCTCATCCATCCCGGAGTACGCTGGAGACGTTTTAGAGAGAGTAAGGGACGGGCTGGGAGGGGACACGAGGCGGTGCTGTGTTCATAGCCTCGGGGCTGACCGATGCGAGTCACCGGGCTCCAGCTCGTTTCCTTCCACTGTGCTGGGTGCGAGGAAGCTCAAAGGCAGGGCAGCCGTTTCATTCAAATGTGGGCTCAAGGCTTGCACTCACCCAGGCTGATTTCCTAGGTCTCAGTGTTAAGAAGGCCCTCAGGGGCCGGCCAGCACCACTTTTGGGTCCTGGTTTGAGTCCCAGCTACTCCTCTTCCGATCCAGCTCTCTTCTATGGCCTGGGAAAGCAGTAGAGGATGGGCCCCTGCACCTGCGTGGGAGACCTGGATGAAGCTCCTGGCTCCTGGCTTTGGATCTGAGCAGCTCCGGCCATTGCAGCCATTTGGGGAGTGAACTAATGGATGGAAGACTTCTCTCTCTGTATTTCCCTTTCTCTGTTGTAACTCTGCCTCTCAAATAAATAAATAAAATCTAATAATAGGAATAATAATAATAATATTTATTATTATATTATTAAATTGAGGCTCCTCAGTGTTTGTGGCGTCAGTGGTCAAGGGTCACACCTGCTGTTGAGGAAAGAGTTCAGATTATGGAGGTGGGAAGTCGGGGGTTCCAACCCCAGCTTCTCTGCTTCCTCTCAGTGTGATTTTGAGCCCTTAGCTCGAGGCCTCAACCTTCTCATCTGTGTAATGGGACAGCGGTACCCACTTTGAAGACCAAATGGGGCAAGTGTGGATAAAGCACCAGCGTCTGGCACAGCGCCCTCCGTGTGCGGCTGGCTTGTTCGCTTTCCGGGCAGGGTTGGAGCCCCCTGTCCCTCCCATCACTTGGGGGATCCTGGTGGGGTGAGGGAGGTTGGGAATGAGGCTTGTGCAAGGACAGCCCCCCCGAGAGGCTGCTGCTGCTGAGTGAGGACTCCCCGCCCCCCATTTCTCAGTTCACTCACCTACAATGGGTTAAGCCGCTAGCAATACCCGATTCCCTTATTGGAGCCCTGGTTTGCGCCTCAGCTGCTCCACTTCTCATCCAGCCCCCTGCTAATGCACCTGGGCGGCGGCAGGCTACAACTCAAGTGCTTGAGTCCCTGCCACCCAAGTGAGGGACCCGGATGGAGCTCCTGGCTCCTAGCTTTGGCCTGGCCCAGCCCTGGCTGATGCAACAATCTGAGGCAGTGAACCAGGCATGGGAGGTCTCTCTCTCTCTCTTTCTGTCACTCTGCCTTTCAAACAAAGAAATAAATCTTTAAACACACACACACACACATACACACACACTCACCCCAGATGCATAGCCCTGAGTATTAAGCACTATTCTGAGTCCAGTAACTAATATAAGTCTTCAATGTCCCATTTTACAGATAGGGGAACTGAGGCACAGAGGGGCTGAGGCAGCTGCCCAGGATCACACATCTAGAGACCCGTAGGGCAGGGACTTGAACCCAGGCCGTCTCCATTTGGCGCAGGCCCCCTGGAGAGAGGGATGGCTGTGCCTTCCCTGCATGTCCCTCTGAGGCAGGACTGGGGCTGGGCCATCCAGGCTGGGCCCTGATGGGCCTCTGGTGGCCTCCCTGGCTCCAGTAGCTCCTGCCCACCCTTCCCTGGGCTCCTCTGCGGTTGTCACCTCCCGCCGTGAGGTCAGGGCTTATTTTCTCCAGCTGGGAGCATCTGGACCCCCCAGGAGCTGCGGCCGGGCTGCCTCGGGCTCAGAGCCCAGGGATGAGGTGCCTCCTGCTGGGACTCACCCGGCAGCCCCAGTGGCTCTGCTCCCGCCGCCCTCCGCGGCCGTGGGCACCACAGCACCTGCCCCGCTGGGTGCTGTTTATAACCAGTAAATCACAGCTGTCCCCACCCGTGGCCTTCACGGGGGCCTGAGCCCGCCAAGGCACCATCTGCTTCCCTTTAGCGGGACCCATGCGGGCGAGGGAGCGGGAGCCCAGACTGGCAGTTGTGGGGTGGGCGCAGGGGAAAATGGCCTCCCGCCCACCCCAGCCTGCTGTGCTCTGGGGGGACGCGGACGGGGCTGGCTCTCTGCCCTCCGAGGGGAGCCTGGGACTCCCCGGCAGCGGCTCCGCGGTGACTCACTTGTGCTGCAGGGAGCCCCATTGTGCGTGGGCTTCCTGGGGATTTAGGAGCCAGATGTTGGTGTTAACAGAGGTATCTGGGTACGGGAACCGGCAGGCGGCAAGGCTGGGAAGAGGGAAGCCGCCGGCTGCTGAGGTCACAGCACGCAATCTGGGTATTCTTCCGCTGATCCGGGGGTTTACGCAGCACCGACCGCTGCCCGGCACCTATTGGCACACCAGCTGTGTGAACCAGGCCACAGGAGGGCGCGCCTCTGGGGAGGTTAGGACTTCCTGGAGGAGGTGGGCCCCCTCTCCAGGGGAAGGAGTCAGCCCATGTCAATTCCTGCACTTGCTGAGGTCAAGTCCGGGACTCGGAAACCTGCTGGGGGTGAGCCGGTGCCAATGCAGGGTCAGAGTTTCAGCTGGGGAAAAGCAGGCGGGCGCAATGGGTTGGTGGGCAGATGCTGAGTCAGGGAAATCAGTGCGCAGCCTCAGGAATGTGGCTGCTTGGAGCAGGAAGCATCTTCCGTCCACTTCTCTCTCAAGTATGTGAGTGATCACGAAGCACACAGGTTGCCCACATCCACTTCTGTACCCCAGGCAGGCATCACTGGCCGATCCCAGCACTCTCTGCTCAGTCTAGAAGCAGCTTCCCCCTTTTTCCTCTCCCCCAGGTCCGGGCTGTCACTATCGACTGATCAGAGTTGATAGCCAAGATGAGATCTCTCTACCACCCTGGCCTGGGATTCAGACACACAGAGGGGTCTAAGGAAGAAACCACTAGGAGAGAACTCATCTGGAGAGAAGAGAGCTGGGTCCAGGACACTCACTGGCCAAGCGACAAGAGCCGGAGCAGATCCCAGCTGGGCTGATGGCCCCCCACCGCCCGCCTCTGAGCCTGCTCTCTGATAGAGACCCATCTGGGTCCGAGAGTAGGACTTACAGCACTGGGTGCCACCCAGGCTTCCCCTGCCGAGAGTGGGGTCGCCTCCGGTTGGGTGCAGAAGGCAGCATTCACTGCAGAGAGTGAAACAGTTGCGGAACTCCTGGGCAGACCCAGCAAATAGACTTGGAGTGAGTTTTCAGAACCTCCAAGAGCCCCCTTCAAGACAGGGCCACCAGGGAGCTGCAGTCATGGGGCCGCCAGCTCCAGGACCACAGTCAGGAGCCAACACACACACAAATCTCCCAACCTCTCAGTCCCCCGGAAAGCAGGAGCTGTAGGCGCCCAGCCTTCCAAATCTCACACCTGCACATCGGATTGACCGCTCACACGCAGGGAAAGGCAGCTTTGTAGTTCTTCCTTTTCAGGACGGCACACGGTAGGTGGTCAGATGGACGTTGGCAGCTGGCCTCGCGTGTCAACTCACACTGTCTCCTGCCCAGGCAGGGGACTGGTGGGGGTTAGAAGCCTTCCCGCCTTTTGGCCGTGAGCCGCTGTGTAGCTGTGGTACCTCAAGGACACAGTTGCATTGTGGGTCTCCAGGACCGCACGAGATGGGAGCCTCTGGGCCTCAGAGTCCTGTCCAGGATGGGTCGCTGGGGTGGGGAGCAGCCGGGAGCAGCAAGCATTAGATGGTTAGTTGCTGAGATCGGCGTGATCGCATTTGACCCCAGGCGGGATCCGTAGACGCTGAGGGTGCAAAAGGAAGAACCAGCGGCGTCCCTCCCCGCTGGGTTGGGTGGCATCTGGGCGGGGTCCTGAAGGGCCTGAGGATGCTGCGAGGGGCCCCGGGTAGACAAGGGCAAGTGTGAGAGAGATGCAGGAGAACCAGCCCCAAGGGGAAGGAGCCCTCATGGAGGAACCCCGGCAGGGGGTTCAGCTTCCTCGTGCAGGCTGGGCTGCGTGCAGCTGGGCCACGCACCTGCATCTGGCTGGGCCCTCCGCAGGCTGTGGGCTGGGCCTTGCTGCTTCTGCTGGCACAGGCTGCTGGGAGTGTGACTCATGGCCAAGGAGGCACTTGGGGCAGCCACGAGCTGTTGCCCAGGCTGGGGGCAGCAGAAGAAACCAGCCCATGTGGGCAGGATGGTCCTTGTCACTCCACCTTGGGCCTCCAGGCAACAGGGGCATGTGGCCAGAGGGAGCCGCTGGCGCCCCAAGTCCCTGCATCCCCTCCAAGCTGCTTCCCTGTTCTCTTCCCAGGGCGGGCCTGCCCACCCCTCCCTGCAGCCCACTGCCACCCGGTTGCAGTTGGGCGGCTGGGGGAACCCAGGCTGGGGTTATCACAGGCCACAGATGCCCGAGGGTCAGAATGGAGGCGGCCCAGCCGTCAGCTGGAAGCCATGAGAGGCCAAAGCAAGGCCTGGCAGCAGGCAGGGCGTGAGGGCAGCTGGCACGACCTGCCCTTAACCCTTCCCACTCTGACTCCAGGGTGTGTCCTGCCACTTTCCCGCCATGGCGGGTAGCTCCTGGGTGCTGCTTCCTTTTGCTGACGTCACAGGGAGACCACACCCCTGCCTCCGGAACCCCCACCCCCATCCGCGAGGAGGGAGCCAGCTCCCTCCCTGCCTCTGCTTTCAGGAAGACCCGAGTGGACACTGAAGCTCAAATCTAGTCTGAGGGAGGAAACAGCCCCGGCCTCAGGGAGCCCAGTCTGAGGGGGGAGACACTGGCCCGTCCTTAAGTGGCTCTGAGTCAGAGATGTGGATTTTGTTTCATTATTAAGCTGAGAAATCTGTGGCACCGCTCTTGACTTTCCATGTGGTTTTGTGAGGAGTCAGCGACTTGGACACAGCCTTCGCTGCACAAACCCCAGCAATCACGCGTCTGTCTGCAGATTCGGGGAGCTGGCCCCGGCTGCCTGCTTTGCTGGGACCCCCTCCTCACCCCCAGGCTGCTCATCTCCAACAGCTCATCCCCATCCTTCTTCAGGATCCTCGTAACTTATGTAACTCAACGGCTTTCAATGAACGATTAAGCTTGGTGAGCGAGGGCACCAAGGGAAACGCGGCTGCGTGCCCGGCCCCTCCTCAGCTGCATGGTTTAGATGTCCCGGGTTTATTTTCCACAATTAGCGGCTGGCCTCCTCCCAGCTTCTCTCCCCCGTTCTCTTTGAAGGGCCTGTGGCTGGCCGGGCACAGCTGCCTGGGGGCACCCCTTTCTCCAGTGCTGGGATCAGCAAGAAGCTCCGACCGCTTGGGTACTGGGCTGGATGGGGAAGACGAGGGGGCCCCGGGCCCTCCCATGGGCTGAGAAGGAAAAGCCCAGAAATGCCAGAGCCTTTTGCAAGCTTGTATTCTGCACCTCAGCTCCTTGGCCTTGGTCTTCTCATCTGTTAAATGGGAGTCAATAGTCGTGGCAGGTGGTCCCTGAAGTCCCTTGCAGTCAGATGTGGATGGTTCTGCTGGCTCCCCCCCCCAACCCCCCCGGGCTCTCCAGACACCCAGTTGTGTCTGTGTGGGAGGGTTAATCTCTAACCTGGTTAAGCAGCAAGTGGGCAACCAGGCCACCTCACGCTGCTGTCCAAAGGGCTTCTGCCCCGTCTCCTCCTACCCTGGCCTGGTGTTCTGATGCATGTAGACACTTGTGGGTCTACAGGCGAGTGGAGAGAGACACTCAGTCACAGGGCCTAGAGCCCTGCTGAGCCAGCCACAGGGCCTTGCTCCAGAGGGGCTCCTGGCACAGCGAGGTGGCCATATGGGAAGCTGAGGCTGTTTGCAGATGCTAGGAGTTGCAGACACCTAGCGAGCACCTGCCGTGAGCCAGGGCCTGGGCTGGGCATGACTCAGCAGACACAGTTCGGTTCCTTGTGGCACTCAGAGGCACGCGTGCAGGTGCCAGGATCAGCCCTCCAGGTTCAAACCCTGGGCCAAAGCTCACTTGGACGGAGCACTTTGTCCGTGCCTTAGTTTTCCCATCTGTGAAACGAGGACGACATGAGTCAGGGTGTGGCCCTCAGAACTCACAATTCCTGAGCACGTCCAGGGCACCTGCTGGGACCCAAATCCCTGGCTCGGCTGCGAAGAGGGGCTTCGAGGGAGAGAAGGTGCCATGGTTTGGTCTTGAAGGATGGTGGCAAATCCAAGAGGTGGTGAGGTGTAGGACATTCCAGGAGGAGGGAATGGCACGGACAAAGGCCCTGAGGCAGGAAGTGGACAATGTATGGGAGGAACTCTGAAAGGGCCATGAACTCTGTAGGCGAAGGGAGCCATGGACGGTTGTTGAGCAAGGGCGTCCTGGAGGGAGGTAGAGCTGCTATATGTAAATGAGGTAGGAGGGTTAGTCTCCCTCGGTGACGACCGCGCCACAAGGAAGACACCCAGAAAGCTTTCATTCTGTAAATGACAAAGTCCGCGGGTCATCACGGCCATTGGCTAGGTGAGCTGAGCTGGGAGGGATTAGTGCTCCTGCCTTCCAGGCAGTAAGACGAGGCTCGCCCAAGGCCACCGGGCAGGTGGATGGTGGAGCAGGAGCTAACCCACTCCTCTTGGCGTCGGCGTGGACGGCCCAGTGGGAGCAAGGCCACAGGTCCCACCTGGTGGCTGCCCCCAGAGCTGCAGCATCTTCTCACACGCCCCCTGTAAGTCCCCTCTCCTGCCAGGTGGCGTCTGCTCCACATTTAGGGCTTGGGGACCTGGAGATGTTGGGGGAGGTGGCGGGGGTTCAGGATGTCTGTGGGGGGAGCCCTCCAATCGAGTCAGCCCCGGGTCTACTGTGCTTCATTGTTGGGGGCCGGCTGTGGGGCACCCACTCCCAGGGCGTCTGACTTCTTCTGGCTGGGACTGAGATCGCTGCTGTCCTGGATGGGGAGTGGGTGATGGAGCCACTTCTGGGAAGACCGGAGGGCTGGTGCTGGGGGGAGCCAGGGGAGTGGGTGGGCAAGAGGGGCCCAGGGTGGGGGGGACAGCCCCACTTGTGGCCCTGCTGTTACAGTAGCTATTCACCCCCATAGAGGCTGAGCAGAGCCAGGGAGGGTGGGGAGACGCCCCCATCCACCTGCTGCTCCCTGCCTGGCCGGCAGTTCCTACACCAGGGCAGGGAGTGCAGCCCCGTAGGCACGGCTCTCTCCTCTCCTTAAGCTCTGAGGCTCAGCTCGTGCCCCTTCTCGCTTCCACACCGGGGTCTTCCTTCTCTGCTGTGGGTTTTCCAGGACCTGGGGTTCCACAGCAGAGCCTGGGGGTGAGGAAGGCAACGGCAGAGCCCTCAGCAGCTCCCCACCCCCACCCCATTTGTGGCTCCCTTTTTTGGAGCACCCAGCCCAGGGTGCATCTGTCAGTTCTGTCTTCAAGGGGAGACTGGGAGCCCTGGCGGAGCTCGCTGGAGGCCGCAGGAACAGGAGTGGAGCCACCAGGAGCCTCCTTCTTCCTCCAGCCCTGAGGCTGGAGCTGAGCAGGACTTGAATGGGAGGGGGCTTGGACAGGAGTGGACTGTGCAGGGGATTCTTCCCAGGGGCGGGGGAGCCAGCCTCACCATGCCATGCAGTGTGAAGCAATGGGTTGAGGGGGACAAGCCTGCTCTCCTGCTGCCAGTCTGGGAGGAGCGGTGCATCCTGGTCCCCAGTCCTGTGTAGTGACGGGCATAGGCTGATGGGTGGGCATTTATCCAGCACCTGCTCAGTGCCAGGAGGTCTGTTTGGGACTGGAGACTCACGGGTGGCTAAGACCCTTCCCTCCTGGACATCCTGGTTGGGACATGAAGGCTGATGAGCAAACAGGCTTTGGTGCCAGTGCCAGGATGGCAGAGATGCAGGGGCTGGGAACAGAGAAGGGGGGCCTTGGCTAAGGCTTGGGGCAGATCTGGGATGCCTTCCTGGGGGAGGAGGAGCTGAGACCTACAGGATGCTGAATGAGGGTCCCAGAATTGGGGGAGGGGGGTGGCAGGTTCTTTGCAGTGGGTGAAGAGCCCTGCTTGGGGACGGTGGATTGGGGAGCTGTGGCGGACTCTGCACATCCTGCTACCTCAGGGAGCCAGCCAAAGCACACTGGGAGCCTTGGAAGAGTTTCCTCCCTCCTTTCCTCCCTCCCTCCCTCCCTTCCTTCCTTCCTTCCTTCCTTCCTCCCTTCCTTCCTTCCTTCCTTCCTTCCAGATTAATTTATTTGAAAGGCAAAGTTACAGAGAGAGGGAGAGAGAGAGATTCCATCACTGGTTCACTCCCCAGATGGCTGCAACATCTTGAATCTAGGAGCCCAGGACTCCATCCAGGTGTCCCACATAGGTGATAAGGGACCAAGCACACAGGCCATCTCACTTTGCTTTCTCAGACACGTTAACGGGGCCTGGCCTGGGCTGGATCGGAACTGTTGCCCATATGGGATGTTGGAGTCACAGGTGGCAGCTTAACCCCTTGCCTTTAAATCTAAAATGCCTGTGGTCCACATCACTTTGGTGGGTGGGGGTGGGGTGTTGAGGAGGCAAGGCCAGCCTGGGAGGAGGGCAGGTGGGACCCCAGCGATGGAGGTGGGGTGAATGTCATGGCGGAGGGCAGGTGCGGGTGGGGGGCTGGATTCCTGAGTGTGCCTGCCTTGGGCTGGATTGGGGGTGGGGGGCTGGCGGTGGAGCCTGGGGCCTTGAGGCCAGCGCCTGGCACCTGAGCTCCTTGCAAAAGCTACCTGTGTCGGCCCCCAGGGGTCTGGGGACGCTTCCTTCTCCCCATCTTCCGCACAGTTCTCCCTCCTGGGGAAGAGGGTACTGGGAGGGCAGGAGAGAGCCATTTGGCCAGGCCCTCAGTTCAGTCAGCTCTGGGAACTGTGCCTGCAGTGCTGGGAGACAATGCCGGGGGAGGGGGGGCTGGAGAGGCAGCGCGGGAGGGGACAGGAGCCGTGCCCGTTTCATTCACCGCCCTGGCCTCTGCATTGTGGCCCGCAGCGCCACCCCCACCCGCGGGCTCCCTGCCCAGGCCCAGGCTGCTGCCCACCCCTTGGCAGGCACCCTGCGAGCCATGCTCCCAGAAGGCCCCTCTCCTTCCTGGCCCGCTCCTAACCCCTGAGGGATGAGTGTGTGTGTGTGTGTGTGTGCACACGCGTGAGTGTGGATGTTGCAGCGTGCCTTGTGCAATATGCGGGGGTATAGGCGTGCGGCGTGTGCATGAGGGTGGAGGGACGTGAGTGGAGGCCTCGGAGTGTGTCTCCACATGGGGGTGGGTGCGTGAGTGTGTGGATGTGGGGTGTGTGTCGGTGTACAGGTGCGTCTCCGAGTGTGTCAGGTGTGAAACTAGAAACGCGGGCGAGTGCCAGCGTATGGGAATGGGTATGAGTGTGTGAGCGTGTGTGTAAGCATCTGTGTCCATGGGTGTGTCCACGGGGGAAGCAGTGAGAGATCAAAAATAGTGCCTGTGCTGTCACGCCCCCCCCCCCCCCCCCCGCCCACCATCCTGCCTGCCTGCGCGCGCAGTGGGCACCCTGACCTCCCGCCCGCCCGGCCTTTCTCAAGGCTGCCTCCTTCCTCGGGGTCAGCCCCTGCCCCCACCAGGCCTGTTTATTTTTCCCGCCCACCCAGCTTTGTTTGATGGGTGGCAAATGCAGCCCCCTCCCCACCTCTGGAGCAGGCAGGCAGGAGAAACCGGGTGGCTCTGGGCCTCCCGAGGCAGCTGCAGGCTGGGGGGGGGGGGGCCTGGCCTTGCTGTTCCCAGCCTCAGGCCTGGCCTGAATTTGCGTTGGGGGGCACCCGCTGTGGCCAGGGGCCGGGTGGAGGGGAGGCCTGGCCCCGGGGTAGGGGAGGAGCTGGGATTTGGTTAATTAACCAAGCGGCAAGTGTAACCTGCCTTCTGGCCAACTCTTCTCCCCCATGGCTTTCTCCTCCGGATAATAGAAACACCCTGGCAAGCTGGGACTAGGCTGGGGGCGCTGCCATTGGCCCGGGCCCCTGTCATCGCCGGCACACCCCCTGAGCCCTGGGCCAATCGCCCGCGCCCAACCAGGGGAGCCATTACATCAGCTGCTCCCTGTCCAGGCTCCAGGCAAGGCGCACCCTGAGGGAGGGCTCTGGTCCCCCCTCCTTGGCCTCCTCATCTCTGACTTGCTCTGTGCCCTGCCGGGCCTTGCCATCCATCACTGCTCCGCTGGGGCAGCAGCAGCAGGCTCCCGCGTGCAAATCCTGATTCAGCCGCTTCCCGGCTGCAGGCCTCAGTTTCCCTGTCTGCAAAGGGGGCTGACACTGGTGCCGCCTTCTTGCTTTGCTCTGGGATCCCGTGAGTCAGCGTTTGTCAGACACTCGCACTCACCTGGCGCAATCTGTGCTGCTTGAATTAAGGAATCACTTCCGATCTGCGGGGCCAGCTGAGGGAGAGCCGGACGGGCTCGGTCCCCCACTGGCTGACCCCAGCTCCAGCCCCAGTGTGAGTCCCATCCCTGGAACTTGGCTCCAGGAAGTCTCTGGCTTTCTGCACCCCCACCACTTAACCCTGACCCACCGGCGGCTCCGTCTCCTTCTGTCTTTGGCCTGCCCAGGGAGGGGGTGCCTCACGCAGTGCCCTCTGGGTCTTTGCTGTTCCGGAGGGCGGAAGGGGCAGCTCCTCCTGTAGGCGCTGAGTTGAGGATGGGAAAGACCCACTGGTGGGACCACACCAGCCTTCCTCAGACAATGACCCTGACCCCTCAGCTGATGCCACTGGGCTGGGGCCATGTGGAGGCTCCGCTCTGCCTTGCCCAGGGAGGGGGAGGTGGAAGTGGAGGATTTTCTGCCCCTCCTCCCCGGGGTCTCTCTGCCTCCCCAGACTCCTCCTCTGGCCCAGGGCTTCAAGCCTCAGCCCTGCCCAGTCTCCCTGACAACAGTCAAGGTCAAGGACCCCCTGGAGGCTGGGCCATCCTGAGCCTCAGGTGTGTCCCTGCCTGCACTGGCCGCTGGCCGCCGCTGCCTGACCCGACGCTGGGCCCCACTCCAGTTCCCTTCACTGCGGGCCGGCGGGGCTGAGGCCGCCTTGTCCTGGGGACCAGCGTTCTCCAGTTCAACTCTGTTCTCAAACATGTCACAAGCACCCATCCCATGGCCTCCTGAGAGATGCAGCAGAGCTGGCGGGGCCTGGGCGCCCAGGAGCTCCTGGGTCAGCGTCCTGGTCCCCTTCCCCAAAGTGCGTACCGGCCCCCTCCTCTGAGTCCTCTGAGGCAGGCGTGGGCTCAGCTTGCCCAGCAAAGAGCCTGAGAGAGAGCCCATGGCAGGCCCGGGCAAAGCTCCCGGCAGTGACCTGCCCTTATACCGTCTGTGGCGTTCATTGATTTCCTGCTTCATTCATTCATTCATTCATTCACAGTCCTCCAGAGGGGGCCTGCCCCGTGCCCGCATTGTGCCTGACTGTGGCAGACGCTGTCTGCGTGAGCTGCCTGTGGATGAGGAGACGCGGGGTTGGAGAAGGGGGCTCTGCACGTGCTGGTGGAGGCCGGCCCCGCGCCCGGGCAGGAAGGGGCTTTGCAGCCCGAGTGACTCACAGGAAAGCAGGGGCCTGCTTCGGGAGGGAGCGGCGGGGAAAGGCATCTTTGAGGATGGCTGAAGATTTCACTGCTGTGGCTGGAGAGCAAACCCAGCACGGTGTCAAGTATCATTGCCCAAAGCTAGACAGGAATCCCTGACTCACCGCTGGAGGCGGAGGGAGGTGGCAGACCCGGCTGCAGCCTTCCAGGGGTGTCTGCTCCAATGGCACAGATTCCTGCCTTCCCCAGCGGCACCCTCACCCCACCCTTCTGCCCTGGGCATGAGTTCTTCCTGTTGTCTAACCTGAGTCTCCCTTGCTGCATTCTTGCATGTTCTTGAAGGGAGGTGGACCACAGTGTGGGGCTGCAGATCCTGGCCAGTGGGCTCCCCAGCCAGCCCTGACCCAGCTGTCCTGCTGGGCCCCTAGGGCCAGGCTGGGCATGGGGTTACTTCCTGGAGGCAGCTTCTTCTCCCAGCCCCAGGTTGAGCCCCCACCTTGACCTCCAGGATGGGCTGAGGTCTCCGGTCACACCTGAGGTTTGAGGGGCCGGGGACGCCCAGGCTCTGGGTTTCTCTCTCTGTGTCTCCTAGAAACCTGCAGCTGTTCAGGGCTTCTGTGCCTGGCCAGATGTGCTAGCCAGGCTTCTGACGGGGGCCAGGCCCCAAGTGTCCCCCGACCCTGGCAAGGATGAGGGCTGATGCGCACAGTGCCCCTTGCCACGGCCCCTGCAGCCCCACAGCTGTACCTCTCTCGTCCCCCAGCGCTGCCGGCTCCATCAGAGTCCAGCCACTGATGGGGACGGAGACTGAGACCTTGAGGGAGGGAGGGAGGGAGAGGATTAGAGACAAATGGAGACCAAAAAGGAGGGAGGGGGAAATAGAAAGAGAGAGAGGGAGAGAAATCAGGAGACAGGAAGACTTGGGGGCGGAGGGGGGGTGTGCAGCAGTGCTGTGGGGTAGGTTAATTCTCTGCCTGCAGCACCGCCATCTCAAATGGCCGCCAGTTCAAGTCCCCGCTGTTCCACTTCCGATCCGGCTCCCTGCTAATGCACCTGGGAAGGTACTGGAGGATGGCCCAAGGGCTTGGGTTCCTGCACCTACCTGGGAGACCCGGAGAAATCTCCTGGCTCCTAGCTTCAGCCTGGCCCAGCCAACCAGAAGATGGAAAAAATCTCTCTCTCTCTCTGCCTTTCAAATAAATAAATAAATCTTAAAAAAAAAAAAAAAAAGACAGAGAAACCCAGAGCCTGGGCGTCCCTGGCCCCTCAAACCTCAGGTGTGACCGGAGACCTCAGCCCATCCTGGAGGTCAAGGTGGGGGCTCAACCTGGGGCTGGGGCAAAAAGCTGCCTCCAGGAAGTAACCCCATGCCCAGCCTGGCCCCAGGGGCCCAGCAGGACAGCTGGGTCAGGGCTGGCTGGGGAGCCCACCGGCCAGGGTCTGCAGCCCCTCACTGTGGCCCACCTCCCCCAAGAACATGCAAGAGTGCAGCAAGAGAGACTGAGATTAGACAACAGAAAGGACTGGGGAGGGCAGCTAGGGCCCCTGGAAGACTCCGTCCTAGACTGGCTGGGATTGGAGACCTGGTTGGGAGGCAGGAAACAGCAGAGGAAGCCGCCCAGCCTCTTCCCTGGCCAGCAGGTGGCTTCCCCGGGCAGCCTCTTTGTGGGCACCTGGAGGAGGCAGGGAGGGGAAGCTCGGGGTGTGCAGAGGAAGCCGAGCTCCTCGAGAAGAGTCAAGTCCAGCCTGCTGCCCAGCCCTGGAAGGCCAAGCCCAGGAGCTCAGGCCTCCCGTGGGAAGGTGAGGCCCTCGGGTTCCATCCGAGAGTGGCACGGGACAGGAGGCGGAGAGGGGGTGGGGCTGTTCGGGTGACAGGCACAGTGTGGGTGACTGGGTGCTGGGGTCCTGCAGGGCAGTGGGCAGAGGACTCCTCTCCCCACCGCTGGAGCCCAGGGGCCCACAGGGCAGACAGGGCAGCCTCCTGTTCTAGCTCCGTGGGCCTTTCTCCTGCCGCCTCCATCCCCGTTCTTTTCTTCTTCCTTGGGTCCCCTTGGCTCTCCCTGGCTGCCACCCGGCAGCCTCTTTGTGCCATCTGGTACAGACAGATCTCTCTCTCCAGGGACCCACTGGACACAGGGTGACCCTGTGTGTGTGTGTGCACGTGCATGACGCACAGCGGCACGCTGTGCGTGTGAGCAGCTGTGGAGGGCCTGGCTGCTGATGGAGGGGTGAGTGCCAGACGCGGGGTCAGCCCCCCCGCCCCCCCATTCTAGGAAAGCCACAAGTGCCAGCACACACAAAGCACATTGTCCCCCCCACCCCGCCCCGGGCCTTTGGCCCGTCCCTGCCAACTGGCGGCTGGCTCCTGGTGGCGAGCTGGCAGCTTCGCGCTCGAAGCCAGGGCTGCACACCTGGCTCAGTGGGGTTCTCCCCTGGCCACCTCTTGTTGCTGGGCAGAGGCAGGGGCAGGGGCCAGCCTTGGGCGGGGCGGGGAGCAGGCAGCCTGTTCACCTGGGGGAATGGCACCCACTACTGGCTGGCTTCTCTGCACGCCGTGCCGAAATTCCAGGAGCTGGCCCAGCTGGTCCACCCTACACCCCTCCTGCAGCTCACTCTGTCCCGTACAGCTTTGCTGCAGGAGGAGCTAGCTGGCCCTTCACGCAGCTTCCCCAGCTTCCGTTCCTGTCTACAACTCGCCTCCTCTGGGAAGCCTTCTTAGATTGCCCCCCTTTCCATCCCGGCTAGTCCCTTCCTCCTCGGTCCTGCCACACTGTCGAACCCACTGCTGCATGGGTGATATTCAAGTTTCCCAGTGAGTGCCACTCCGGGGAGCAGCCTGGGGCGAGGAGAAGGTGTGGGCACTCACCGCCGCCCATTTGTTTGAGAGAGGAGTCAGCTGAGACTCTGAGAGATTAACCAACTCGCCTGAGGTCACACAGCGAGACCCCAAAGCTAAGACACTCTCAAAGTGATGTGGGCGTGGCAGGGGCTTCCAGGCTACTCCCAAGGGAGCAGGTGTCTCAGCTCCTGCTCGTGTTGGGGTGGAAAAGCCCAGGTGTCGCTCCCAGAGGTGGGGTGGAGGCAGGAGGATGGGTGAAATGACCTCTTGAGGGCTGGCCTCGCTTCCCTGCAGAGGCCTCCAGGCCCCTGCAGGGCCGACCCCCTACCCCTCTGTGAGGACAGGGTGGGGCCCCAAGCACCCTGCCCCCTGCCCAGAACACCAAGGCTAGGATACACCCAGGATCCATGCAGGGCCCCTTTCTGGCTGTGGGCGCCAGGGAGCCTGGATCTGGACTTTCCCCTTGCTGGAGACCACGCACAAGGCCTGTCTCTTCTCTCTCCTTCCCCCATCCTGTCTCTGCTCTTCTTAGTCTCTTTCTTCAATCTTACCTGCGGTGCACCTGCTGTGTTCAAGTCCAGAACCTGAGCCCACAGCCATAAGATGAGAAGATAGAGCAAGGGCGAGGGGACCCAGCTGCACTGTGGGAGCCCAGGGGGAGACAGGTGGGTGCAGGTGGGATGCCGACTGGGAGACGTCTGGAGAGAGGGTGTTGACAGACAGAGAAGGGGGCACTTGTACCCCCATGTGGTAGAAGGGACAGCTCTCTGGGCCGCTCCCCAGAGTGGAAAGATCAGGGGCATTTTCTGTCTTGGCAGTGAGCTTCTAGCAGGAGCCGATGTCCTCTGAATCAGGCCTCTCCCAGCCACCTGTAGGAAGGACCAGCTTTTTTTTTCTTTTTTAATTCCAATCTGTTACAAACCAATACTGTTATAAAGCATAATGCAAAGGAATTATTAGAAAAACAAAATATATATAGATCCAAATTCCAAAAAAAATCATTGGTTTATTTGGAGGTGGAAGAGAGAGAGACAGAGAAAAAGAGAGAGAGAGAGAGAGAGGGCACGCCCATCCACTGGATCGCTCTCCAATTGGCTGCAATGGCTAGAGCTAAGCTGATCCGAAGCCAGAAGCCAGGATTCTGGAACTCCATCCAGGTCTCCCACATGGGTGCAGGGGTCCAAGGACTTGGGCCATCTTCTACTGCTTTCCCAGGCCATAGCAGAGAGCTGGATGGGAAGTGGAGCAGCTGGGGCTCGAATCGGCATTCATATTGGATGCCGGCCCTGCAGGTGGTGGCTTTACCCACTACACCACAGCGCCAGCCACAACCCCAAGTTTGTATCGTTGGATTCATCAGCTATAACATCACTGCATCACAGGCTGACGCTGTGGCACAGCAGGTTAAGCTGCCACCTGCAGTGCCAGCATCCCTTCAGCACTCTGGTCCGAGTCCCAGCTGCTCCACTTTCCAGCTCCCTGCTAATGCACCCAGGAAAGCAGCAGCAGACGGCCCAAGTGCTTGGACCCCTGCCACCCACGTGGGAGACCTGGATGGAGTTCCAGAATCCTGGCTTCTGCCTGGCACAGCCCTGGCCATTGTAGCCATTTGGGGAGTGAACCAGCGGACAGAAGATTCTCTCTCTCTCTCTCTCTCTGTATGTCTCCCTCTTTCTCTATAACTGTCTTTCAAATAAATAAATAAATAAGTCTTAAAATCAAGTCAAATCACTATGTCACATCACTATTAGAGAGGCTGGGTGCCTGCACTGATGGTCCCGGTCCTGCATCATTGTCCTCCTGCTGCCCACTTCGGGCAGCCCTCCTCCCTTGCCCCTGGCATCTGCCCTTGTCCTCTTGGGCACCACGAGATCGGGTCCCCCTCCCCAACTGCTCTGTGGGGTCCAGGGCAGCCCCTGCCCGCCCGAGGGGAGCAGCGGTGCTGGGAGTCAGGGTTCAGAGCGAGTGACGTAAGGAAAGACGGGAGAGGAAGCCACCAGAGGTGCAGCCCAAGTCCTCTCTTTGCCGCTTGGGGTGTCTGCCCTGGGGGCTCTGTGGATCCCTGCCCCCACTCCCGGGTTTGCTGGAGGGCATTCTGCCAGGTCTCTGGGCTCCTGAACAACAGCACCCCGCTTTGTGCATCTCTGGGGAGGCCCAGAGGCCCTCTTCTGCCTTGTGTTTCTTCCCCCGCATTCCTTGGGTGCCGCTCAGCGCCCCGCCGGCCGGGTCTGGTGTCTTGAGGCTAAGCAGGAGCCAGGGGTTTGGGAATGTGGTCTCCTCCTCCTCGCGGATTTCTTCAGTCCGATGGCCCAAATACCGGGCTCTGTCGTCAGGGCCCCTTGCCTGCAAGTAACAGAATCCCCAGTTCAACACGGCTTAGGCAATACAGGAAGTTTTTATTTCACAAGAGAAGAAGTCCCGAGGGATGGTGGCTCACGGACCCAGGCCCTCTGTGTCTTTCTGCTCTGCTACCCCTGGGGTGCCGCTTCGCTCCTCAGGTATTACAGCTGCACTCATGGTTGCAAGGTAGCTGCTGAATTCCACACATCACAGCCAGACGTGATGTGCCTGGAGGGTGAAGACGGGCTGTCTCTTTCGGAGGGTCTACTTTTTTTTTAAGATTTATTTATTTATTTGACAGGTAGAGATACATAGAGAGAGAGAGAGAGAGAGAGAGAGAGAGAATCTTCTATCTGCTGGTTCATTCCCCAAGTGGCCACAATGGCTGGGGCTGGGCAGGCTAAAGTCAAGAGCCAGGAGCTTCTTCCAGTTCTCCCATGAGGGTTCAGGGGCCCAAGCACTTGGGCCATCTTCTGCTACCTTCCCATCATGCATTAGCAGGGAGCTGGAACAGAAGTGGAGCAGCAGGGACTCGAACTGGTGCCCATATAGGATGACTACACTGCAGGCAGAGGCTTAACCTTCTGTGCCACAGTGCCGACCCCTGAGGGTCTACTTTTAAGATCAAGCAAACCTCTCCTTGAAATGCCTCCAGCAAACTTACCCTTGAGCCTCACTGCCAAGGTTAGGCTCATTCCTTTGTGGGCCCTTCTTGGGGGCGCTGGACTTTCCCTGACTGCTGGGTGAGGCAGGGGTCTATGTGGAGCAGGGAGGAAGTTGAGTAGATCCCGGGTGGTATCTCTCGTGCAGGCTGGTAGAGAGAGTCTCCCCTCGGGCAGGACTCTGCTGCTGGGCCTCTCAGCCCGCTGGGCCATGACTCCTACCCTGCAGGCTTGGTTTGCCTCCCATCCAGTTAGATAAACATCCATGGGAACAGGCATTTGGAGCAGCAGGTGCATTGCTGATTGGAAGTCTGCATCCCATATTGGAGCACCTGTTTGAGTCCCAGATGTGCTGCTTCCGATCCAGCTCTCTGCTAGTGTGCGTGGGAAGGCAGCGGAAGATGGCCCAAGTGCTTGGACCTCTGCACCCACATGGGAGACCCAGAAGAAGCTCCTGGCTCCTGGCTTCAGATCAGCCCAGCTCTGGCCATTGCAGCCATCTGGGAAAGTGAACCAGTGGATGGAAGACCTCTCTCTCTCTCTGTCAGTTAAATTAATAATAAATCTTTCAAGGAAGTGCATGCTGGGAGGTAACTGGTGACGGCTCACGTGTTTGGACCCGTGACACTCACATGAGAGACCCAGACGGAATCCTGGCTCCTGGCTTTGCCCTCATCCAGTCCCAGCTGTGGCAGGCATTTGGGGGAGTGAACCAGTGGATGGAAAATTTCTTTTCCTCCTCTGTCTTTCAAATAAAATTAAATGAACAAGAAAATCAAGCACTTGTTGCGGGAACAGGCTAGGATTTAACCCAGGAGGGTCCTCGCTGCAGTGTGGGAGGGCGAGAGCGGGGTTAGGATGCAGGCGGGGAGAGAAGGCAGCCCCTGCTCACGTGGCCGGGGGGCTCCCACGGCGGGAGTCAGGAGGACTGGCTGAGGCATGGTGCACCCGGCTCCCCCGAGGGCTGGGACCAACATGGTGTCAGGGGTGGGAGGCTGGGGGCAGGTGGCACTCAGGTGAGGGGCCTCGACCCAGGGCAGGCTCCCGCCACCTTTCCCCTGGCCCTGAGTCACAGAGTGACAGGAAGGAAGGAGCGCAGTGAGTCAGGAGCCTACCTGGGGGAAGAAGGAAAACACAGGAAGTGACTCAAGGCCACTAGGAACAGACAGGTGGCCGGCAGAGGCCTGGGCGGGGTGGTGGCGGGGGACCCTGCGGGAGTTGGCTGAGGGCAGGTCGCCTCCCTGGAGGCCACGCTGCACGCCATCCTGGCTATTTCTGCCAACCAGGTTTCCCACAGACCTTCCCGTCCTCACCACAGCAGGCCGGATGCCCACACACCCACAAGGCCACCGGCCAGCTGTCGCAATTCCTGGCTGTGGCCCGTCCCCTGCATCCGGGAGGCCTCCTCACCTCTGACCCCAGAGTGAGGGGCCACGCTGGGCGGGGGCGGGGTCTCGGCGGTGGGGGGCGGGGGAGACCTCTGGGTGCCCTCCCCGGAGCAGGGCCGTGTGAGGCCATGGGCCCCAGAAGCAGTCGGTGATCTTTGAATCCCTTTACCATTGTCTTTTTATGTTTGGCTTTAAAAAAACCTAGCTTGCTTTATTTATTTATTTATTTATTTCCATTTTATTTGAGAAAGAGATAGATGCAGAGAGAGAGAGAGAGAGGGAGAGAGAGAGAGAGAGAGAGAGATATCATTCATCTACAGGTTCACTAAGTGCCTGCAGTAGCCAAGGCTAGACCCGGCAAAGCCAGGAGTCTGGAACTCCACCCAGGTCTCCCATGTGGCTGGCAGTGTCCTAGGTCCTTGCACCATCATCTGCTGCCCCCAGCTACCTCAGGATGGAAAGCAGAGGAGCCGGCCTGCAATCAGGCGCTCTACGGGATCCAGTGTCCCAAGTGGTGGCTTAACCGCTGCGCCAGATGACCGCCCATTTTTATGTTTTAAGCCTTCTGAGGGTCCTCCTCAGAGGAGTGGCTAGGCCAGGGCACAATTAAAGCAGAGTGTTTAAAATCTCATCTTACGGGGCTGGCGTTGTGGCATAGTGGGTAAGGACACTGTCTGTGACGCCGTCTCATATGGATGCTGGTTCAAGTCCTGGCGGCTCCACTTCTGATCCAGCTCTCCGCTGATGGCCTGAGATAAGCAGTGGAAGATGGCCCAAGTGCTTGGGCCCCTTCCGCCCACATGGGAGACCCGGATGGAGCTCCTGGCTTCAGCCTGGCCATTGTGGCCACTTGGGGAGTGAAGCAGTGGATGGAAGATCTCTCTTTTTCTGTGCCTCTTCTTCTCTCTCTGATGTTCAAACAAATAAATAAATCATAAAAAAATTTATCTTACAGATGTAAATTACATTACAGTAGGTTTGGCAACATTTTTTCCGTGACTTAGTATCTGAATTGGTATCTTTCCATTCTTGTGTGCAAGGATGCTTCATAAAGTTCATGGAAAAATGGAATCAGAAGATAAGTTTATTTTGGTGCAAAAGAAAAAAAATGGAATCCATGGTGTGGGCATTGGGGCTCAGCATGGTGAGCTACCTCTTGGGAGAGCTGCACCCCTTATCAGAGTGCCAGTGAGAGTCCTGGCTACGCTGCTTCTAATCCAACTTCCTGCTAATGTGCCTGGGAAAGCAGTGGCACGGCCCAAGTACTGGGGTCCGTGACCCCCATGGGGTAGAGCTCCTGGCTCCTGACTTTGGTGTTGCCCAAATGTTATGGACATTTGGGAAGTGAACCAGAGGATGGACTCTCTCTCTCCCTCTTCCTCTCCGTCTCCGTCTCCCTCTCCCTCCTTCCCTCCCTCCCTCTCTCTCTCTCACCCCCCCGCCTTTCATATAAATACATAAATCTTCAATGAAAAAAGAAAAAAAAAAGAAAAAGAAATCCCTGAAAATTTCCTCATAATGTGCATTTTCTGTGACATTTTTCAAGCCCCTCATATGCACAGATTTCAAGTTTTTGGCATCAAAATTGCCCTTCTTATGGATGCCGGTTGGAGTCCTGGCTGCTCCACTTCCCATCCAGCTCTCTGCTATGGCCTGGGAAAGCAGTAGAAGATGGCCCAAGTGCTTGGGCCCCCGCACCTACATGAGAGACCCAGAAAGAAGCTCCTGGCTTCAGATCCGCACAGCTCCAGCCAACTGGGAGTGAACCAGTGGATGGAAGACCTTTCTCTGTTTCTCTGCCTCTCCTTCTCTCTCTGTAACCCACACTTTCAAATAAATAAATAAATCTTTTAAAAAAAATCCTATAAGTTAAACTGCGAGGTCAAAGCGGATGAACATTTAACATTGAATAGCTCTTGCCCAATCGCTCTGCAGAAAGTACTCACTGTGAGACTGTCTGCATAATCACATTTTCCACCGCACTGTCTGATTAATCTTCCTCATCGTTGCCAATCTGATAAGCGAAAAATCAGATCTTGTTTTGTGTGTTTGAAATGATTAAGGAGTTCGAACACTGTGTATTATTTTTATTAGCTAGTTGTGTTTTTTGTGAATGATTTGTTTACATTCTTTTACTATACTTTCCCATTGGATTGTTGTTTTTTTTCCTTGTTTTTTTTTTTTTAAAAGATATATATTTTAAAAATTAGTTACAAAACAGCCCATACACACACACACACACACACACATTGAAAAAGAGAGAGAGAGTTCTCATGCACTAGTTCCATCTCTAAATGGCTCAGTGGCTGGGACTAGGCCAAGGTTGAAGCCAGGAGCCAGGAACTCAATCCATGCCTCCCACTAGGAGGCAGGAACCCAATGACTTGAACCATCACTGCTCCCTCCCAGGGTCTGCATTAGCAGGGAGCTGGACTCGGGAGCTGGAGTTGGGAGTTGAACCCAGGTACTCTGATGTGTGAATGCCCACCCCTTTTACCTGTTGCTAAAGTAGGAAAGCTAGCCCTTTGTCACAAATCTTGCAGGTATTTTTCTAGAATTTTCCCTATGGGCACATTTATTAGTCTTCTGTATTCTGGCTTCCGTTTTGTTCCCTGACTTGGAAAAATTGCTACCCTAGAATCGTGAAAGCATTTTCACACATTTTTTTCTGGCATTTTTATGGCTTCATTTTAAAAATGTCTTTCTTTCCTTAAATCTTTGATTCTGTTGGAATTTATTTCAGGATTAGGAGTGAGGTAGGGAATGCAGATGTATTTATTTTTGATCCAAATATCTAGCTAGTGTCTCAACTTTTTGGATTTTCATGTGTCTTATGCCTATTTAAAATCTCTTTATTCTTTGCGACTGATCTGTCTCAGGCACAAGCCCCATACTATTTTGATTCTTGTTGCTGTGTAGTATTTTTTAAAAAAATGTTTGGTGAGGCTACTCCCTTTTGGCTTTCTTTTTTCCCCTTCCAAGAATTTTCTATTTTTTCTATTTATTTTTCCAGTTGCATGTGTAACTATTTTATCAAGTTATCACAGACATGCTCACAATATTATCTACTTTGCATGTGAAAACGAGGTCTCTCTCCACTTGTTCGTCTGTGTTTAAGCCTCTCGTTTGAGTTTTAATAAACTACTTCCATGTGTACCTGCACATTTTTCTATGGGTCTTATGCTCTATTTTTGTTGCTTTCATGAACAGGACTTTTGCTCTATATTCTGTTTTTAAAAGATTTATTGACTTATTTGAGAGAGAGAGAGAAAGTCTTGCGTCTGCTAGTTTGTTTCCCAAATGGCCACAATGGCTGGGACTGGACCAGGCCAAAGCCAAGAGCTCACTGGAACTCCATCCAGGTCTCCGATGTGGGTGGCGAGAGCCCAAGCACCAAGCCATCTTCCACTACTTTTCCAGGCGCATTAGCAGGGAGCTGGATTGGAAGTGGAGCAGCCCAGGCTCCAGTTGGCGTACACATGGGATGCTGGCATTGCAGGCAGTGGCTTAACCCACTGTGGCACAGTGCTGGACCCTTCTGTGTATCTTATGCAATGTTTTTGTTACTGTCACAAATAGCCCCTTATCTCTCTATTCGTTCCTTCTCGTGGTTAGGGGATTTTATTTTTCAGCTAGTCACCTTGCTAAGTTCTCTAATCAACACTGAAAGTCCTTTAGCTTTGGAATACCCAGGTGCAGAATACTATCATTCAAGGATAATAATTGCACTTTCATCTACAATATTTATGCCTCATATTTGATTTTCCCATGTAACCACATTGCCAAGCAAGTGCAGAACACTTCTAAGCACTGGTGGTGACGGTTTATGGTGACAGCTGATGGTCACGTTAATGGAGCTACCTCTGCAGTCTCTCCTTCCACACGCTGGGAAAAGTCGTCTCTTCTAGCTGTTGAAGGGTGCGTTGTGTGGAGTTCCCCAGTGTTCCGCTTCCTTGAACTTGTGGAAAGAGCTGTTCTTATTCCCGATGAGTTCTCTTATTCACACAGTCTCAGCCAATGTTCCCTTCCTTGGCTCAGCGGCCCCTCCTTGGCTGATCGTTCCCCGCCGGGAGACAGAGGCACCTGGACAGGGATGGAGGGGGCATGGCCACAGGCAAGTGTGGCAGCTCAGGACGGGGACTGTCAGCCTCCTGCCCCCCAAGGGAATGACGATCTTCAGAGCCTCAGAACAGAAAACAGCTGAGTAGGAGGAAGAGGATGGGAGGAAGGCCAGGCGGCGGGGGGAGGGGGGGGACGAGGAGCAGGGACCCAGGGTCTTTGGAAGGAAATGGCGGAGTCTTCTGCTTGTCTCCTGAGGAAGCAGTGCCCCTCTGTCACCCTCCGGGTTATTTTCAGCCCAGTCTTTTGGGGATGGGCGTGGTCTGGAGCCCTGGGCTTGGACCAGGCTGATGGAACTGACACAGGCACAGGTGGATGTATGTGTGTGTGTGTGTGTGTGTATGTGTGTGCAGGATGTGCTGGAGCTGGGAGAGACCAGGAAGATGTCCAGCCCTGTGGGGCTGCTTCCCCACAGCAGCACACAGCTTCGGGTAGCAGTTTCTTAGCCCCCGGCCATGTAGTCCTCCAGGGTTCTCAGGCTGTTCTTCTGTCCTAGGCATCTGACCTCACCCTCCTGCCCTCCAGGGCAGTGGCTTTGCCCATGACCATTTCTTAGGAACCTGTTGGGCTCCATCATCACACTGGGTAGACACTGCTGTGCCCAGGGCTTGTTGGAGAGGGGAGAGGACTGGGGGGGGCAGAGAACTTTCCAGTGTGGGCATGACAAGTGCAGGGGGTCAGGGTGGCAGCGGGTACCTGGGTAGGTGATGGGCTGAGGCTGGGAGGCCCTGAGACTTGAGATGTCTTCTCTGAGCTGGCCTCCCTCTCCTCCCCACCACTGTCAGCTCTAGGAGCAGAGAGGAGCAAGCCCTCGATCAGAGACCCCAGTGTCTTCAAGCCCACAAGCCCCCTTTGGCCGCTGGGTCACTGGAGAAGGAAATTAGCTTTGTGGCCGTGTGCGCGCTGTGTGAGCGGGTGTGGCCGAACTCCCTTGCCCCTTCTCATGAGAGAAGGCCAGGAGCACGCAGACAGGTGTGGGGCAAGCCGAGAGTCAGGCAGGGGCGTTGATGGGCGGCCAGCTGCGTGGGGCTCAGGGACCCCTACTCCGGCGACGGGGAACTCAAGGCAAAGGCCTTGATGGCCGACGCCACGGTGAGCCTCCGAGGATTTTCTTGCAGCTTTGGGTACAACCCAGGAGGGACAACTGGAGCTGGCCCCATTTCCCAGCCACGGGAGCCTGGGAGAACAGCAGAGGGCTTCAGCCGGAAGGGGCTCCTGCCTTGAACCCGGGTCTCAGGACAGAAATCTAGCTCTGTAGCCATGGGACATCAAGGACCTGCAGGGGCACGCGTGGGGACTGGGATAGAAAGAGGCAGGAGGGTTCTGAGTGTGGAGCGTGGCCTGGGCCTCCAGACCCAGGCGCTGAGCCCGGCCTGGGGCAGAGCCCGGGGTGGGGTGGGGCATCTGGGGCGGCCTCTAACCGGCCGCAGCCCAGCAGGGCTTTCCCTGCAACCAACGGGCTTGCAAAGCCACGGTGGGCTCCTGCCTGATGTGGCTTCCTGTGGAAAAGTAGGTGCCACTGGTGGGTCCTGTTAAGTGCCCTGGCATGAGTCTTACTCATTTCCAGTCTTCTCAGTTTCTACACCAGGCCCAGGCCTGGGGGTGGCGGGAATTTTCTAACAAACGCGTTCCAGATGTGCAGGGGGAGGCTGAGCCAAGATGGGGAGGTGACTGCTCTTTGGAAAAACAATGCAATTTCTCCAGAAAAGCCTCCTCCTCGGGACAGATGCTATCTAGTATTGGTTAGAAGTTTAGGGAGACCGGACCCTGTGCTCTCCCCTAGCCAGGACCAGGGACCCCCAGGGCTGGAGGGGCCATGTGCAAAGCGTGCTGGAAGTGGAAGAAACACATGTGAGCAAGGAACACGGAGGGGAAATGTGGGAGGGGAATGTCAGGGAGTATTCTTTGCTGTTCTGAGCTCATGTGATTAGACGGGGCCCGCCCAGATAACCCGGGACTCTCTCCCCATTCTGATCATCACGGTGAACTCCTCCCTCCCCCGCCAAGGGGCCAGACACATCCACAGGTTTGGGGTATTGGAGCCTGGGTGTCTTTGGGGAGGGGATGTTTGGTCTACCACAGAGTCTATGCTTTCAATCTTGTCTCCAACAAGATCGTCTCTTTGCAAAGAAATGTTTGCAAAAGGGGTAGGCATTTGGTTAAGACGCCTCTAGGGACGCCCACACCCCACATCTGAGCGCCTGGGTTCAAGTTCTAGCTCTGCTCCTGATCCCGTCTTCCTGCCGGTGCACATCTTGGGAGGTAGCGGGTGTGATGGTTCAAGTATTTGGATTCCTGCCGCCCACATGAGAGACCCACATGGAATTCCTGGCTCCCAGCTTCCGCCTGGCCCAGTGGTGGCTACTTCAGCATTTGGGTTAGTGAACCAGGGGATGGGATCTCTGTCTCTTTGTCTCTCTGTACTTCTGCCGCTCAAGTAAATAAAATGAAGAAAAAGAAACATTTGTAAGAGTGTGCAGTGTGGCTGGCGACCCAGCATTGCTTCCCCGGCCTGCGCTGTGGCCCCCTGGGCTCCGGGGACTGGGTGCCAGGGAGCTGCAGGTCTCAGAATCCTGCCACAAGGCCTGGCAGGTGCCCGAGAAGCAGAACTCAGGGTATTGTGCACCTGGGCGCTGCGGGCAGGTGAGGGGGCGTCAGCAGACCATGGAGAAACCAGCGGACAAGCTCTGGGCTTCGGGTGCCGGAGGCGCGGATGTCTTGTGATTTCTACTGCGTCCCTGATCCAGCTCTTGCCCAGCCTTTAAACCTCTTATTCCCCTGGCCTAAATCCCTGTGTATAGAAACCCCCACGGTGGTTTCCAGGGGCCTAACTGGCTGCTACAGGAGCCCTGTGGAGTAACGGTGCACAGCTTGCCTGTTTCACTTCCTACCAGGTCACGAAGACAAACCTGGCCACAGGCCGTTCAGCAGTCTCAAAGCTGCCCCAGCACGTGGGGCTCCCGGCTGCCTGCTCGGGCATGGCCTGGATGCAACGTCAGCCCCTGGGTGAGACACTGAGCCCCTTTCCTGTTGTTCACGTTTATGACCCATGGCTCAAGTACGCCCCTGGCCATGAACCTCGGTGCACAGCTCGGAATATTAGAATATCTATAGAAAAGATTTTTTTTATTTTGAAAGAGAGAGAGAGAATCTTTTATCCTCTGGTTCACTCCCCAGATGGTTGCAACAGCTGGGGCTGGGCCAGGCCAAAGCCAAGAGCCAGGAGCTACATGCAGGTCAGGGCCCAAACGCTTGGGCCGTCTTCTGCTGCTTTTCCCAGATGCTGTATCGGGGAGCTGGATGGGGAGTGGAACAGCGGGACTCAAACCATATGGGTCGCTGGCATTGCAACGGTGGCTTCACCTGCCATGCCACAACCTTGGCCCCAAGATTATAGTTTGAAGTACACTTTTTAGCTGAAGGGCATTACGTTTCTGCCAGCGTTTCTGCGTGTTTCCAGAGAAGCCATCTGCGTTGGCTTCCCCCCCGGCATCCAGGACCCCGCCCTTTCCCGGTCCTCCTCCCACTTGTCTGGCCGGGTCTCTTCCGCCTCCTGGGCTGGCTCCCCGTCTGCACGACCTCTGCCCGTGCGCATCTCACCTAACCTTGTGAGTCTCCGGCGGTGCTGCAGGCTGCGGCGGCCAAGAGCCCCGCCTCGGTTCACCCTCCTGTGCCATGGCTGTGCCGACGTGACGCGGGTGCAGTAAGAGTGAGCATCCCAGAGGGGTGTGCGTAATTCTTGCATGTGAGTCACACATATTAATCACTAAATAATCGCAAGCTGGTTTATTCCCATTAAGTGAACTAATTAATTAATTCGGGAAGCAGAGAGATGGAGAGAGCAAGAGAGAGAGAGAGAGAGAGAGAGAGAGAGACATACACACAGAAAAAGACAGAGACAGAGAAGGATCCTCCCTCCCGCCACCCCTTGCTGGTTTACTCCCCAATTTGCCCTCAATGACTGGAGTTGGACTTGGCCAGAGCTGGGAGGCCGGGACTCAATCCAGGTCTCCCCTGGGCATGGCAGGAACCCAATGACTCCAGCCATCGTTGCTGCCTCCCAGGGTCTGCCTTAGCCGGAAGCCGGAGTCAGGAGCTGGAGATGGGTATCAGACCCGGGTACTCTGATGTGGGCGTGGACATCTTAGCCGCTAGGCTGAGGGCCCACCCCACTGCCCGTGTATGACAGAGGAACCTGAGGCTCAGAAAACTGAGGACTTTGCTACGTGCTGTAGCCTAAGATGTAGAGCGAGGCTGGCGCCCAAGAACTGTAATTTACGATGCTTTTCTCCATTGAGCCAAACTTACATAATGACCTCATTAAGGGGGTGGGACTCTCCCTCAAAGGCCTAAGGCGAGAGAGAGAGAGAGAGAGAGAGAGAGAGAGAGAGAGAGAGAGCTGTGCAGCCTCTTGATTTCTTTCTTCTGTTTGACTCCTCCCCAAGACCTTCCGGCCAAGCTGTCTGCCTGCCTCTGGTTCTCTGCAGGTCTGGGGCACCCTGGCCGTGCACGTGGAGGGAGCCATTGGGGCACCTGTGCATGCAGCCGGCTGCTACATGGGTGCCCTCCGGCTCTCTGCCCTGCACCCTCCTGGCTGACGCCATTCCCGTTCTTCACACGGTGGAGGCCCTGCTGAAGCTCCATCCCTGGGCTCCGCTGCAGCTGGGGTGGGTCTCATGATGAGGGTCCCGCCATGAGACACAGTGGAGTTGACGGGATGGTTTTCCTCCTCAATAGGGGGCGGTGTGCTCTGCCCTCCCCTCTCTCCCCTTTTGCTGCCTGGAATGCAGATGTGAAGCCTGGAGGCCCAGCAGCCATCTTTTGAGGATGAGGGAGAAGGGCTCAAGCTCAGGCCGGGGGAACAGAAAGCTGGAGGGAGCCTGGCTCGGGTCCTGGGCTGCTGTTCCCTCTGTGTTGCTCGAAGCGGGAAGGAAATGAGTCCTCCTGGGTACAGCCTCAGAGGCCAGGACAAAACAGAATATCTCACAGCTGAGGAAGGGCTGAACAAATTACACCTCATTCACATCGTGCAACCAACATGACTTGGCCTTGAAAAGCCGTGTTGTGGACGATGGTTGCCTAAGACGGGCGGCTATTGCTAAACAACATAAATTATAAGCGTATGCTCGGTAGAATTCCAGTTGTGCCAAAAACCCACACATCTGACCCGTTCCTCCTGGAGCCCAGCCCCAGGGCTGTGCCCGGCAGCCGCTGCTCTCAAGGTCAAGGCTGCTGTTCTCTCCCCCCGAGAACGCTCGGCCTGAAGGGTGCATCCGTGCCTTTTCTTTCGGGAGCCCCAGGGTCTCCGCCAGGCCCCAGTGCAGAGCAGGCAGAGAGCAACCATTAAAACGGACGGGCACTGGCAGCCAGTGGCTCCGCGCCACCCTTTGCCACCCGGGGGCCCAGTGTCCATGAGGCTCTGGGGTCCAGTGTGCATCCTGCTCCTGCTGACTTCTCCTATCCGCTCCTCTACCAGGCCCTACGATGGCACTCAGGCTGCCCTCCCAGGCCAGAAGTGTCAGCCCCACCTGCAGAGCTGGCACTGGTCACTGACGCCAGGGCCTCCCCCCGTACCAGTGGGATGAGGAGCCCCGGGGGAGGGGGCTGGCCTCGAAGCTGCCCTAGCCTGTCCCTGGGAGGCACAGTGAGGAGGGGCCTCGGCTGTGACTCTGAAAGCAGATGTCAGTGGCCAGGCCCAGCGTCCAGCTGCCATCGCTGCACCGTCTCCCTGTGCCGGGGCTGAAGACAGCCACCCTGCAGGGCAACCAGGAGGGTTAACGGGACACAGGGCCAGGCTCTGCCCTAAGGCTTTCCCTGGATTAATGGCAGCCCCAGCAGCCTGGGGCCAGAGTCAGGGGCCAGCCCTCCGCCCCGTGTGCTAGGGACCTTCACAGAGCAGCCACGAAGAGACTCAAAGGGAAGAAACCACGCCCAATTCCCCCGGGGAGCAAGGATGCGGAGGACGGCAGAGTTCTTTCTCGGATAGACGCCCGGGCTGGGTCTTGTCCCCGGCTGGTTCCCTTCTGGCCCTGGCCTTGCCTGCTCCTCTCCCTTCTGAGAACCCTCCCCTTGTCCCCAGAGGACCCGAGCGCCTTTTAATGGAATGACGCCCTAATCGCATTACTGCCCCGGCCGCCGGATGCAGGTGGGCATCTAGTGGGCGAGGCAGGAGCAGGGGAGACAGATGGTGCCCGGAGGGAGACTCTGAGAGCTGCTCTTTGCCCACAGCCAATCTGCCCACTAACCGCGTTATGCCCTTATTGATGGGCCCCCCCAGCCTCAGCCGTGGCTTCAGATTTGGTTTGTCTGGGACTCGCATCCGTTGCAGCTTGGAGATGGATGTGCTGGGCGGAAGGAGCCGCAGGGGAGGAGAGCTGTGCGGGCGGGGTAGTGTTCAGACGGCGGCGAGGGGGAAGTGGGGCACAAGGTAGCAGACTCAGCGCTGTTTCTCACCCAGCCCCGGGGATGTCACTGGGATCAACCGGCCAGTGAGGGGGTCCCCTGCAGCTCCCATCGTGGCCCAGACAGGCTGAACCTGACACATGCTCTCCCCACTGAGCCGCACAACCTCCTAAGCCTCAAGGGACCTCAGAGGGTGCTGTCCAGGGCAGCCCTGTTCCTGCACTGGGGAGCTCTGTCCGAACAGCAGCAGTGGCCAGCTGGCCTCCACGGGGCGGGGGGGGGGGTCGTCCCCGGCAAGCCAGGAAGCCGAGCTCAGAGAGGTCAAGAGCCTGGGCAGCCCACACAGCAGCCAAGTGTGAGGCCCGTCTGCCTCCCTGCCCCACGCTGCGCCCCTTCCCAGCCCCGGCTCCCGTATTCGCGGCTCCACTTACTCTAATCCTGGGATTAGCAGGGAGGGCAGTTGGCAGCCCTGCTCAGAACAGGCTGCTCAGCTCGGAAACTTTCTCCGCGTGTTCCCAGCCTTGCGCCTGGACTCCCGTTATGTCCCAGGACGCCGGGCCTGTGACAGAGAGGGCAGGGACGTGCGGGTGGCAGGGCCGGGGTGCACCACTAGGCTTCCTGTCGCAAGCTGAGCGAGTGTTGGAGGAGGATGGAGAATGGCCCAGCCCAGCCCTCACCTCTCTGCACACTCTCCCTTCCTGAAGGAGTTTGCCTTGGAAAAATTTGATTTTTCACGGCTCCGAGATAACACATGGAGGGTTTGGGGTGGGGCGATGATGGGTGCGGTGGGAGACCCCATTGCCGTGCGAGAAAGACAGGCCCCCTCCCAAGAAAGCAGAGCACCAGGCCAGCCCCGAGCCAGGCAGCTGTGTGACGGGTCAGCTGGGCCCAGGCCCTGCCCGCTGACTTGGGGGCTGGCGTGTTCTCAGAACAGGAACCCCTGCAGACAGAACGGCGTGTGTCCGGCACAGGACGTCTCGTGGGTGAGCGTAATTGCTGTGCTGGGCGGACAGTGACGGAGGTGGTCACAGCGGTAGAGGCCACGGTGGGTGTGATGACGGTGATGGGGGGCGGCTCGTGGCAAACCCTGAAACCATGTTGGGCACGGGGGTGGGGCCAGGGGATGTGCATTGTAACCCACACACCTGGGTTCCCGTCCCCAGCCCCTTCTCTCGCCAGCAGTCAGTTGGCCTCTCTGAGTCTCACTCCCTGCATCTGGAAAATGGGACTGATCAGAGCCCCTAGTGGGGTTCAAGACTCCGAGCCCTGCCCCCTGGGGCGGGCGCTGACTCCCGGGGGGTGGGGTTTTTCAGTCCTGAGTAGTGGGGACCCTGCCCTCTGCCCGCAGAGGTTCTCCTGCAGCTCCCCGCGGCTCCGCCCTGAATCACCCGCTCAGTTCAGTTCCCCAGAGCCCCACTGGCTCCCCAGCTGCTTGCAGCCGCTCCAACAGCCTCCGGCTTCCCAGCACTGCGGAACTCCCCTCTCCGGGTCAGCGGAGGCCTCCCCCCTCCCCACCCCCATCGCAGTCTCCTCTTCCAGGGGGTAGTCGGTCCTTGGGCCACCCTGGCTTTGAAAGAGCCCCTTCAGGACCGGGCACCTGCACCTCCCTGGGGAAGCCATCCTCAAGCCCCTGCCCCCTAGCCTGGCGCCTGGATGGCAGCCTCCCTCTGGGCATCTGAGCCCCTCTGCTGCCAGCACCAGGCTGACCCGTCAGTGTCTCCAGTGTGTCCGCTGGCCCCGCTAGGAGCCTCCTCCGTCTCTGGTCCCTGGCGCCTGCCCCTGGGCCTTTTCCAATGTTAAATGAAGACTATGGGGCTGAACCCACTGTGGTCTTCCCAGATCTACCTGCCCTGTCCCCTCCCATCCATTGTCCTGAGCAAATCCTTGCCTCCTCTGGTCTTTCTGGAAGTCCCCACCCACCCACAAATCTCTCGATTCTCCTGGGCCGTTGCCATTGAAAATGAACAGGGAATCTAATTGTGTTTTCCAAACATGAAATCAGCTCATCATTTAGCTTTGTTCTTTTTAAGTCTATTATCATGATTAATCCTCTTTGGTATTAAAGCCAGTAAATTATATTAATCTTGGATCTTATTTTTTTTTTCCAACTCAGAAAAATAAACTCTTTTATGGGAGTTCGTAACATGTTCACTTGTGTTGTATAAAGTGTTCACTTAAAAAAAAAACCCGCTTTTTAACATGATTGCAAAGTGGCTCGGACGCATCTACACATCACTGTGCTTTTCAACAGACGAGGCCGTGGGCATCCTGCTGACAGCAAATAAAACAGCTGTGCATCAAAAGCAAAAACAAAAACAGGACAACGATAAACCGCTGGAAGCATCTGAGGGCTAATGAGATAAACAAGACAGTGGAGAATTACTGGGCTCGGCAGCGCTTGGCGTGGGGGTGAGTCTGGCTTTGGAGATGTTCTTCCTTCGGGAATGGTCAAACAGCGCTGTGAGGTCCCCTGGGGCTGCGAGACAGGGCCCACCTTGCAGAGGGTTGTGCCTCCCCATCAAGGATGAGAAGGCTGAGCTGCAAGCAGCGGGTTCCCACAGGGGCTAGTGTGCAGCTTTGATTCATCGCGTTTCTGAAATTGGATTAAGGCGAGCCAGTGTTCCTGGTGCCCTAAGGCTCTTGTAAATCCTCTCTGGAAGAAGATGTCATCTTGATATCGCATCATTTCTGCAAGTGTTACCGCTACAATGTCCAGGGCACCAAAGGGCAAAGCAAAATAAAAACAAAAACAAAATGCACAAACAAACAAAACACAGGCACAAGATACAAAAGGAAAGACAAGGGTTGAGATCACACAGCGTGAGTAAGCATAAAAGAAGAACATACCAAACAGGGGCTCTAGACGTTGGAATAAATAGGTAGATTCAAATTAAAATGAAATTAAAATTTCAAATTTTAAAACCTGGGCTTATTATACTCAAGGAGATAAAATACAGGATGGATACAAAAGATATGATTGAGAATTTTGGCAGAAAATTGAACTACCTTTTTTTTTAAACAATAGAAATTTTAGAACTGAAAAGTATAATATCTAAAACTAACACTTCAAAGAATGAACAGCATATTAGACACAGCTGAAGAAAGAATTAGTGAATTAGAAACTATATCAGAAAAAATATCCAAAACTAAGCACAGAAAGGAAAAAAGGATGGAAAATATAGAAGAGAGCCCAAGAGAAACAGAGGAATGAGTGAGAAGTTTTGAGACAATGGGGTAAAATTGATATGCAAAAGCATAAAAGCTGAAATCTTGCCAAAACAGGTAAAAGATACCAACCTGTGTGTTCAGTAAGCCCTAAGAACATAAAACAGGATAAACAGATAAATAATGAAGAATCTATACCTAGGCACTTCAGAATAAAACAGAAGAATGACTTTATTATCAGAGTAAAAGGAAAAGTTGAAAAATGAAAGGTCTTTTTAAAAAAAGATTTATATTTTGGAAGACAGAGTTACAGAGGCAGAGGGAGACTCAGAGAGATCTTCTATCCATTAGATCACTCCCCAAATGGCTGCAATGCCAGCATTGAGTCAGGCTGAAACCAGGAGCCAGGAGCTTCATCTGGGTTTCCTATGTGGGTACAGAGGCCCAAGTACCTGGGCCATTTACTACTGCCTTCCCAGGCTATCAGCAGGGAGCTGGATCAGAAGTGGAGCAGCAGGGACATGAATCAGTGCCCATTTGGGGTGCCAGTGTTGCAGGCAGCAGCTTAACCCACAATACCACAATCCTGGCTCCTAGAGTCTTAAAAACGGAAGAAAACACAGCTGACCTTTCAAGAGGAAGCAATCAGTCCTACAGTCGGTTTCTTAGTGGAAACAGCGGAACTCAGGAGACGATGGGACTCCTCAGAGGGCTGTATGAGATAGGAAAAACCAA